>NC_141875.1:643965514-644269788 GCF_056163025.1 Triticum urartu
CTGAGAAGCTTGTGAAGGACGGGCCACCGCCGGGGAAGGAGCATCGCAAGCCCGAGAATTATTATAAGGATGTTCTGAAGGGTGCCTGCCTTATGGCGGATGAATGTTCCAGGGATGTAATTTTTGAGTAAAACTCACTCGTTTTGTCCTGTGCGCTTAAAACTTGTTCATATGCACTAAGCAATGCTGTTGGAATTTAAAATATTACCTTCTGTGCGGCTATTTATCAATTCTGAGAGATGGCGAGTCGTCGGCTTCTGCCCCCGTGCCGCTAGTGCTGGGGTGTTCAAGGATAAACCTGAGCGCTCTTTTTCCCATGTTTGGGTCCTTCGAGGGAGGCGCTCAGCACAACGAACAAGGCAATCGGACTATAATGCGTGAACACTCTCACTTAGCCATAGAATTCTATAATTTTAAATTTTGGCGAAGCCCCTGGTATTCAAAAGACCAATTTCGGGGCGCTATCCACGCCTTGTTCGGACAGAGCCGACTCCTCGCTCTAAGCGGCATAAGTCTTTAGGCACTCGAAAAACCTCTCGAACAGCGACCAGCTCTTGCTTCATCATGACATTCAGTTTTAGCTTTCTCTACTGAGGTGCTCGACCCAGCTCAACTGGGGCACAATCGCAGTAGTTCTCCTAGTGCTACCTTAGCCGATATAGCGGAACATAAGGCACCAAAACATAGGAGCCGGGCAAACCCAACTATTGACCCAAGACATGATTCGGAGCCGATGCATATAATGCTATAAGTTCGGGGTGCCGCACTTGTTAAAGTGTTCGGACTTCTCACACCATATTGAGGGGTACTAAAGCCCCTGGCGTATTTTGGCCGTACCAAAGTGTACAGGTGCAATATGTCGTTAAGGAACATATATTTGTAAAAAAAGAGTAATGCAAAAATAGACAAAAGCTATGCATTGTTTATTAAAAAGGGCTGCGATCAAAGTAGAACGATACAAATAATGCGATAAGCAAAAGGTTGGACTATTTAACATGTCCGTTCCAGGGGCAGGCTGCAGAATGGTATGCAAAACAAGTATACTGCTCGTGATAGAGACCACCTGGGAGTTCCGTAATGCGGCATGGCTTGTCTGCTTCCCTGGTTCTTGCATCGTTTGTGCGGCAATTGAACTGCCGAACAGGCCTTCCGAAGAATGGAGTCCTGAAACTAAGAGAAAATTAAAAAATCGGCAGCCCCTGGTGCGGTTTAAGCCGTGTTTCGGGTGTGCCGTGATGGTGCCCCTCCCCCTCTACCCATGGTATTTCTAGGGCGTAGTTATGTACGCGAAGCACTGTTGTCGCATGTTTGCGCGGGCTGGGTTGGGGCCGCATTGCTACGCCTGCTCGGAACATGCCAGGCGGTCTTGTTGTAGGATACTCCGGGCGCGCTTGACGGTGTCCGGACGTTTAATGGCCGGACTGAGGAACTGCATGGAGAGGCTGCTTTGTACTTCCACTGCAAGGGCCGCCGTGTGCTCCTCCGTTCGGAGGGAGCGTTCGGTGTTTCCATTGACCGTAATTACTCCTCGAGGGCCTGGCATCTTGAGCTTAAGGTATGCGTAGTGCGGTACCGCATTGAACTTGGTGAATGCGGTTCGCCCGAGCAGTGCATGATAGCCATTGCGGAATGGGACTATGTCGAAGATTAACTCCTCGCTTCGGAAATTATCTGGACATCCGAAGACCACTTCAAGTGTGACTAAGCCTGTACAGTTGGCCTCTACACCTGGTATTACGCCTTTAAAGGTCATTTTGGTTGGCTTAATCCTCAAGGGATCTATGCCCATTTTCCGCACTCTATCCTGGTAAAGTAGGTTCAGGCTGCTGCCGCCGTCCATAAGGACTCTAGTGAGATGAAATCCGTCAATGATTGGGTCTAGAACCAATGCGGCGAATCCGCCATGACAGGTGCCAGTGGGATGGTCCCTTCGATCAAAGGTGATCAGGCAGGAGGACCATGGGTTGAACTTTGGGGCGACTGGCTCTACCGCGTATACGTCCCTTAACGCGCGCTTTCGCTCCTTTTTGGGGATGTGGGTTGCGTATATCATGTTCCCCGTCCGCACTTGTGGGGTAAAACCCTTCTGTCCACTGTTGTTCGGCGGCCGGGGCTCTTCATCGTCATCGCTATGCAGCCCCTTGTCTGTATTTTCGGCATTTAACTTGCCTGCCTGCTTGAACACCCAACAATCCCTGTTGGTGTGATTGGCCGGCTTTTCGGGGGTGCCATGTATCTGGCACAAGCAGTCGAGTATTCGGTCCAAACTGGACGGGCCCCTAGGATTTCTTTTGAATGGCTTTTTCCGCTGACTGGATTTATAGCCTCTGAATCCGGCATTAACTCCCGTATCCTCAGTGTTGTCGCCGTTAATGCGGCGCTTTTGCTTGTTGCGACGCGACCTGCCACTGCTGTCCCTGGTATCCGAATTACCAGGGTTCTTGGTCATGTTGTTGCTACGAGCAAGCCAGCTGTCTTCTCCCGCGCAAAAGCGGGTCATGAGTGTGGTGAGTGCTGCCATAGATTTCGGCTTTTCCTGTCCAAGGTGCCGGGCAAGCCACTCGTCACGGATATTGTGCTTGAAGGCTGCTAGGGCCTGTGCGTCCGGATAGTCGAGTATTTGATTTTTCTTTGTTAGGAACCGTGTCCAGAATTGCCTGGCCAATTCCTCTGGCTACTGAATTACGTGGCTTAGGTCATCAGCGTCTGGTGGTCACACACAAGTGCCCTGGAAATTGTCGAGGAATGCGGCTTCCAGGTCCTCCCAACAACCGATTGATCCTGCTGGCAAGCTATTAAGCCAGTGCCGAGCTGGTCCTTTAAGCTTGAGTGGGAGGTATTTTATGGCATGGAGAACATCGCCGCGGGCCATGTGGATATGAAGGAGATAATCCTTGATCCATACTGCAGGATCTGTTGTGCCATCATATGATTCGATGTTTACGGGTTTGAAACCCTCGGGGATTTGATGATCCATTACTTCGTCTGTGAAGCATAGTGGCTGTGCGGCGCCTCTGTACTGGGCTATATCACGACGTAGCTCCAATGAGCTTTGTCTATTGTGTTCGGTCCTGCCGGATTTGTGTCCGGCGTGACGGTTACCATCTCGAATCGTGGGGCGCCCATGCGATCCGTAGATCAATCTTGTTTGCCTTGCCTTGTCCTCCAACATATCTCGCAGGTCTGGCGCATTTTCCCGTGCCTTGGTACGGGGTGCGGCTTCAGTGGAGGGCCGAGAGGCCTCTCTGTCATGGCCACAAGGTGGCCGGTCGGCCGTATCAGGTGCTGGTGATGTAGGTTTAAGTGCTTCCTCCTCTAACCGGGGTAACAACCTGCGCTTTGGGTAGCTCTTGGCGGGGCGTTCGAGTTTATGCTCTTTGGCCGCAAGGACTTCAGTCCATCTGTCGACTAGCAAATCTTGATCAGCTCTAAGCTGTTGCTGTTCTTTCTTAAGGCTTCTTGCCATGGCCATAAGCCTGCGTTGAAAACGCTCTTGCTCGACGGGATCCTCTGGCACGACGAATTCGTTGTCGTCGAGGCTTGCCTCTTCTTCGGAGGGAGGCGTATAGTTATCATCCTCGACCTCTCTGTGTGCCGCTCTCTCATGAGGGCTGGCTTCCCCATCTTCCTGTGCTGAGTCTTACTGGAGGGGGTTTTCTTCGGCACTCTTTGGAGTATTATTATCTCCTGTGCTGGAATCACCGTATTTGCTTTGGCGGGATTTTGAGCGGTGCCACTGACGCCGGCGCTTAGGCTGTTTCTTGGAGGGGTCATCCTCCGCTGTTCCATCGCCATCTCCTTCTTTTGGGGTGTCCACCATGTATATGTCATATGACGAGGTGGCTTTCCAGGGCCCGATAGGCGCTGGTTCTTCATCGTCTCCTGCATCGGCGTCCATACCTTCGATGTCTTCAAAGTCGAAGTTGAGCATGTCGGTTAAACCGTCGACAATGGCTACAAAGTGGGTGGTGGGTGGGCTTTGAATTTCTTCATCGTCCGTATCCCAACCTTGTTGACCGTAGTCCGGCCAGGGCTCTCCTGATAAAGAGAGAGACTTTAGTGTCTTCAGAATATCGCCGAAAGGCGAGTGCTGAAAGATGTCCGCGACAGTAAACTCCATGATCGGCCCCCATCGGATTCGATCGGCAGGGGCGCGGAGGGTTCGGAGTCCGGCTCCTTGGAGTCACGAGTCTCGCGGAGTGCGGGGCTGGTGTTCGGTTCGATCGCCGTTGGGATCGCAGCCCCGAGGTGGCGTCCAACCACCCATCCTCGATCGGCGCAGTTGGCTCCGAATTAAGGGTCGAAGCCGATGCGGGTGCGGCCTCCAGGGCACTGTTCGGCGGCAGAGCTAGATCATGCTCGTCATGACAGTGCGGCGCGCTCGGCAGTGGTTCGAATCCGTCGAAGATCAAGTCCCCGCGGATGTCAGCCGTGTAGTTTAAACTTCCAAATCTGACCTGACGGCTAGGGGCATAGCTTTCGATTTGCTCCAGATGGCCAACTGAATTGGCCCGCAGTGCGAAGCTGCCGAAGACGAAGATCTGTCCGGGGAGGAAGGTCTCACCCTGGACTGCATCGCTATTGATGATCGTAGGAGCCATCAAGCCTCACGGCGACGACACAGAGGAACTCTCAATGAAAGCACCAATGTCGGTGTCAAAACTGGCGGATCTCGGGTAGGGGGTCCCGAACTGTGCGTCTAAGGCGAATGGTAACAGCAGGCAGGGAACACGATGTTTTACCTAGGTTCGGGCCCTCTTGATGGAGGTAAAACCCTACATCCTGCTTGATTAATATTGATGATATGTGTAGTACAAGAGTAGATCTACCACGAGATCAGAGAGGCTAAACCCTAGAAGCTAGCCTATGGTATGATTGTATGTTGTGTATGTTGTCCTACGAACAAAAACCCTCCGGTTTATATAGACACCGGAGAGGGTTAGGGTTACATAGAGTCGGTTACAATGGTAGGAGATCTGTATATCCGTATCACCAAGCTTGCCTTCCACGCCAAGGAAAGTCCCTTCCGGACACGAGACGAAGTCTTCAATCTTGTATCTTCATAGTCCAGGAGTCCGGCCGAAGGTATAGTCCGGCCATCCGGACACCCCCTAATCCAGGACTCCCTCAACTATCATTCGAGCCAGGACTGCCTTGCTACAGAACAGCAACTTCCGTTACATGCCAGCCTCACTTCCTAGAGCACAGGGGTACTATCAGGCCTTGTACTATGACTCTACACATGAGGAGTCACTAATCCGCACCACTGCCGAGATGCTCGAGGATAAGGACCACGGAAATCAGGCCTTGCGTATGGAGCTTTTCCACACTCATTCTGATCATTGGGCCACTTTGACTCGGTTTGCACCTGCGGTGCAGGTAGGATACATGGACATGAGGGATTTGTACCCTATACAGTCTGCATTGCCAGATTGTATGGAGTGGCGCGATGTAGGAGGCATCACCCCTCCTCGTGGTCCCCGTCTGCCACCACCTGTGGGACCAAGGCCACATACGAGTCCCTATGGTCCGCAGGCTCCACAGGACCGTCTGTTCCCAGATGATCATGTTCCACTTCTAGGCTTTGGTGGTGACTTCTATGAGGATTACTACGGAGCCATCTGAGCTAGTAGTAGTTTCACTAGTACTGTAATAGTTGTATTCTCCATAGTCTTGCATGACCTGTGGGATACGACTTGGTGTGTATCATGCTCCGGAGGTGTAGAAAAATAATGTATAGGATCTTGGAATGCCTCCGATGAGATGTAATGTCTTTCACCATAGTTGTACTCTAGCCTGGGCTTGTACTAAACTATGTACGGTGTGTATGACTAATGGTATATATATGGCAGTTTCTATATTACCATGTCATGCAATGAGCATCTTAGCATTCCATGTTATCCATTACATTCTGCACTTCCTTGCTAAGTTTGTGCCATCCTTATCTAAACCATTGTCTTGTTTTCTCCTAGGATGGTCAACACCCGCAGCAATCCTGCTGCCCCGGAGCAGGGGGAAGCCAGTGCAGTTAGGGGTGAAAATCTACCTCACCTGACTTCTCTGGCTGAAGTTATGCTGGAGGCGGAAATAAACAAGCGTGAGACTAACCGCTTGCTGGAGCGGATTGAGAAGAACACTGCACGCCATCAGCGAAATGACTTGGTGTCAATCAATGACTTCATCAAGTTGTACCCACCAAAGTTCAATCATTCCGTCGAGCCCCTCGACATGGATGACTGGCTCCGCAACATCACACACAAGTTACGTTCTACTAACGTAGCCGAAGCTGATAAGGTTACCTATGCTGCCTATCACCTCGAAGGCCCTGCTAGCCTTTGGTGGGAAAACTTTGAAGCTATGCGCCCGGTCGGCCAAATCACTACTTGGGCTGAATTCAGTGAGGCTTTCCGTGAGCATCACATCCTGAAAGGTCTCATAGATCGCAAGAGGGAAGAGTTCTGCAATTTCACCCAAGGAAGACTGACTGTGGATGCATATAGTCGTGAATTTGGGAATCTGGCACGATATGCTCCTGAAGAGGTATCCACCGACGCTAAGAAGTAGGCAAGGTTCCACAAGGGACTTAGCCCTGAGCTTCGCCGCGATCTTCGTCTGCACGAGTGCACCTCCTTTCAGAAGTTGGTCAATAAAGCCATCAGTGCTGAGACATGCCAGTCTGACTATGACGCTTCACGCAAGCACTCTCGTGATTTTGGTTCTTCATCCAGCTCTGGATCTCAGAAGCGCCAGGTGTGGATTCCAAGCACGGCACTGCCACCCAGGTTCATTCCGAGGCCATCCTTTGAGGCGCCTCGTCCCAACCAATAGTTTGCAATGTCCAAGCGTATGGTGGCCCCGCTGCTAATGCTGCTCCACGCCCCAATGTTGTGACATGTTTCAAGTGTGGAGAGACGGGTCACTATAGTCGAGAGTGTCCCCAGAACAACAACCCCAATCAGTCTGGAAAGTCCGATGGCCATGGTAAGCCAGCGGGAAAGACATTCTACGCCAAGCCGGTCACCACTGCATGTGGCCATGTCAACTATGTCTCAGCTAAGGAGGCTTATGAGGATCCTAATGTCATCCTTGGTACGCTCCTTGTTAATTGCCATCCGACATCTATTCTTTTCGATACTGGAGCATCTCATTTATTCATATCCGAGAACTATGCTCGATTGCATAACACGACATTCTGTGACATGCCCACTTCCATGGTAATTCAAACTCCGGGTTCCAAATGGCAAACTTCCAGAGTAAGCCATGGGAACAAAATTCTGGTCGATAGACTTGTCTTCCTTGCATCCTTAATAGCTCTCAAGTCCTCGGACATAAACATCATCTTGGGTATGGACTGGATGTCAGCTCATTATGCTAAGATTGATTGTGCCACTAGAACCGTTCAACTTACTCACCCATCGGGCAAGATAGTCAATGTCTTAACTCGAGTGGCCAAGCGCCAGCTTTACTCCCTAAATGCCAACCCCCTTCTAGACCTTGAAGATATTCTGGTAGTCCGGGACTTTCTGGATGTCTTTCCAGAAGAACTGCCAGGTGTTCCACCTGACAGGGATGTCGAGTTTCTGATAGACCTTGTTCCAGGAACCGTTCTAATTTCTAGAAGACCCTATAAGATGGCACCCTTAGAACTAGCCGATCTTAAGAACCAACTCGATGAGTCCTTGAAAAAGGGTTTCATCCGTCCTAGTTCCTCTCCTTGGGCTTGCCCCGTCCTCTTTGTCAAGAAGAAGGATGAAACGGATCGGATGGTTGTAGATTACCGACCTGTCAACTTGGTCACCGTCAAGAACAAGTATCCGCTTCCCAGGATCAACGATCTGTATGATCAGCTCGCTGGATCCTCGGTCTTTTCCAAGATGGATTTGAGGTAGGGCTACCATCAAATCAGAATCAGAAACGGGGACATTCCCAAAACGGCCTTTGTTACTCGTTATGGCCAATACGGGTACACCGTTATGTCCTTCGGTTTAACCAATGCCCCAGCCACCTTCTCTCTGTTAATGAACTCGGTCTTCGTGGAGTATTTGTATAAATTCATCGTAGTATACCTCGATGATATACTCATCTACTCCAAGAATGAAGAGGAACATGCCGAACATCTAAGGCTGGTATTGACGAAACTTCGAGAGCATCGCCTTTATGCCAAATTCTCCAAGTGTGAATTTTGGTTGCCAGAAGTGACCTATCTAGGCCATGTAATCTCTGGCAAGGGTATTGCTGTTAATCCCGAGCGAGTTCAGGCCATCCTTGATTGGACTCCACCTGAGACGGTCAAGCAAGTTCGGAGCTTCCTTGGCTTAGCGAGCTATTGCCGCCGCTTCATCGAGAATTTCTCCAAGGTTGCTAAACCTCTAACTGAACTCCTCAAGAAAGATAAAAAGTTCGAGTGGACCCCACAGTGCGAGTTCAGCTTTCAGGAACTGAAAAGACGCCTGACATCTGCTCCCATACTGGTACCACCAGATTTCTCCAAGGACTTTATTATCTAGTGCGACGCCTCGCGACAAGGACTGGGTTGCATACTCATGCAAGATCGTCAGGTAATTGCCTATGCTTCACGGCAATTACACCCTCATGAGGAAAACTATCCCACACATGATCTAGAGCTTGCAGCTGTAGTCCATGCACTCAAAACTTGGCGACATTACCTTCTCGGTAATCGTTGCGAGATCTTCACCGATCACCAAAGTTTGAAATATATCTTCACCCAACCGGATTTGAATCTCAGGCAACGACGTTGGGTTGAGTTGATCTCGGATTATGACATAGGAATAACTTACACCCCGGGCAAGGCCAATGTCATGGCTGATGCGCTAAGTCGTAAATCCTATTGTAACAACCTGATGTTACAACAAAGTCAACCACTTCTCCATGAGGAATTTCGTAAGCTTAATCTTCACATTGTTCCTTGAGGATTCCTATCGACCCTGGTGGCAAAGCCTAACCTTACGGATCAAATCATAGCTGCCCAGAAGCGTGATAAGGTCATATCCCGGATTAAGGAAAACATCGCTAGCGGAGTTGCTAAATGTTTTTCCATGGATGAGCGAGGTGTTGTCTTCTTCGAGAACGGCTTGGTGGTTCCCAAGAAACAACATTTACGCCAGTTGATTCTTATGGAAGCTCATGAATCCCCTCTCACCATTCATCCTGGTAGTACTAAAATGTATCAAGACCAACGCCAGAGGTTTTGGTGGACTAGGATTAAGAGAGAAATTTCTCAATACATTGCTAGTTGCGACGTCTGTCGTCGTGTTAAAGAAGAGCATCAATGGACTGCTGGCACCCTTCAACCTTTGGCTATTCCTGAGTGGAAATGGGATAAAATCAGTATGGATTTCATTACTGGGTTTCCCAGGACCAATAGAGGGAATAATGCTATCTTCGTTGTGATCGACCGTCTTTCCAAAGTAGCCCATTTCCTACCTGTTCGTGAGAGTATCATCGCTAGCCAGCTAGCTGATTTATACATCTCTTGAATAGTGTCTCTTCATGGTGTCGCATTGGAAATTAACTCAGACCGTGGGAGTCTCTTCACCTCTCGATTTTGGGAAAGTTTCCAAAATGCTATGGGAACTCGTCTCTCTTTTAGCACCGCCTTCCATCCTCAATCAAGTGGTCAAGTAGAGCGAGTCAATCAAATTCTGGAAGATATGCCCCGAGCTTCTGTCATCTCATTCGGAATGGGTTGGGAGAAATGCCTTCCATTCGCGGAGTTTGCTTCTAACAATAGTTATCAAGCTAGCTTGGGCAAAGCTCCTTTCGAAGTTCTCTATGGACGAAAATGTCGAACGCCTCTTAACTGGTCAGAAACCGGGGAAAGACAACTCTTTGGCCCGGATATGATTCAGGAAGCAGAAGAGCAGGTTCGCGTTATTCGTGAGAAATTGAAAACAGCCCAATCTCGTCAAAAGAGCCAATATGATCTTAAACATAAGCTCATGACTTATGAAGTCGGCGAGAAGGCTTACCTTTGGGTTACTCCGTTAAAGGGAACCTATCGTTTCAGTATCAAAGGAAAATTGGCTCCTCGTTACATTGGACCCTTTCGCATTCTTGCCAAACGAGGAGAAGTTGCCTACCAATTGGAACTACCTTCGCATCTTTCCAGAGTTCACGATGTCTTCCATGTTTCTCAACTCAGGCGTTGCTTCGCGGATCCTATCCGTGGAGTGGACCACGAAACGCTTGATCTACAAGACAACCACTCATATCGGGAATATCCCGTTCATATCCTTGATTAAGCCGAGCGTACCACTCGACGCCATAATATCAAGTTTCCCAAGGTTCAATGGTCACACCATTCCGAGAAAGAAGCCACATGGTAAAGGGAGGATCGTCTTCGACTCGAGTACCCCACCTTCTTCCCGGAGGATCCTAAATCTCGGGATGAGATTCTTTTGAGTGGGGGTGAGTTGTCACACCCCAGATGGTTCATGCATTAGAGTGTTGCATCATGTCTAATTTTACAGAAACTTGAAATGGGGATGACAGAACCCCTAGCACCCCCCTGGAAACAACTAGGGTTTACTAAAATTATTTTCAATGAACCCAAAATGCCCTTCAAAAAATGTTCATCATTTCTGGATTGGGTTAAAACCCCTGGCAAAAATGGTGCACTCTTTTCTAGGACATTCTGGATTCTTTGAATTAAATCATATGTATTTGAATTTGGGCATTTAAATGCTATAAACTATTTTAAATGCCCAAATAATTCTGGATTTAAGTGAGGTCTGTTAGGAATAATCCCAACAGAGCCCACAATTATTTTCAGGATTTTAGTAAGTGCCTAAGGATTTTTAATAAAGCCCTAAAGTTACAGGAAAATAGAAAAGGAAAAGAAAACAGGAAAAGAGAGAAAGAGAAAGGCTTACCTGGCGCCCACCCAGCAGGCCCACCTGCCGGCCCAGCCCAGCCACCGCTCCAGCGAGCTGCTTGGCTTGGCCAGGCAGGCAAGCAGCTGCTCGACAGCGAGTGAGGGAGTCCTGGATTAGGGGGTGTCCGGATGGCCGGACTATACCTTCAGCCAGACTCTTGGACTATGAAGATACAAGATTGAAGACTTCGTCCCGTGTCCGGAAGGGACTTTCCTTGGCGTGGAAGGCAAGCTTGGCGATACGGATATGTAGATCTCCTACCATTGTAACCGACTTTGTGTAACCCTAACACTCTCCGGTGTCTATATAAACCGGAGGGTTTTAGTCCGTAGGACAACATACAGAACAACAATCATACCATAGGCTAGCTTCTAGGGTTTAGCCTCTCCGATCTCGTGGTAGATCTACTCTTGTACTACCCATATCATCAATATTAATCAAGCAGGACGTAGGGTTTTACCTCCATCAAGAGGGCCCGAACCTGGGTAAAACTTCGTGTCCCTTGCCTCCTGTTACCATCCGGCCTAGACGCACAGTTCGGGACCCCCTACCCGAGATCCGCCGGTTTTGACACCGACATTGGTGCTTTCATTGAGAGTTCCTCTGTGTCATCGCCGTTAGGCTTGATGGCTCCTACGATCATCAATAGCGATGCAGTCCAGGGTGAGACCTTCCTCCCCGGACAGATCTTTGTCTTCGGCGGCTTCGCACTACGGGCCAATTCACTTGGCCATCTGGAGTAGATCCAAAGCTATGCCCCTGGCCGTCAGGTTAGATTTGGAAGTTTAAACTACACGGCTAACATCCGCGGGGACTTGATCCTCGACGGATTCGAGCCGCCGCCGAGCGCGCCGCATTGTCACAACAAGCAGGATCTAGCTCTGCCGCCGAACCGTGCCCTGGAGGCCGCACCCGCATCGGCTTCGAACCTTAATTCGGAGCCAACTGCGCCGATCGAGGATGGGTGGTTGGCCGCCGCCTCGGGGGCTGCGATCCCAACGGCGATCGAGCCGAACACCAGCCCCACACACCACGAGACTCGTGACTCCAAGGAGCTGGACTCCTCTTCGGACTCCAAACCCTCCGCGCCCCTGCCGATCGAATCCGATTGGGCGCTGATCATGGAGTTTACTGCCGCGGACATCTTTCAGCACTTGCCTTTCGGCGATATTCTGAAGACACTAAAGTCTCTCTCTTTATCAGGAGAGCCCTGGCCGGACTACGGTCAGCAAGGTTGGGATACGGACGATGAAGAAATTCAAAGCCCACCCACCACCCACTTTGTAGCCACTGTCGACGATTTAACCGACATGCTCGACTTCGACACTACTAGGAAAAGGCCTACTAATGGCGCACCAGTTTTGCCTACTAATGGCGCATCACTGGTGCGCCATTAGTATCACGCCACTAGTATTTATTAGTAATGGCGCACCACTGGTGCGCCATTAGTATCTGGTATACTAATGGCGCACCACCCAGTGCGCCATTAGTATATAACACCATGCGCCATTAGTATGCCTCCCAGGGGCCATATTTAACCATGTGCTTTGGCACACTAATGGCGCACTGCGGATGGATGCGCCATTAGTATACTTGGAATACTAATGGCGCACTCTATAGTGATGCGCCATTAGTATGAATATTAGGTTTTAATTTTTTTACTTTTCTGATTTTTGCACAGGTTACAAGATATATTATTTGACAGAATATAGACAGTAGCACACAGCAATAGCAGATTCATCGAATACAATAGAAGATTAGTCTCCGAATACAATTCATCATATTAGTCTCCGAATTCAAAAGACCGAACAAAGATAAAACATTACAAGTCTCGAGACCGCGAGTATCGAGTTTGTCGGAAGTAAATATAATCCTAACAAGTCCTACTAATCATCGTCATACAACTTCTACTCGTTATTCATAACAAGTCATACGATCATCATCTTGATAGTCATCGAACCAACCCTACTTAATTGTTCTTAGCACATGATCATCAGTATTAGGCAGGACCTAAATACCATATTTAAGCTAAAATAGCATAAAACAATATAGACCCTGACTCTCCATTATGGAGAATGGAGAACATCCTGTCTTCAATTCTTGCGCTTCGCTTCCTTTTGCTTCCAAGAAGCTCCTTACGACTGTCCTTGCATTTTTTCCATCCTTTGATTTTCATGTCTCCACTTCTTTTAGAAATCTCGTATGGACAGTTGAGATTCGTAGGATGACCTGGCTGTATGTTCAAAACATTAAGACTACCTTTCTGATACATCATATGAGGCACACAATTCTCTGGGATTATCTGTTGAAAAACATAGTAATAACTTCATAGTTAGCAATGATGTACTAGTTTTAGAAGTATGCAAAAGATGCACGGATGCCGTAATAGTAAAAATCTTACCAGGGTATCTCCATGGTAGTTACCGTAGTGAACACATGCACTAGTGGCACGTATTTACCATAATGTTGAGGAGTTTGATTGTGAATATTGTAATTCTCAATGTTAGTACAAAATCCGACCAGATGATTTTTCTCCTTGTAAGTTGTTAATTCGGAGGCATCGGTGTAGTGGGTTTTGTCTACCATCTCCCACACATTCTTTGAACAATAAAAATAACCTATCAGTGGAAATAAGCTGTCAACTATTTTGAAATAAACAATATAAATTAGCTAATAACTATGTTTGAGAAACTTGAGGCGTATCAACAAGGACCCAAATGTCCATATTGTCTTGGTTGATGTCAGGATTACAAAGATCCTTGGTGATAAGCATACCCTCATCAAAACCCTACATCTTGCAAAATGCTTCCCAATTTTTGCAACCAAAATGGGTTACGCTCTCAGAATTATATAGATTTACTTCAAAGTCCACATCGTGATGAGTCCTTAGGTGAATTTTCTTTGTTTCAAAAATTTCAGGGTCTTCAAAATCCATCCTCTCCAAGACATAGCGTCTTGCATGGCATGGGATAAGCTATACTTCAATTGTAAAAGATGAAAATTACACGTTGAAATAGTTGAAGTCATGCTTAATTATGAAAATAACACTTGTCGTCCTTGTGTACCGTTTCAACTTCGAAGGTCTCCTCGAGCTTAATGCTGAAGCGCCAATCATCGTCCAGGTGAGGCATGTCGCACAAACCTCGATTGTCGTGGCACCAGTCGCACTCCCCCGGGAGACTTTCGTCGTCCGATGATGATGACGACATATCCTACATTCATAATTCAAAACTACATCATTTAGGGTTTGTCGACACCGAGGCATCCTAAAAGCTAAGCTTTTATCATTTAGGGTTTGTCGACGCTGAGGCACCCTAAAAGCCTAAGCTTTCATCATTTAGGTTCTTATCGACACCGAGGCACCCTAAAAGCCAAGGTTTTATCATTTAGGGTTTGTCGACGTCGAGGCACCCTAAAAGCCTAAGCTTTCATCTTTTAGGTTTTGTCGACGCCGAGGCACCCTAAAAGCCTAAGCGTACATCATTTAGGTTCTCATCGACACCGAGGCACCCTATAGAAGCCAAGTTAAGTTTTCATCATTTAGGGTTTATCGATGCCGAGGCACCCTAGGTTGGGCCTAATCACTTGGCACTAATCACTTGGCTCTATTGCCACCTATGTTGGGTTTATCATCTAGGGTTTATTGATGCTAACGAGAATTCTAAGCTGGGCCTAATCACTTGGCTCTATTGCCACCTATGGTTTAATGCAGCAAGAATGGCGGGGCAGTTGATCCTACTTAACTAAGTACTAAGATACCCAGGCCCATGCATTAGTCACAAGTACCCCATATGTCCTATTTTTAGCAAAGTCATGCTAAAATTCACGGAAAATTTCGGCATGACCTTTGCTGAAAATAGGACATATGGAGTACCCGAATTTGCCGGAACGGAAGTTAATCGACATTCCGGCAAACTCAAGGGCCTCTTGGGGTACAGCAGCAGCATCACAAGTTGACAAAATTCCCAAGTAGTACAGGAGCAGCATCACAAGTAGTACCAATGAACATATAGTCCAGCAACTTAAAAAAGCTGAAGTTCTCAGCATGAAGTAAACAGGAGTATCCAGAATAGTTATTTGCTTGATCTCAAGTTTGACATATACGATAGTGATAGATGTAAGGAGCAGAACAATGCCAAAGCCACAACCTCAAATCAGGAATAAATAAAAACACAAACTACAAATTGATGCGATCTAAATATACTTTTCCCTTACAACAAAATAGCACTGTGATTTACAATGTAATACTCCAAGCTGAGCTGAATATTTTCAAAGGTAGGACTATTTAGTTCATGAAACATAACATAAAATTTTGTTTCCTCTTGTTCAGTAATAATTAGTTTTTTAATGAATAACAATGGCATTTGATTTCTGCTGGTTTATTTAGAAACAACAGATCCCCATGTCAAAAAACTAGAATCCTGGAACACTTCAGGAGCACTTGAATTTCAAATTCTGCTGGTTTCTGTTGTTTATATTTAAATAAACAACACAACTTCAGTAACATGGAACTAAGAGCAGAATAGTTATTTGGGGTACTAGCTAGCCAGACACCACCAATTATCAAACTTAGTTGTTAGCTGAATATTTCAAAGCAGACTTAGGTACAGATGTCACCCATACTACCTTGGTTGGAACAGTCAATGCAATCTACTAGGACAGTAATAAGGCATGCATTTACAAGTTTAAGAAAAGTCTATAGATCTTGCTTCAGTTAATCTGCAAGGAAGCCTATAGATCTTGCTCGAATGCAGTAGCAAACTGAAGAGGAAAAACTGAAGATTACTGTGAATAACAATGTACAGTAGCAAACTCAAACGGAATCCAGTAACCATCTGAATTTACAGTAGATTTTCTACTCCAAGTTCAAGCCCAAACATCTGAATTACTTTAGCTAAGACTGTACATTTCTGAACTTGTTTCAATTGTTGAACATGTTTCAATTGGAAACCTCGACGGTGCACCAGGTGGAAGAGGAGAGTAGCATGGGGAGAGGGGAAGCTCACCGGGTGGCACAAGGAGGCCGGCGAGAGCTTAGTAGCAGCAGAGGGTGGCGGTGCTTGAGGGGGAAGACGAGGGCGATGCAGCGAAGACGAGCTTGAGGCCGGGGTCAGGGAGGACGAAGCGGAGCTCGTGGACTTGCCGCCGAGGTGCGGGGACGGCGATGGCCACGGCTAACACGACGACGAGGCTCGGGATCTGGCGGAGAAGGCGAGCGGGGGAGAGGGCGAGAGGGCGAGCACGGTGGCGCGGCTATGGCGTCGGCCGGGCGGCGGACGGAGGGGGCGCGCGTGAGGGTGTGGCGAGGGGGGATCGAAGTGGATCTGGCGAGGGAGGGACGAAGGGATCAGTCGAATTAGCAATGGCGCACCCGAGAGCGGTGCACCATAAGTAATCTTTTTTTGATAGCAATGGCGCACCACCCATAGGTGCGCCATAAGTAACTTTTTTTGCATAAGTAATTTATTATTATTATTATTATTATTATTTTTTGTTGCATCTAATAATTTTATAGAAAATGCATATGAATATGAAACAGTAATATTTTTTTATAAAAATAGTAATAATTTTTTTAAAATATCATCAAATTTGTTATTTGAAAATATTTATGAATCGAAAAAATATCATCAAATTTATTATTTGAAAATATCATCAAATTTGTTATTTGAAAATATAAACAAATTTGTTTTTTTTGGATTTTTAGTTGCATTCATTTGTGACGGTGGAGTGGGGGAGGGTGCGGGGGGTCGGTGGCGGCGGTGGAGCGGGGGAGGGTGCAGGGGGTCGTCGTCGGCGGTGGAGCGGGGGAGGGTGTGGGGGGTCGTCGGCAGCGGTGGACCGGGGGGAGGGTGCGGGGGGGTGCTCGGCGGCGAGGGGGATAGCTATCAAGAGGGAGGGGGATCGAGATCGAGTGTCCTCATGAATATTCAATATTTTTTCATATGGAATATGAAAAAATATCATCAAATTTGAAAAAATATTCATGAATTCAAAAAGTGCCCATGAAATTTAAAAATATTCATGATATCAAAAAGTAAAAAAAGTGCCCATTACTAGTTTAAACTAGTAATGGCGCACTATGCAACGGTGCGCCATTAGTAGTTTTGCAAAAAAGTAAAAAAATACAGTAGTGGCGCACTCTATGGCTGGTGTGCCATTAGTAGTTCTAACTACTAATGGCGCACTCTGCCCAGATGCACCATTAGTATGTTTGAAAAAATAAAAAAAACATTTTGTTACTAGCGGCGCACCGTTTGCCTGGTGCGCCATTAGTGTCTTCCACACTAATGGTGCACCAACAGATGGTGCGCCATTAGTATATATTAATGGCGCACCACATGTCTGGTGTGCCATTAGTGTCAATTCCATCTATAGCCCTTTTCCTAGTAGTGCGACTTCAAAGACATCGATGGTATGGACGCCGATGCAGGAGACGATGAAGAACCAGCGCCTATTTGGCCCTGGAAAGCCACCTCGTCATATGACCCCTCCAAGAAACAGCCTAAGCGCCGGCGTCAGCGGTGCCGCTCAAAATCCCGCCAAAGGAAATATGGTGATTCCAGCACGGGAGATAATAATACTTCGGCGAGTGCCGAAGAAAACCCCCTCCAGCAAGATTCAGCACAGGAGGATGGAGAAGCCAGCCCTCATGAGAGAGCAGCAGACAGAGAGATCGAGGACGATAATTATACGCCTCCCTCCGAAGACGAGGCAAGCCTCAACGACGACGAATTCGTCATGCTAGAGGATCCCGTCGAGCAAGAGCGTTTTCAACGCAGGCTTATGGCCACGACAAGAAGCCTCAAGAAAAAACAGCAACAACTTAGAGCTGATCAGGATTTGCTAGTCGACAGATGGACTGAAGTCCTTGGGGCCAAAGAGCATAAACTAGAACGCCCCTCCAAGAGCTACCCAAAGCGCAGGTTGCTACCCCGATTAGAGGAGGAAGCACTTAGACCTACATCACCAGCACTTGATACGGCCGACCGGCCACCTCATGGCCGCGAAAGAGAGGCCTCTCGGCCCTCCACTCAAGCCGCACCCCATACCAAGGCACGGGAAAATGCGCCAGACCTGCGAGATATGTTGGAGGACAAGGCAAGGCAAACAAGATTGATCTACGGATCGCGTGGGCGCCCCACGATTCGAGATGGTAACCATCACGCCGGACACAAATCCGGCAGGGCCGAACACAGTAGACAAAGCTCATTGGAGCTACGTCGTGATATAGCCCAGTACAGAGGCGCCGCACACCCACTATGCTTCACAGACGAAGTAATGGATCATCAAATCCCCGAGGGTTTCAAACCTGTAAACATCGAATCATATGATGGCACAACAGATCCTGCCGTATGGATCAAGGATTATCTCCTTCATATCCACATGGCCCGCGGCGATGATCTCCATGCCATCAAATACCTCCCACTCAAGCTTAAAGGACCAGCTCGGCACTGGCTTAATAGCTTGCCACCCGGATCAATCGGTTGTTGGGAGGACCTGGAAGCCGCATTCCTCGACAATTTCCAGGGCACTTGTGTGCGACCACCAGACGCCGATGACCTAAGCCACATAATTCAGTAGCCAGAGGAATCGGCCAGGCAATTCTGGACACGGTTCCTAACAAAGAAAAATCAAATAGTCGACTGTCCGGACGCACAGGCCCTAGCAGCCTTCAAGCACAATATCCGTGACGAGTGGCTTGCCCGGCACCTTGGACAGGAAAAGCCGAAATCTATGGCAGCACTCACGACACTCATGACCCACTTTTGCGCGGGAGAAGACAGCTGGCTTGCTCGTAGCAACAACATGACCAAGAACCCTGGTAATTCGGATATCAGGGACAGTAGTGGTAGGTCACGTCGCAACAAGCAGAAGCGCCGCATTAACGGAGACAACGCTGAGGATACGATAGTTAATGCCGGATTCAGAGGCTATAAATCTGGTCAGCGGAAAAAGCCATTCAAAAGAAATCCTAGGGGCCCGTCCAGTTTGGACCGAATACTCGACCGCTTGTGCCAGATACATGGCACCCCCGAAAAGCCGACCAATCACACCAACAGGGATTGTTGGGTGTTCAAGCAGGCAGGCAAGTTAAATGCCGAAAATAAAGACACGGGGCTGCATAGCGATGACGATGAAGAGCCCCAACCACCGAACCACAGTGCACAGAAGGGTTTTCCCCCACAAGTGCGGACGGTGAACATGATATACGCAACCCACATCCCCAAGAGGGAGCGGAAGCGCGCGTTAAGGGACGTATACGCAGTAGAGCCAGTCGCCCCAAAGTTCAACCCATGTTCCTCCTGCCCGATCACCTTTGATCGAAGGGACCATCCCACTAGCACCCGTCATGGCGGATTCGCCGCATTGGTTCTAGACCCAATTATTGACGGATTTCATCTCACTAAGTCCTTATGGACGACGGCAGCAGCCTGAACCTGCTTTACCAGGATACAGTTCGGAAAATGGGCATAGATCCCTCGAGGATTAAGCCCACCAAAACTGTTGGGGAACGTAGCAGAAATTCAAAATTTTCCTACGTGTCACTAAGATCTATCTATGGAGAGACCAGCAACGAGGGGAAGGAGAGTGCATCTACATACCCTTGTAGATCGCTAAGCGGAAGCGTTCAAGTGAACGGGGTTGATGGAGTCGTACTCGTCGTGATTCAAATCACCGATGACCAAGTGCCGAACGGACGGCACCTCCGCGTTCAACACACGTACAGCCCGGTGACGTCTCCCAAGCCTTGGTCCAGCAAGGAGAGAGGGAGAGGTTGAGGAAGACTCCATCCAGCAGCAGCACAACGGCGTGGTGGTGGTGGAGGAGCGTGGCTATCCTGCAGGGCTTCGCCAAGCACCACAGAAGAGGAGGAAGAAGAGATGCAGGGCTGCACCAACGAGAGATCGAATCACATGTGTTATGGGCAGCCCCTAGGCCTCATATATATAGGGGAAGGGGAGGAGGCTGCGCCCCCTCTAGGGTTCCCACCCCTAGAGGGGCGGCAGCCCTAGATGGGTCTTGGGTGGTGGCCAAGAGAGGGGAGAGGGGGAGGCGCCCCTAGGGTGGGCCTTAAGGCCCATCTGGACCTAGGGTTTGCCCCCTCCCACTCTCCCTGTGCCTTGGGCCTTGGTGGGAGGCGCACCAGCCCACTAAGGGGTTGGTCCCTCACCACTCTTGGCCCACGCAACCTTCTGGGGTTGGTGGCCCCACTTGGTGGACCCCCGGGACCCTCCCGGTGGTCCCGGTACATTACCGATAAACCCCGAAACTCTTCCGGTGACCAAAACAGGACTTCCCATATATAAATCTTTACCTCCGGACCATTCCGAAACTCCTCGTGACGTCCGGGATCTCATCCGGGACTCCGAACAACATTCAGTTACCACATACAAACTTCCTTTATAACCCTAGCATCATCGAACCTTAAGTGTGTAGACCCTACGGGTTCGGGAGACATGCAGACATGACCGAGACGTTCCCCGGTCAATAACCAACAGCGGGATCTGGATACCCATGTTGGCTCCCACGTGTTCCACGAT
This sequence comes from Triticum urartu, assembly GCF_056163025.1. Taxonomy (NCBI): domain Eukaryota; kingdom Viridiplantae; phylum Streptophyta; class Magnoliopsida; order Poales; family Poaceae; genus Triticum; species Triticum urartu. The sequence goes on from NC_141875.1 coordinate 643,985,952, forward strand.
GATCTCATCGGATGAACCACGATGTCAAGGACTTAATCAATCCCGTATACAATTCCCTTTGTCTAGCGGTACGATACTTGCCCGAGATTCGATCGTCGGTATCCCGATACCTTGTTCAATCTCGTTACCGGCAAGTCTCTTTACTCGTTCCGTAACACATCATCCCGTGATCAACTCTTTGATCACATTGTGCACATTATGATGATGTCCTACCGAGTGGGCCCAGAGATACCTCTCCGTTTACACGGAGTGACAAATCCCAGTCTCGATTCGTGCCAACCCAACAGACACTTTCGGAGATACCTGTAGTGCACCTTTATAGTCACCCAGTTACGTTGTGACGTTTGATACACCCAAAGCACTCCTACGGTATCCAGGAGTTGCACAATCTCGTGGTCTAAGGAAATGATACTTGACATTAGAAAAGCTTTAGCATACGAACTACACGATCTAGTGCTATGCTTAGGATTGGGTCTCGTCCATCACATCATTCTCCTAATGATGTGATCCCGTTATCAACGACATCCAATGTCCATGGTTAGGAAACCGTAACATTGATCAACAAGCTAGTCAACTAGAGGCTTACTAGGGACATGGTGTTGTCTATGTATCCACACATGTATCTGAGTTTCCTATCAATACAATTCTAGCATGGATAATAAACGATTATCATGAACAAGGAAATATAATAATAATCAATTTATTATTGCCTCTAGGGCATATTTCCAACAGTCTCCCACTTGCACTAGAGTCAATAATCTAGTTCACATCCCCATGTGACTAACACCCAAAGAGTTTACTAGAGTCAATAATCTAGTTCACATTTACCATGTGATTAACACTCGATGAGTTCTGAGTTTGATCATGTTGCTTGTGAGAGAGGTTTTAGTCAACGGGTCTGAACCTTTCATATCCGTGTGTGCTTTACAAATCTCTATGTCATCTCCTAGATGTAGCTTCCACGTTCTACTTGGAGCTATTCCAAATAACTGTTCTACTTGGAGCTATTCTAAATTGTTGCTCCATTATATGTATCCGGTATCTCTACTCAGAGCTATCCGGATAGGTGTTAAGCTTGCATCGACGTAACCCTTTACGACGAACTCTTTTACCACCTCCATAATCGAGAAAATTCCTTAGTCCACTAGTTACTAAGGATAACTTTGACCGCTGTCCTGTGATCCATTCTTGGATCACTCTTGTACCCCTTGACTGACTCATGGCAAGGCACATTTCAGGTGCGGTACACAGCATAGCATACTGTAGAGCCTATGTCTTAAGCATAGGGGATGACCTTCGTCCTTTCTCTCTATTCTGCCGTGGTCGAGCTTTAAGTCTTAACTTCATACCTTACAACTCAGGCAAGAACTCCTTCTTTGACTGATCCATCTTGAACAACTTCAAGATCATGTCAAGGTATGTGCTCATTTGAAAGTACCATTAAGCGTTTTGATCTATCCTTATAGATCTTGATGCTCAATGCTCAAGTAGCTTAATCTAGGTTTTCCATTGAAAACACTTTCCAAATAACCCTATATGCATTCCAGAAATTCTACGTCATTTCCGATCAACAATATGTTAAAACATATACTCATCAGAAATTCTATAGTGCTCCCACTCACTTCTTTGGAAATACAAGTTTCTCATAAACTTTGTATAAACCCAAAATCTTTGATCATCTCATCAAAGTGTACATTCCAACTCCGAGATGCTCACTCCAGTCCTCAGAAGGATTGCTGGAGCTTTGCATCCTTATTAGCATCTTTTCAGGATTGACAAAACCTTTCGGTTGTATCACATACAACCTTTCCTCAAGAAAATCTTCGAGGAAACAATGTTTTGACATCCTATCTGCAAGATTTCATAAATAATGCAGTGACTGCTAATATAATTCCAACAGACTCTTAGCATCGCTACGAGTGAGAAAATCTCACCGTAGTCAACTTCTTGAACTTGTCAGAAAACATCTTAACGATAAGTCGAGCTTTCTTAATGGTGACATTTACCATCATTGTCCGTCTTCCTTTTAAAATCCATCTACACTCAACAGCCTTACGACCATCAAGTAGTTCTTCCAAAGTCTACACTTTGTTTTCATACATGGATCCTCTGTCGGATTATATGGCCTCAAGCCATTTATCAGAATCCAGGCCCACCATCACTTCTCCATAGCTCGTAGGTTCATTGTTGTCTAGCAACATGACTTCCAAGACAGGATTACGTACCACTCTGAAGTAGTACGCATCCTTGTCATCCCATGAGGTTTGGGAGTGACTTGATCCGAAGTCTCATGATCAATATCCTAAGCTTCCACTTCAATTGGTGTAGGTGCCACAGGAACAACTCTTTGTGCCCTGCTATACACTAGTTGAAGTGACGGTTCAATAACCTCATCAAGTCTCCACCATCCTCCCACTCAATTCTTTCGAGAGAAACTTTTCCTCGAGAAAGGACCCGATTCTAGAAACAATCCCTTATTGCTTTCGGATCTGAGACAGGAGGTATACCCAACTGTTTTGGGTGTCCTATGAAGATGCATTTATCCGCTTTGGGTTCGAGCTTATCAGCCTGAAACTTTTTCACATAAGCGTCGCAGCCCCAAACTTTTAAGAAATGAGAGCTTAGGTTTCACTAAACCATAGTTCATACGGTGTCATCTCATCGGAATTACGTGGTGCCCCTTTTAAAGTGAATGTGGTTGTCTCTAATGCCTAACCCATAAACTATTGTGGTAATTCGATAAGAGACATCATGGTATGCATCATATCCAATAGGGTGCAGTTATGATGTTTGGACACACCATCACACTACGGTGTTCCAGGCTGTATTAGTTGTGAAACAACTTCCACAATGTCTTAATTCTGTGCCAAACTCGTAATTCAGATATTCATCTCTATGATCATATCATAGATATTTTATCCTCTTGTCACGACGATCTTTCAACTTCACCCTGAAATTACTTGAACCTTTCAATAATTCAGACTCGTGATTCATCAAGTAAATATACTCAACATCTACTCAAATCATCTGTGAAGTAAGAACATAACGATATCCACTACATGCCTCAGCACTCATTGGACTGCACACATCAAAATGTATTACTTCCTACAAGTTCCTTTCTAGTTCCATTTTACTGAAACCGAGGCTTTCAGTCATCTTGCCCATGTGGTATGATTTGCATGTCTCAAGTGATTCAAAATCAAGTGAGTCCAAATGGTCCACTTGCATGGAGTTTCTTCATGCATATACACCAATAGACATGGTTCGCATGTCTCAAACTTTTCAAAAATGAGTGAGTCCAAAGATCCATCTACATGGAGCTTCTTCATGCGTTTTATACCGATATGACTTAAGTGGCAGTGCCACAAGTAGGTGGTACTATCATTACTATCTTTTGACATGAACATGTGTATCACTACGATCGAGATTCAATAAACCATTCATTTTAGGTGTAAGACCATTGAAGGTATTATTCAAATAAATAGAGTAACCATTATTCTCCTTAAATGAATAACCGTATTGCGATAGACATAATCCAATCATGTCTATGCTCAACGCAAACACCAATCTCGATGGTAGAGGGAGCGTGCGATGCTTGATCATATCAACATTGGAAACACTTCCAACACATATCGTTAGCTCACCTTTAGCTAGTCTCCGTTTATTCCGTAGCTTTTATTTCGAGTTACTAACACTTAGCAACCGAACCGGTATCTAATACCCTGGTGCTACTAGGAGTACTAGTAAAGTACACATCAACACAATGTATATCCAATATACTTCTATCGACCTTGCTAGCCTTCTAATCTACCAAGTATCTAGGGTAATTCTACTCTAGTGGTTGTTCCCCTTATTACAGAAGCACTTAGTCTCAGGTTTGGGTTCAACCTTGGGTTTCTTCACTAGAGCAGCAGCTGAATTGCCGTTTCATGAAGTATCCCTTTGTGCCCTTGCCCTTCTTGAAACTAGTGGTTTTGCCAACCATCAACAATTGATGCTCCTTCTTGATTTCTACTTTCGTGGTGTCAAACATCGCGAATATCTCAAGGATCATCATATATGTCCCTGATATATTATAGTTCATCATGAAGCTCTAGCAGCTTGGTGGTAATGACTTCGGAGAAACATCACTATATCATCTGGAAGATCAACTCCCACTCGATTCAAATGATTGTTGTACTCAGACAATCTGATCACAAGCTCAACAATTGAGCTTTTTTCACTTAGTTTGCAGGCTAAGAAAATCGTCGGAGGTCTTATACCTCTTGACGTGGGCACGAGCCTGAAATTCCAATTTCAGCCCTCAAAACATCTCATATGTTTCGCGACGTTTCAAAAACGTCTTCGGTGCCTCAACTCTAAACCGTTTAACTGAACTATCACGTAGTTATCAAAATGTGTATGTCAGATGTTCACAACATCCACAGACAATGTTCGAGGTTCAGCACACTGAGCGGTGCATTAAGGACATAAGCCTTCTAAGAAGCAATGAGGACAATCCTCAGTTTACGAACCTAGTCCGCATAATTGCTACTTTCAACTTTCAACTAATTTTTCTCTAGGAACATATCTAAATAGTAGAACTAAAGCGCGAGCTACGACATAATTTGCAAAATCCTTTTGACTATGTTCAGGATAATTAAGTTTATCTTATGAACTCCCACTCAGATAGACATCCCTCTAGTCATCTAAGTGATTACATGATCCGAGTCAACTAGGCCGTGTCCGATCATCACGTGAGATGGACTAGTCAACATCGGTGAACATCTTCATGTTGATCGTATCTTCTATACGACTCATGCTCGACCTTTCGGTCTTCTATGTTCCGAGGCCATGTCTGTACATGCTAGGCTCGTCAAGTTAACCCTAAGTGTTTCGCGTGTGTAAATCTGTCTTACACCCGTTGTATGTGAACGTTAGAATCTAACACACGATCATCACGTGGTGCTTCGAAACACGAACTGTCGCAACGGTGCACAGTTAGGGGAGAACACTTCTAGAAATTGTTGTAAGGGATCATCTTATTTACTACCGTCGTTCTAAGCAAATAAGATGTATAAACATGATAAACATCACATGCAATCAAATAGTAGTGACATGATATGGCCAATATCATATAGCTCCTTTGATCTCCATCTTGGGGCTCCATGATCATCTCGTCACCGGCATGACACCATGATCTCCATCATCGTGTCTTCATGAAGTTGTCTCATCATCTATTACTTCTACTACTACAGCTAACGGTTAGCAATAAAGTAAAGTAATTACATGACGTTTATGTTGACACGCAGGTCATGAATAAATTGAGACAACTCCTATGGCTCTTGCCGGTTGTCATACTCATCGACATGCAAGTCGTGATTCCTATTACAAGAACATGATCAATCTCATACATCACATATATCATTCATCACATCCTTTGGGCCATATCACATCACATAGCATACCCTGCAAAAACAAGTTAGACGTCCTCTAATTGTTGTTTGCATGTTTTACGTGGCTGCTATGGGTTTCTAGCAAGAACGTTTCTTACCTACGCAAAACCACAACGTGATATGCCAATTGCTATTTACCCTTCATAAGGACCCTTTTCATCGAATCCGATCCGACTAAAGTGGGAGAGACAGACACCCGCCAGCCACCTAATGCAACTAGTGCATGTCAGTCGGTGGAACCGGTCTCACGTAAGAGTACGTGTAAGGTTGGTCCGGGCCGCTTCATCCCACGATGCCGCCGAATCAAGATAAGACTAGTAACGGCAAGCATATTGAACAAAATCAACGCCCACAACTACTTTGTGTTCTACTCGTGCATAGAAACTACGCATAGACCTAGCTCTGATACCACTTTTGGGGAACGTAGCAGAAATTCAAAATTTTCCTACGTGTCACCAAGATCTATCTATGGAGAGACCAGCAACGAGGGGAAGGAGAGTGCATCTACATACCCTTGTAGATCGCTAAGCGGAAGCGTTCAAGTGAACGGGGTTGATGGAGTCGTACTCGTCATGATTCAAATCACCGATGACCAAGTGCCGAACGGACGGCACCTCCGCGTTCAACACACGTACAGCCCGGTGACGTCTCCCAAGCCTTGGTCCAGCAAGGAGAGAGGGAGAGGTTGAGGAAGACTCCATCCAGCAGCAGCACAACGGCGTGGTGGTGGTGGAGGAGCGTGGCTATCCTGCAGGGCTTCGCCAAGCACCACAGAAGAGGAGGAAGAACAGATGCAGGGCTGCACCAACGAGAGATCCAATCACATGTGTTATGGGCAGCCCCTAGGCCTCATATATATAGGGGAAGGGGAGGAGGCTGTGCCCCCTCTAGGGTTCCCACCCCTAGAGGGGCGGCAGCCCTAGATGGGTCTTGGGTGGCGGCCAAGAGAGGGGAGAGGGGGAGGCGCCCCTAGGGTGGGCCTTAAGGCCCATCTGGACCTAGGGTTTGCCCCCTCCCACTCTCCCTGCGCCTTGGGCCTTGGTGGGAGGCGCACCAGCCCACTAAGGGGCTGGTCCCTCACCACTCTTGGCCCACGCAACCTTCTGGGGTTGGTGGCCCCACTTGGTGGACCCCCGGGACCCTCCCGGTGGTCCCGGTACGTTACCGATAAACCCCAAAACTCTTCCGGTGACCAAAACAGGACTTCCCATATATAAATCTTTACCTCCGGACTATTCCGGAACTCCTCGTGACGTCCGGGATCTCATCCGGGACTCCGAACAACATTCGGTTACCACATACAAACTTCCTTTATAACCCTAGCGTCATCGAACCTTAAGTGTGTAGACCCTACGGGTTCGGGAGACATGCAGACATGACCGAGACGTTCTCCGGTCAATAACCAACAGTGGGATCTGGATACCCATGTTGGCTCCCACGTGTTCCACGATGATCTCATCGGATGAACCACGATGTCAAGGACTTAATCAATCCCGTATACAATTCCCTTTGTCTAGCGGTACGATACTTGCCCGCGATTCGATCGTCGGTATCCCGATACCTTGTTCAATCTCGTTACTGGCAAGTCTCTTTACTCGTTCCGTAACACATCATCCCGTGGTCAACTCTTTGATCACATTGTGCACATTATGATGATGTCCTACCGAGTGGGCCCAGAGATACCTCTCCGTTTACACGGAGTGACAAATCCCAGTCTCGATTCGTGCCAACCCAACAGACACTTTCGGAGATACCTGTAGTGCACCTTTATAGTCACCCAGTTACGTTGTGACGTTTGATACACCCAAAGCACTCCTACGGTATCCGGGAGATGCACAATCTCATGGTCTAAGGAAATGATACTCGACATTAGAAAAGCTTTAGCATACGAACTACACGATCTAGTGCTATGCTTAGGATTTGGTCTTGTCCATCACATCATTCTCCTAATGATGTGATCCCGTTATCAACGACATCCAATGTCCATGGTTAGGAAACCGTAACCATCTATTGATCAACGAGCTAGTCAACTAGAGGCTTACTAGGGACATGGTGTTGTCTATGTATCCACACATGTATCTGAGTTTCCTATCAATACAATTCTAGCATGGATAATAAACGATTATCATGAACAAGGAAATATAATAATAATCAATTTATTATTGCTCTAGGGCATATTTCCAACAAAAACGACCTTTAAAGGCGTAATACCAGGTGTAGAGGCCAACTGTACAGGCTCAGTCACACTTGAAGTGGTCTTCGGATCCCCGAATAATTTCCAAAGCGAGGAGTTAATCTTCGACATAGTCCCATTCCGCAGTGGCTATCACGCACTGCTCGGGCGAACCGCATTCGCCAAGTTCAATGCGGTACCGCACTACGCACACCTTAAGCTCAAGATGCCAGGCCCTCGAGGAGTAATTTCGGTTAATGGAAACACCGAACGCTCCCTCCGAACGGAGGAGCACACGGCGGCCCTTGCAGCGGAAGTACAAAGCAGCCTCTCCAGGCAATTCTCCAGTCCGGCCATTAAATGTCCGGACACCGTCAAGCGCGCCCGGAGTATCCTACAACAAGACCGCCTGGCACGTTCCGAGCAGGTGTAGCAATGCGGCCCCAACCCCAGCCCTCGCAAACATGCGACACCAGTGCTTCGCGTACATAACTACGCTCTAGAAATACCATGGGTATAGGGGGAGGGGCACCATCACGGCACGCCCAAAACACGGCTTAAACCGCACCAGGGGCTGCCAATTTTTTAATTTTCTCTTACTTTCAAGACTCCACTCTTCGGAAGGCCTGTTCGGCAGTTCAATTGCCGCACAAACGATGCAAGAACCAGGGAAGCAGACAAGCCATGCCGCATCACGGAACTCCCAGGTGGTCTCTATCACGAGCAGTATACCTGTTTCGCATACCATTCCGCAGCCTGCCCCTGGACCGGACATGTTCAATAGTCCAACCTTTTGCTTATCGCATTATTTGTATCATTCTGCTTTGATCGCAGCCCCTTCTTAATAAACAATGCATAGCTTTTGTCTCTCTTTGCATTACTCTTTTTTTACAAATATATGTTCCTTAATGACATGTTGCACCCGTACACTTTGGTACAGCCAAAATATGCCAGGGGCTTTAGTACCCCTCAATATGGTGTGAGAAGTCCGAACACTTTAACAAGTGCGGCACCCCGAACTTATAGCATTATATGCATCGGCTCCGAATCATGTCTTGGGTCAATAGTTGGGTTTGCCCGGCTCCTATGTTTTGCTGCCTTATGTTACGCTGTGTCGGCTAAGGTAGCACTAGGAGAACTACTGCGATTGTGCCCCAGTTGAGTTGGGTCGAGCACCTCAGTAGAGAAAGCTAAAACTGACTGTCATGATGAAGCGAGAGCTGGTCGCTGTTCGAGAGGTTTTTCGAGTCCCTAAAGACTTATGCCGCTTAGAGCGAGGAGTCGGCTCTGTCCGGCCAAGGCGTGGATAGCGCCCCGAACTCGGTCTTCCAAATACCAGGGGCTTCGCCGAAATTTAAAATTATAATATTCTATGGCTAAGTGAGAGTGTTCACGCATTATAGTCTGATTGCCTTGTTCGTTGCGCTGAGCGCCTCCCTCGAAGGACCCAAACATGGGAAAAAGAGCGCTCAGGTTTATCCCCGAACACCCCAGCACTAGCTGCACAGGGGCAGAAGCTGACGACTCGCCATCTCTCAGAATTGATAAACAGCCGCAAAGAAGGTAATATTTTAAATTCCAACAGCATTGCTTAACGCATATGAACAAGTTTTCAGCGCACAGGACAAAACGAGCAAGTTTTACTCAAAAATTACATCCCTGGAACATTCATCCGCCACAAGGCGGGCACCCTTCAGAACATCCGTATAATAATTCTCGGGCTTGCAATGCCCTTTCCCCGGCGGTGGGCCGTCCTTCACAAGCTTCTCAGCATCCAGCTTGCCCCAGTGCACCTTAGCACAGGCAGAGGCCCTACGGGCACCTTCAATGCAGACGGAGCACTTGATGACTTCGAGCCTTGGACAGGCCGCCACCAGCCACCGCACCAGCCCGAAATAGCTCCCAGGCAGAGCCTCTCCAGGCCACAGCCGAACTATGAGGCCCTTCATGGCCTGTTCGGCCGCCTTGTGGAGCTCGAACATTTGCTTCATCTGGTCGCTCAGGGGCACGGGGTGTCCGGCCTCAGCATACTGAGACCAGAACACCTTCTCTATCGAGCTGCCCTCCTCATCTCGATAGAATGCGGCGGCATCGGACACGCTATGGGGAAGATCTGCGAATGCTCCTGGAGAACTCCGGATTCGGGTAAGTAACAAGTAACTCACGTTTATGTGTTTGCTTTGCATAAAGAATGCCTTACCCGCCGCTATCTTTTTCACCGCATCCAGCTCCTGGAGGGTCTTCTGGGATTCGGTGTTGGCAGACTTGGCATTTTCAATAGCCATAGCGAGCTCGGACGCTCGCGTCTTTGAGTCAAGCTCCAAACTCTCATGTTTTTCATGAGAGTCTGGAGCTCTTGCCGCACCTTGCCAACCTGGGCCTCATACTTATCCCGCTCGGTGCGCTCCGTGGCCGCCCTCTTCTCGGCCTCGACCAGTGCTTGCTTAAGGGTCGCCACCTCAGACGTGGCCCCTACAATAGCCACGATAATCCTGTCATTTTTTTGCAATTGCACTTTTTTTAATATATTTAAACAAGGTATTTCTTACCTTCCTTGTCCTCGAGCTGCTTCTTGGCACGCCCGAGCTCTTGCTCGGACTGCTCGAGGTTCTGCTTTTGCGTCTCCACTTCCGCAGTCAGTACGGCGGACGCTAGCAGAGAAGCCTGCATACGCATATTGACTCCTTTTTGTTAGACTCCTGCGAATTTTATTTGATCCTCTATTCGGCATTTCTTCCTGAACGCCAAACAGAGCATCAGGGGCTACTGTCTATGCGGTAATATTATTTACACATTCTTCACTTACCTCAAAGCCTGTTAAAAGGCTAGCACAAACTTCAGTCAGTCTGCTCTTGGCGGACTGAACCTTCTAGACCACCGCACTCATAATGGTGCGGTGCTCCTCGTCGATGGAGGCGCCTTTGAGCTCCTCCAACAGATTGTCCGGCGCCTCCGGTTGGACGGGGGTCACCAGCATGGTTGGCTTTCTCCTCTTGGAAGGAGGTCGCCTGCCGGACTCTGGAACCTTTGAAGGTTCCAGAGTAGTGTCCGGCCTAGAGCCGGACTTGGAGCCCTAGGGGTGTTATCCCCTTTACTCCTGGAGTCTGGGAGGTCGCCTTGCGGCGCCTCCAGGACCACCTCCTCCTGGCTTGGAACCTGTTGGGACAACACTTCGGCGTCGTCCGTAGGGCGGGGGAGGTAGCCGGCGGAAGCGAATTCACATCCGACGAGTCCAGTGAACCGCTTGACGACGCGTCGAGCCGGTCTTTGGGTGGGCTACATAATCATATTCGACATACGGGAAAGTTGTGCAATAAAGGAATACTATGAATTACTCTGGTATCCGGATACTTACGATTTCGCCTGGGGCTTGGCCTTGAGCGGCCACTCCTCTCTGCCGTCGTCGGCGTCGGTGGAGTAGTCCGGAGGAAGGGTTTTCCCCTTCTTGGACCCTTCGGCCTCCCCAATGAGGGCGGCCTTCCTTTTCTTCTCTCCCCCCGCTGGAGGGGGAGAGGTCTCTTCTTCCTCCTCCTCGTCTTCACGGGAGGAATGCGCCTTGGAGCCGTCGGATGAACCCGACACCTCCTGGCGCCGGGCACTTGTTCGAGTCCCCGTGGCCTTCTTTGTGGCCTTCTTCTCCGGCACCACATAGGGTGCCGGAACCAGCAGCTTCACCAAGCGGGCATCGGCTGGGTCTTCGGGCAAAGGAGCCGGACAATCGATCTGTCCGGACTTCGCCTGCCAAACATGTCAAAGGTAAGGGATCTTAGATCCCGCATAGAGTTAAACTATGAAAAACTAATGCCCTGTAAAAGGTACAATCAACTTACCGCGCTAGCGTGACGCTGCGCGCTGAATCCGCGATCCTCGGTAGCGGATGCGGAAGCCTCGGCGCCCTTGAAAAGCACCTTCCAGGCATCTTCGTATGTCGTGTCGAAGAGCCTGCTCAGAGTTCGGTGCTGCGCCGGGTTGAACTCCCACAAATTGAAGGCCCATTGTTGACACGGGAGGATCCGGCGGATGAGCATGACCTGGACTACGTTGACAAGCTTGAGCTGCTTGTCCACTAGGGTTTGGGTGCATGTTTGCAGTCCAGTCACCTCTCCTTTGCGGCCCCATGACAGGCCCGTCTCTTTCCAAGACGTGAGCCGCGTTGGGGGTCTGGACCGGAACTCGGGGGCTGCGACCCACTCAGGGTCGCGCGGCTTGGTGATGTAAAACCACCCCGATTGCCACCCCTTCAGGGTCTCCATAAAGGAGCCCTCGAGCCATAAGACGTTGGGCATCTTGCCCACCATGGCGCCTCCGCACTCCGCCTCGTTGCCGCGCACCACCATCGGCTTGACATTGAAAGTCTTGAGCCATAGGCTGAAATGGGGGCGGATGCAGAGGAAAGCCTCGCACACGACGGTAAACGCCGAGATGTTGAGGATGAAGTTCGGGGCCAGATCATGGAAATCCAGGCCGTAGTAGAACATGAGTCCCCGGACGAATGGGTGGATAGGAAAGCCCAGTCCGCGGAGGAATTGGGGAAGGAACACTACCCCCTCATGGGGCCTTGGGGTGGGGAGCAGCTGCCCCTCTTCGGGAAGCCGGTACACGATGTCGTTAGACAAGTATCCGGCCTTCCTCAATTTTTTGATGTGTCCCTCCGTGACGGAGGAGACCATCCACTTGCCTCCCGCTCCGGACATGGCTGGAGAAGGTTGAGGTGGGGTGTGCGGACTTGGGCGCTGGAGCTCGAGTGCGCGAGAATGGATAGGCAAAGGAGGAAGAAGGCGTAGGTGAAAAGGTGGATCCTTATCCCCTTATATGGGTGGACGCAACTACATGTCCCCACCAGCCTGGTAAAACTCGCTTATCCCCAAGTGCCGTAATCAATGGTGCGGTTGGGTTACCCACGCCCGTATTGATGAGAATCCCGGAATAAGGGGACACGATCTCTGCTTTAACAAGACGTGCCAAGGAAACCGCCTCGCATGACACGCTGAGGTGGGACAATAAAACGATTCGAATAAAGGCTTGGCCGTGGTGCGATGTCACACTACGGAATACGTCAGCAGATTAGATTTGTGTAAATATTATTCTCTCTATGGCAATATGTGGAAACTTATTTTGCAGAGCTGGACACTATCTTTGTGTCCAAAATCTTCTATGAAGTACTTGGAGGAGGAACCCGCCTTGCAATGTCGAAGACAATCTGCGCGCCGGACTTGTTGTCATTGAAGCCTGGTTCAGGGGCTACTGAGGGAGTCCTGGATTAGGGGGTGTCCGGATGGCCAGACTATACCTTCAGCCGGACTCCTGGACTATGAAGATACAAGATTGAAGACTTCGTCCCGTGTCCGGAAGGGACTTTCTTTGGTGTGGAAGGCAAGCTTGGCGATACGGATATGTAGATCTCCTACCATTGTAACCGACTTTGTGTAACCCTAACCCTCTCCGATGTCTATATAAACTGGAGGGTTTTAGTCCGTAGGACAACATACAGAACAACAATCATACCATAGGCTAGCTTCTAGGGTTTAGCCTCTCCGATCTCGTGGTATATCTACTCTTGTACTACCCATATCATCAACATTAATCAAGCAGGACGTAGGGTTTTACCTCCATCAAGAGGGCCCGAACCTGGGTAAAACTTTGTGTCCCTTGCCTCCTGTTACCATACGACCTAGACGCACAGTTCGGGACCCCCTACCCGAGATCCGCCGGTTTTGACATCGACAGCGAGCACAGCATGCGTGCCACGCAGCTGCCCGCCGCCTCGCCGCTCCCCTCGTCGAGCTGTCGACGTGGGACGAACCCCCTCTCTCTCCCCGACCTCGCAAACACTCGCTCTCCCCTCTGGCTCCTCTCTCTCGCCCTCCCCGACGTCGCCCGAGACGTCACCATCGCCGCCGCTCACCGCAGCCACGTCCAACGCCGCCCCCGTGCCCTCTCACCATGTCCGGACGGTTCGCCGTCGTCGACTACGTCGACTAGCCAAGCCGCACGATGCCGGAGCCCCTGCATCGTCCCTGCCGCCATCATCTTCAACCTCGGGCCACCCGAGATCGCCGTCGCCATTCCGACCGCACCGAGCCTTCCCCGAGCACGCTGACCGTCTCTGCGGCTTCCCAGTGAAATGATTATGTCGGTAATGTGAGGGATGTGTTGAACATGTTTTGGTAAAGGTATCGATGAGAGGCCATGTAGGAGTACATGGTGGGTTGTTTCATTGAGGCCGTCCATAAGAACTGAGATCTGTATGCGTGATTTAAGATTCAGCTACTACCACACATTGGGCCTTGAAATATGACCCCGCTCGACTTACTGACCCCTCTCGTCCTCTGTCCAGGAGTTGCAACTAGTTTCTGGTGTTTGTAGGTTATGTGTTGGTGGCCGTGCGTAGCGCTGACCCTAGGGGTGGGCTATGATGCGGTAGATACACCATGGCACAATGTACCGAGTCGCCCGTTTGGTGTCTCGGGAACCCTGCACACATCGTTTGGGGCCGTTGAGGACACCCCGGCCGGATCTCCTTGCGGATGGAACCTGAATAGGCGATAAACCTGGACTAGAGACTTGTGCGGTTAGTCAGGTCGTGGTCTACACCCACGCCGGCTTTCGCTTGAAGTCTGCCGAGCACATGTCGTGTGCAGACGCCAAGTGGTGGAAACATGTGTGACGAAGTACACCCCTGCAGGGTATAAAACTATTCGAATAGCCGCGTCCGCGGTAAAGGACTACTTGGTTGCCTATACAGTTCATAGACAAGTTAATGGTTACTACTAAAAGACTCAAGATAAGTGTGAGTACCGAGGATGGCTCTCTCGTAGGATGACGAGGGAGGATCTCCGGTGGAGTATTGTGTTGGTGATTAGTGGACTCGTGTGCGAAAACTATTTGACTAGTGGTGTCCTGTAGGATAGCTTAGCCAAGAGTCAAAGCTGGCTTGCTGCAATAACTCCACCACCTTCTTGAGAATGAGCATGTATAGTAGGTTCTGATGTAAGACTTGCTGAGTACCTTTGTATTCTTGTTTGCTTAATTACTGTTTTCAGACGACAACACCGCCCCCTCCGATGGTTTTTATGTAGATCTCGACGCCGATGAGTGACTTGCCACCCAGGTGGTGATCCTGGCCATGGAGGGCCCTAAGTAGATAGACAGGCTTCGAGAAGCCTTCTTGCTTTCTAGTGTCTGTACTCAGACTATTTGCTTCCGCATGTGCTTGTATGCTTGAATGACTTGAGTGTCGAGTCATGTGACCCCTACCTGTATGAACATGTTATGTATGGCTCTCTAGAGCCTTTAAATAAAGTACTTGAGTTATAGAGTTTTGTTGTGATGCCATGTTGTATTTGCACATATCGAGCATATTGTGTGTATGATTGAAATGCTCGGTATGTGTGGGATCCGACAATCTAGTTGTTTATCCTTGGCAGCCTCTCTTATGGGGAAATGTAGTCTAGTTCTCCTTGAGCCATAGTAGTCCGCTACAGCCCGGTTCACCGGAGTCCTACTAGCCCAGCACTACTACTCAGGACACTTGACTGGCCGGCATGTGTTTCACTTCGATCCTATGTCTGTCCCTTTAGGGAAATGTCACATAGTGACTTCCGGAGTCCTACCTAGCCTGCTACAGCCCGGGTTCCCCGGAGATCTGTTAGCCCAGTGCTATAGCCCAGATTCACACGCTGACGACCGACATGCTCGATGTGATTCATGTATGCCTGTCTCCATAGGTTTGTGCCGCTTTGTGTTCACGACTAGACATGTCGTCCCGGGTTCTCTGTCATATGGATGCTAGCGACACTATCATATACGTGAGCCAAAAGCTGCAAACGGTCCCGGGCCATGGTAAGGCGACACCCGTGGGGATACCGTGCGTGAGGCCGCAATGTGATATGAGGTGTTACCGGCTAGATCGATGTGACTTGGAATCGGGGTCCTGACAAGAAGTGAGTGGGAGGAACATAGAACTTGATGAGGTATCAGTACCTGCTCCCTTATTGGAAAGTAGTTCATCACAGAAATCGGTTCTTGTGACGTCTACACCAATTAGTGAGGAAGTTAATGATTATGATCATGAAACTTTAGATCAAGTTGTTACCGAACCTCGTAGGTCAACTAGAGTAAGATCCGCACCAGAGTGGTACGATAATCCTGTTTTGGAGGTTATGTTACTAGACCATGACGAACCTACGAACTATGAAGAAGCGATGGTGAGCCCAGATTCCGCAAAATGGCTTGAGGCCATGAAATCTGAGATGGGATCGATGTATGAGAACAAAGTGTGGACTTTGGTTGACTTTCCCGTTGCTCGGCAAGCCATCGAGAATAAATGGATCTTCAAGAAAAAGACTGACGCTGATGGTAATGTTACTGTCTATAAAGCTCGACTTGTTGCAAAAAGGTTTTCGACAAGTTCAAGGGATGGACTGCGATGAGACCTTCTCACCCGTAGCGATGCTTAAGTCTGTTCGAATCATGTTAGCAATTGCCGCATTTTATGATTATGAAATTTGGCAAATGGATGTAAAAACTGCATTCCTGAATGGATTTCTGGAAGAAGAGTTGTATATGATGAAACCGGAAGGTTTTGTCTATCCAAAGGGAGATAACAAAGTGTGCAAGCTCCAGCGATCCATTTATGGACTGGTGCAAGCCTCTCGGAGTTGGAATAAATGTTTTGATAGTGTGATCAAAGCATATGGTTTTATACAGACTTTTGGAGAATCCTGCATTTACAAGAAAGTGAGTGGGAGCTATGTAGCATTTCTGATATTATATCTGGATGACATATTGTTGATTGGAAATGATATAAAATTTCTGGATAGCATAAAAGGATATTTGAATAAGCGTTTTTCAATGAAATACCTCGGTGAAGCTGCTTATATATTGGGCATCAAGATCTATAGAGATAGATCGAGACGCTTAATTGGACTTTCACAAAGCACATACCTTGACAAAGTTTTGAAGAAGTTCAAAATTATCAAGCAAAGGAAGGGTTCTTGCCTGTGTTACAAGGTGTGAAGTTGAGTAAGATTCAATGCCCGACCACTGCAGAAGATAGAGAGAAAATGAAAGATGTTCCATATGCTTCAGCCATAGGCTCTATCTTGTATGCAATGCTGTGTACCAGACCTGATGTGTGCCTTGCTATTAGTTTAGCAGGGAGGTACCAAAGTAATCCAGGAGTGGATCACTTGACAGCGGTCAAGAACATCCTGAAATACCTGAAAAGGACAAAGGATATGTTTCTCGTTTATGGAGGTTACAAAGAGCTCGTCGTAAATGGTAACGTCGATGCAAGCTTTGGCACTGATCCGGACGAATCTAAATCGCAAACGGGATACATGTTTTTATTAAACGATGGAGCTGTCAGTTGGTGCAGTTCTAAACAAAGCGTCGTAGCAGGATCTACAAGTGAAGCGGAATACATAGCTGCTTCGGAAGCAGTAAATGAAGGAGTCTGGATGAAGGAGTTCATATCCGATCTAGGTGTCATACCTAGTGCATCGGGTCCAATGAAAATCTTTTGTGACAATACTGGTGCAATTGCTTTGGCAAAGGAATCCAGATTTCACAAGAGAACCAAGCACATCAAGAGACGCTTCAACTCCATCCGGGAACAAGTCCAGGTGGGAGACATAGAGATTTGCAAGATACATACGGATCTGAATGTTGTAGACCCGTTGACTAAGCCTCTTCCACGAGCAAAACATGATCAGCACCAAGGCTCCATGGGTGTTAGAATCATTACTGTGTAATCTAGATTATTGACTCTAGTGCAAGTGGGAGACTGAAGGAAATTTGCCCTAGAGGCAATAATAAAGTTATTATTTATTTCCTTATATCATGATAAATGTTTATTATTCTTGCTAGAATTGTATTAACCGAAAACATGATACATGTGTGAATACATAGACAAACAGAGTGTCACTAGTATGCCTCTACTTGACTAGCTCGTTGATCAAAGATGGTTATGTTTCCTAGCCATAGACAAAGAGTTGTCATTTGATTAACGGGATCACATCATTAGGAGAATGATGTGATTGACTTGAACCATTCCGTTAGCTTAGCACTTCATCGTTTAGTTTGTTGCTATTGCTTTCTTCATGACTTATACATGTTCCTATGACTATGAGATTATGCAACTCTCGTTTACCGGAGGAACACTTTGTGTGCTACCAAACGTCACAACATAACTGGGTGATTATAAAGGTGCTCTATAGGTGTCTCCGAAGGTACTTGTTGGGTTGGCGTATATCAAGATTAGGATTTGTCACTCCGATTGTATGAGAGGGATCTCTGGGCCCACTCTGTAATACACATCACTTAAGCCTTGCAAACATTGCAAGTAATGAGTTAGTTGCGGGATGATGTCTTACGGAACAAGTAAAAGAGACTTGTCGGTAACGAGATTGAACCAGGTATTGAGATACCGATGATCGAATCTCAGGCAAGTAACATTCCAATGACAAAGGGAACACCATCTGTTATTATGAGGTTTGACCAATAAAGATCTTCGTAGAATATGTTGGAGCCAATATGAGCATCCAGGTTCTGCTATTGGTTATTGACCAAAGACGTGTCTCGGTCATGTCTACATAGTTCTCGAACCCGTAGGGTCCGCACGCTTGAAGTTTGATGACGGTTATATTATGAGTTTATGGTTTTTGATGTACCGAAGGTAGTTCGGAGTCCCGGATGTGATCACGGACATGACGAGGAGTCTCGAAATGGTCGAGGCGTAAAGATTGATATATTGGACGACTATGCTCGGACACCGGAATTGTTTTAGAGAGTTTCGGGCATATACCGGAGTACCGGGGGGTTACCGGAACCCCTCGAGGAGACTAATTGGCCTTTTGGGCCCTAATGGAGAAGAGGAGGGGCGGCCAAAGGGCAGCCGCGTGCCCCCTCCCCCCCAGTCCAAATTGGACAAGGAGGGGGGGCACCCCCCTTTCCTTTCCCCCTCTCTCTCACCTTCCCTCTCATCTCGTACTCCCACATGGAAAGGGGGAGTCCTACTCCCGGTGGGAGTAGGACTCCTCATGGGGCGCACCTAGGGTGGCCGGCCCCCTCCTCCTCCACTCCTTTATATACGGGGAGGAAGGCACCCCTTGGAGACACAACAATTGATCTCTTGGATCTTTTAGCCGTGTGCAGTGCCCCTCTCCACCATAGTCCACCTCGATAATATCGTAGCGGTGCTTAGGCGAAGCCCTACGATAGTAGAACATCAACATCGTCACCATGCCGTCGTGCTGACGGAACTCTCCCTCAAAGCTCGGCTAGATCGGAGTTCGAGGGATGTCATCGAGTTGAATGTGTGCAGAACTGGGAGGTGCCGTGCGTTCGGTACATGATCGATCGAATCGTGAATACGTACAACTACATTAACCATGTTGTGCTAACGCTTCCGCTTTCGGTCTATGAGGGTATGTGGACACACTCTCCCCTCTCGTTTCTATGCATCACCATGATCTTGCGTGTGTGTAGGATTTTTTTTTTTGAAATTACTACATTCACCAACACGTCGCACCTAAGTCCACAGGGAAGTGGTTTCCATCAGTGGCGACTGTCGGTGTCAAAACCAGTCGATCTCGGGTAGGGGGTCCCGAATTGTGCGTTTGAGGATCGAAGGTAATAGGAGACAAAGGGGACACAATGTTTACCCCGGTTTGGGCCCTCTTAATGGAGGTAAAACCCTACTTCCTACTTGATTAACTTTGATGAGTATAGGGGTTACAAGAGTTGATCTACCTCGAGATCGTAATGGCTAAACCCTAGATGTCTAGATTATGTGAATTCTGATGCTCTCTACGGACTAAACCCTCCGGTTTATATAGACACCGGAGGGGCCTAGGGTTGTACAGAGTCAGCTTGCAGAAGAAGGAAATTACATATCCGTACGCCAATCTTGCCATCCATGCATAGGAGAGTCCTATCCGGACACGGGGGAAGGTCTTCTACCTTGTATCTTCACGGCCCATCAGTCTAGCCCATATCACATAGCCCAGACACCCAAGGACCCCCTAATCCATGACTCCCTCAGTTGCCCCTGAACCAGTCTTCAATGATGATATGGTCGGCACGTAGATTGTCTTCGGCATTGCAAGGCGTGTTCCGCCTCCCTAATACTTTAAAGCAATCTTTTGAATAAAAGAACTGTACTCGGCTCTGCAAGACAGTCACAACCCTCAACCACGTAGGCAAAATGTTTAATCAAGATGATGCCTATCAACTGACAACTTTTTCATCGAAACACCATGTTTGGCCTCTTTGAAATTTCGAACAGTTTTCTGCCTCCCGTTCGCGTTTCGAGACGCAGCCTTCATCGACACGTCTTGTCAAAACAGAGATCGTGTCTGCTTATCATGGGATCCTCATCAATATGGGTTTGGGTAATCCATCCGGGCCATTCACACGACCCCTTGGGAATAGGCGAGTTTTAAGGCTTGAGGGGGGGGGGGCGATTGATATTCACTGCCTATATAAGTGGATGGAGGCCTCCATCACGGAGAAGGATGTAAAGGATCTTCGGGAGGTGGGGTACCTGTATGCGGACATCGCGCACAGGCTCCTTGCCAAAGAGCAAGTCATCCCCACCCCGGAGCCTAGCAAGAGGGTCGTGTTCATCACTCACTTCCTCCGCGGACTAGGGTTTCCACTCCGCCCCTTCGTCCGCGACCTCATGTTCTACTACAGGCTAGATTTCCGTGATCTTGTCCCAAATTCTTTCATCCACATCTCGGGGTTTATCGTCGTGAGCGAGGCGCTACTCCGCACCCCCCAACACTTCGGCCTATGGCTAAAAGTCTTCAATGTGAAGCCGAAGCTGGTCAACGGGCAGCATGCAGACCGCGGTGGCGCCATGGTGAGCAAGCTCCCCAACACTACTTGGCCTAAAGGAGCCTTTGTGGAGACCGTCAAGGTGTGGCAGCAGGAGTGGTTCTACACCACTGAACCCCGCGGCTCCCGGTGGGCGCCCACTACCGAACTCAGATCCGGCCCCCCTATGTGGCTCGCGTCATGGACCAACAAGGGTCTGGACTAGGGGTCGACCACGGAAGTTTTGACGCTGCAAAATTGCATCAAAAGCATGATGAGCAAAAACACCAGTCTCACTGACGTGATTTAGGTGAGGCTCTTCCGCCGGATTCTCCCCTGCCAACTCCGTCCTCTCCATATGTGGGAGTTCAATCCGGAAGGTCCCAGGACCCTACAACGCTTCTTCTACACAACACATGAAGATATCTGGAAGCTGCTCCTTCAAACTTTGCAAATGTTCATGACGTGTTCCATGTCTCTCAGCTTCGAAAGTGCTTCAAGACTCCTGACCGCACCGTCAACTTCGAGGACATTGAGCTCCAAGAAGATCTCTCTTATCGTGAGCACCCAGTTGCTATTCTTGAAGAGACTGAAGGCAAGACTCGCAACATGTCAATGAAATTTCTCAAAGTCAAGTGGTCACACCATTCCGACCGTGAAGCTACCTGGGAACGCGAGGATCACCTCCGTTCTGAGTACCCGGCGTTCTTCCAGTCCTAGATCTCGGGACGAGATCCTTTCGTAGTGGTGGAGTGTTGTAACACCCCGGATGTAACTTTCCCTATTTGTACTCCAACTCTTGCCGTTTCCGGCGTTAAGTTATATTTCTTTCCTCGGGTTTGGGTTTTGTCTCCGTGTGTTGTTGTCATTGTCATGCATCTCATATCATGTCATGATGTGCATTGCATTTGCATACGTGTTCGTCTCATGCATTCGAGCATTTTCCCCGTTGTCCGTTTTGCATTCCGGCGCTTCGTTCTCCTCCGGTGGCCATTTCTAGCCTTCTTTCGTGTGTGGGGTTTAAACTTTTCCGTATTGGACCGAGACTTGCCAAGCGGCCTTGGTTTACTACCGGTATACCGCCTGTCAAGTTTCGTATCAGTTGGACTTCGTTTGATACTCCAACGGTTAACCGAGGGACCGAAAAGGCCTCGTGTGTGTTGCAGCCCAACACCCCTACAATTTGGCCCAAAACCCACCTAAGCCCTCTCCATCATCTAGAGCGTTCGATCACGATCGCGTGGCCGAAAACCGCACCTCATTTTGACTCTCCTAGCTCCCTCTATGCCTATTTAAAGACCCCCCGTTTTTCGGATCTCCTCCTTCCCCCGAAACCCTAGAAATCGCCCCCGCACCAGCCGGACACGTCCGAATCCGGCCGGACGCGTCAGCTCCGCCACCCGCAGCCACTCCGCAGCCGCCATGTGGCCTCCCACCGCCGTTCACCGCGCCGGCCCGCTCAGGCCCGAGCCGGGCCCCCGCGGCCCAGCCGCTCCCGCCGCCGCCCGGGTCGTCTCCCTCCTCCAGCCCGGCGCCACCCTCCGCCGTGCTGCCGCAGCTCGCCCTCGCCGGCCGAGCTCGCCGCGCCGCCCGCCGACGCCTCCCGGCCGCGCCGCCCCGCCGCGCCCGGAGCGCGCCGGCGACCACCCCGGCCGCCTCCTCCATGCCAAGGCCCGGCCGCCGCCGTCTTCGTCTTCCTCGCCGGAGCAGCCGCCGTCCTCGCCGGATCCGACCTCGGTTCGCGTGCATGAACAGTAAACCCTAGATCTCGGGGTGATTTTTTTCTTCCAAGTCCCGGAAATTTCAGTCCATGTGCACATGTTCGCGGCTCTGTAACTTTGCATCCGTAGCTCCGATTCATGCATATAGCATATCAAAATGTTCACCTCAGAGAGTACATCATTTCATTCTATTGCATCATTTTCATTTGAGTTCATCTTGATGCCCGAAATGCTGTTAGAAGAGGGCTACTTGAGTTAATTGTCAGATCTGCTACTCCGTTTAGCACTTTTGTCATTTTTGCCATGATTATTGTGTGCATGATATGCCCGTGAGTTCTACATGTGTTTTGTTAAGGGTTTTGTCATATTTCCAGAGGTGCAACCCATGTATTTTTAGGATGTGTGTGGTGACTTGTGCAAGCTTGCAAAGTGGTGCACTTGCTAAGTCTGTTTTCAGGGACTTAGTGATTTCACTAAGTCCTGGGGCAGTTTATCTCATGATGCCATATGTTCATGTTGTTTCCTAGTGATCCGTGCCTCTTTTGAGGATGATCAGTAAGAGAGTTTTGTTAATATTGTAGTGCTCTATCCATCCATGTCTTTGTTTACAATTATGGAGCACCCTAGCTTGAGTCAATCGAGCTCTACTTTTGCTACTTTGTGAATCTGGGCAGATTGTCAACTTGTTTGCAATTTTGCCGGTGATGTTGTAGTTGGTACGTGCATGCTATGCTATTGTTCTTGCCATGTCTAGCTTGAATTTTGTGCCTTCTTGATGGGTGTATGCTTGCCTTGCCGTTACTTGCACCGTAGTGAGTGCATCGAGCTCGTAAACATGCCTACTTGAGTTATATTTCAGCATGTGTCAGTTTTTCACTAAGTCTGAAACTGATTATGTTTTTGCTATGTTCACATGCTTGCAGTTGTATTTTATGGTCCTTTTTGGCTCAAGGTCACTAAGGGACTTTTGTTAAGCTCTTTGAGTAGCTCCATGCCATGCTTTACTTTGACATGTTCAGATCATGTAGAATGTAGTGTTGTGGCTCCGAAGAGTGCTACCTGATCTGATATTCCAGACACGTGTTAATTTCACTAAGTCTAAGATCTGTTTGCCATTTGCATTTTTGCCATGCTTGTTTGAACCTGTTAATGGATGATTTGACCGTAGGTCAGTGCTAGACTTTGTTAAGCATCTTGTCTGCATCCATGCCATGTATTTTGTTGTCATGTTTGGGTGCTGTAGCATGCTCATTTCATTGCATTTAGAGGCCTACTTGCTGTAAATCGCAGACCGGTGTCATATTTGAATCGCTTGCCATTTCCAAACTGTAACTCCGATTCCGGCGTTCTTTATATAGTTTTCAAGCGATTTAATCTCATCTTTCCAGTGGCACACTTGGTTTTCCAAGTTGAGGCCAGGTTCATGCATTTCCTGTCATATCTTGCATTTTGCATCCCGCATCGTATCCCGCATAGCATATCATCTTTGCATTGTGTTGTTTGAGTTTGCACGTGGTTGATTGTATCCTTGTTGCTTGTTTGTATTGTTTGGGTAGAGGCGGGAGACGAGTTCGCTAACGAGGAGCCCGTTGAGTTTGCTTTCAAGGATCCAGTCAACTCTGACAACTGTGCAGGCAAGATGATCATACCCTCGAAATCACTACTATCTTTGCTATGCTAGTTTGCTCGCTCTTTTGCTATGCCATTGCTACGATGCCTACTACTTGCTTGCAAGCCTCCCAAATTTCCATGTCAAACCTCTAACCCACCATTGTCCTAGCAAACCGTTGATTGGCTATGTTATCGCTTTGCTCAACCCCTCTTATAGCGTTGCTAGTTGCAGGTGAAGTTTGGAGGCCGTTCGTTGTTGGAACATTTATTTACTTGTTGGGATATCATTATATTGCCTTGTTATCTTAATGCATCTATATACTTGGTAAAGGGTGGAAGGCTCGGCCTCTCGCCTAGTGTTTTGTTCCACTCTTGCCGTCCTAGTTTCCGTCATATCGGTGTTATGTTCCCGGATTTTGCGTTCCTTACGCGGTTGGGTTATAATGGGAACCCCTTGATAGTTCCAGCAATGCCCAACCTTGGTTTTACCATTTTCCACCTAGCCTTTTCTTTCCCTTGGGTTCTGCAGACTCAAGGGTCATCTTTATTTTAACCCCCCCGGGCTAGTGCTCCTCTGAGTGTTGGTCCACCTGTCAGCTACCGGTGGCCACCAGGGGCAACTCTGGGCTGGCCTACCCGTACCTAGGACAATCTGAGTGTGCCCTGAGAAAGAGATATGTGCAGCTCCTATCGGGATTTGTCGGCACATTCGGGCGGTGTTGCTGGTATTGTTTTAACCTATCGAAGTGTCTTGAGTTACTGAGATACCGAGTCTGATCGGAACGTCTTGGGAGGAGGTCTATTCCTTCATTGACCGTGAGAGCTTGTCATGGGCTAAGTTGGGACTCCCCTGCAGGGATTGAACTTTCGAAAGCCGTGCCCGCGGTTATGGGCAGATGGGAATTTGTTAATGTCCGGTTGTAGATAACTTGAACCTTAATTAAATTAAAATGAATCAACCGAGTGTGTTACCGTGATGGCCTCTTCTCGGCGGAGTCCGGGAAGTGGACACGGTGTTGGAGTAATGTTTGCGCAGGTTGCTCTCTAGTTTCTCGCTCGTGCTTTGCCTCCTCTTCTCACTCTCTTTTGCGAATAAGTGAGCCACCATACTTGCTAGTCGCTTGCTGCAGCTCCATATATTTACCTTGCCATACCTATAAGCTTAAATAGTCTTGATCGCGAGGGTGCGAGATTGCTGAGTCCCTGTGGCTCACAGATTACTATTACACCAGATGCAGGGCCTGATGATTCCGCTCCAGGAGACGCGTATGAGCTCAAGTGGGAGTTCGACGAAGACTCTCAACGTTACTATGTTTCCTTTCCCGATGATCAGTAGTGGTGCCCAGTTGGGGGTGAACGGGACCGTGTCGCATGTTGGGTTCTCTTTTATTTTGGCGCCGTAGTCGGGCCATGAGTGTTTGGATGATGTAATGTTATTTATGCACTTGATTTACGTGGCGAGTGTAAGCCAACTATGTTATCTCCCTTTTTATTATCATATTACATGGGATGTTGTGAAGATTGCCTAACTTGCGACATATGCCTTCAATGCGATTATGTCTCTAAGTCGTGCCTCGACACGTGGGAGCTATAGTCGCATCGAGGGTGTTACACTGGGTTCCTGATACTTCTAGAATAATCTAGATGATCGAAGATGATTGGTTTTGACAACCAGTGGCGGGATTCCTTTGGGATAGACTGTGGGGCACGTACCTTTATGGGCTCCGCAAGTTTTGTTATGTGGAGTAAGTTTACCGTTTTTACTTCTTGTGGGAAATTCTTTTGTTTCCCGGTACTCTGCTTTTGGGGTTCATCTTCGTCTTCTCTTGGTGTATCAAGCCCCTTGTGTTCGGCGTTGAGTCTGCCGGATTGTTTGAAAACCCAACAATCTCTGTGGGTATGGTTGGCAGGCTTTCCGGGAGTACTGTGTATTTGACATATCCTATCCAGGATTTTGTTTAGGTTGGATAGGTCATCCCTGTTATCTTGGAGGGGCGGCTTTTTCTGATTTTGTCATGAGCTTTTGAATCCGGCGTTAACTGCCGTGCTCTTCGGACTTTTTTCCTTAGTCCGGCGACGGTCCTTATTGCGTCGCGGTTTTCCATTCCCATCCCTAGTTTCAGATGTACTTGGGTCGCTGGTGCTGCATCTTGCCAACCAGCTATCCTCTCCTGCGCAAAAGCGGGTCATGATGCTTGTTAGTGCGGCCATTGTTCTTGGCTTTTCTTGGCCGAGGTGTCTGGCGAGCCATTCGTCTTGGACATTATGCCTGAAAGTTGCTAAGGCTTCAGCGTCCGGACAGTCGACTATCTGATTCTTTTTAGTAAGAAATCTATTCCAGAATTGCCGAGCTGACTCTCCGGGCTGTTGAGTTATGTGACTAAGATCGTCTACATCCGGAGGGCGGACATAGGTCCCTTGAAAATTTGCTCGAAAAGCGTCCTCGAGCTCTTCCCAACTTTCGATTGTGTTTTCAGGAAGGCTTTTAAGCCAATGCCGGGCTGGCCCTTTAAGCTTGAGGGGTAAGTATTTTATGGCGTGGAGGTCATCTCCTCGAGCCATATGTATGTGGAGGATATAATCCTCGATCCAGACTCCAGGGTCTGTTGTTCCATCATATGCCTCTATGTTTACGGGTTTGAATCCCACTGGAAATTCATAATCCAGGACCTCATCGGTGAAACATAGGGGGTGTGCGGCACCCTTGTATTTGGGTGTGCCGTATTCTGATAATGGCTTTATTGCATTGCTTACGAGAGCTTGCTTTCTTGGCGCGTAAATGGACCTGGCTGGGCCATGATGCGAATCCTTAAGTGGGTCGCCTACCGGCTTAAGTGCGGCGCTGCTTTCCACTTTAAGCTGGCCCTGGGGTCATCTGTCCGACCGTGTGGCTTTCTTACTTTTTGAATGCGAGGGCTCTAAGGCCTCCTCGTCGAATTCAGGCAGTAGTTTTCTCCTCGGATAGCTTTTAGTGCGGCGACTACCGCTGTATTTGTTTGCGGTATTGATTACTTTACTCCATTTGATCCTGAGTGCATCTTCCGCAGTCTTTAGCTTCCGCTTCTGCCTTTTCAGGCTGCGTGCGGTTGTAACGAGCCGTTTGTGGAGGTTCTTCTGCTTCGTTGGCTTGTCCGGCGTAGGGTCGTCCGGAATGCCATTTTCTCCGGGGGAGGAATGTTCGGTTTCTCTATCCGGGTTGTCTTGTTGGGACGGTTGCTCTAAGGCATGCTCATTGTCTACCGGCTCATCCTGCTCTATGGCTGGGTCTTTATCGAGGCGTGGCTTAGGTCGGCGTTTACGCCAACGCTTTGATTGTTTTTCGAGAGATCGATCCTCCTCCCCGTTTTCCTCGTTGTTGCTTCCTTTAGGGGTATCCACCATGTACACATCGTGGGATGAGGTGGCTGTCCAATGCCCTATAGGCGTTGGTTCTTGGTGGTCTCCTGCATCGTCGTCCATACCGTCGATTTCTTCGGAGTCGAAGTCGAGCATGTCAGTGAAGTCATCGACAGTGGCTACGAAGTGGGTGGTGGGTGGGTTTTGAATTTCTTCATCGTCCGTATCCCAACCTTGCTGACCGTAGTCCGGCCAGGGCTCTCCTAATAAAGAGAGAGACTTTAGAGAATTCAGGATGTCGCCGAAGGGCGAGTGCTGAAAGATGTCCGCGGCGGCGAACTCCATTATCGGCGCCCAATCGGATTAGATTGGCGGGGGCGCGGGGGGCTCGGAGTTCGGAGAGGAATCCGGCTCCTTGGAGTCATGGGCCATGCGGAGTGTGGGGCTGGAGTTCGGCTCGATCGCCTCTGAGATCGTAGCCCTTGAGGTAGCATCCAACCGCTGATCCTCGATTGGCGCAGTGGGCTCCAAATCAATGGTCGGAACCGATGCATGTGCGGCCTCCAAGGCGCTGTTCGGCGGCAGAGCTATATCATGCCCATTGAG
This sequence comes from Triticum urartu, assembly GCF_056163025.1. NCBI lineage: Eukaryota > Viridiplantae > Streptophyta > Magnoliopsida > Poales > Poaceae > Triticum > Triticum urartu. Next base: position 644,013,656 of record NC_141875.1, read on the forward strand.
ACAGTGCGGCACGCTTGGCTGTGGCTCGAACCCGTCGAAGATCAAGTCCCCGCGGATGTCAGCCGTGTAGTTTAGGCTTCCAAAGCTGACCTGATGGCCAGGGGCGTAACTTTCGATCTGCTCAAGGTGACCAAGCGAGTTGGCCCGCAGTGCGAAGCCGCCGAAGACCAAGATCTGTCTGGGGAGAAAAGTCTCATCCTGGACTGCATCGTGGTTGATGATCGAAGAAGCCATCAGGCCTGAAAGCGACGACACAGAGGAACTCTCAATGAAAGCACCAATGTCGGTGTCAAAACCGGCGGATCTCGGGTAGGGGGTCCCGAACTGTGCGTCTAGGCCGGATGTTTTACCCAGGTTCGGGCCCTCTTGATGGAGGTAAAACCCTATGTCCTGCTTGATTAATATTGATGATATGGGTAGTACAAGAGTAGATATACCACGAGATCAAGGAGGCTAAACCCTAAAAGCTAGCCTATGGTATGATTGCTGTATGATGAAGTTGTCCTACGGACTAAAACCCTCCGGTTTATATAGACACCAGAGAGGGTTAGGGTTACACAAAGTCGGTTACAATGGTAGGAGATCTTGAATATCCGCATCGCCAAGCTTGCCTTCCACGCCAAGGAAAGTCCCATCCGGACACAGGACGGAGTCTTCAATCTTGTATCTTCATAGTCCTGCAGTTCGGCTGAAGGTATAGTCCGGCTACCCGAACACCCCCTAATCCAGGACTCCCTCACACAGCTTTCCCTTATGTCAAATATGATTATGCAGCCCACCCAAAGACCGGCTCGACGCGTCGTCGAGCGGTTCACTTGACTCATCGGATGTGAATTCGCTTCTGACGGCTTCCTCCCCCTGCCCTACGGACGATGCCGAAGTGTTGTCCCAATAGGTTCCAAGCCAGGAGGAGGTGGTCTTGGAGGCGCCGCAAGGCGACCTCCCGGAGTCCAGGAGTGAAGGGGATAAAACCCCCCAGGGCTCCAAGTCCGGCTCTAGGCCAGACACCGCTTCGGAACCTTCAAAGGTTCCAGAGTCCGGCGGGCGACCTCCTTCCAAGAGGAGCAGGCCCTCCATGCCGGTGACCCCCATCCAACCGGAGGCGCCGGATAATCTGTTGGAGGCACTCAAAGGTGCCTCCATCGATGAGGAGCACCGCACCATTATGAATGCGGTGGTCCAGAAGGTTCAGTCCGCCAAGAACGGACTAACTAAAGCTTGTGCTAGCCTTTTAACAGGCTTTGAGGTAAGTAAAGAATGTGTAAATAATATTACCGCATAGACAGTAGCCCCTGATGCTCTGTTTGGCGTTCAGGAAGAAAAGCCGAATAGAGGATCAAATAACATTCACAGGAGTCTAACAAAAAGGAGTCAATATGCGTATGCAGGCTTCCCTGCTGGCGTCCGCCGCACTGACTGCGGAAGTGGACACGCCAAAGCAGAACCTCGAGCAGTCCAAGCAAGAGCTCGGGCATGCCAAGAAGCAGCTCGAGGACAAGGAAGGTAAGAAATACCTTGTTTAAATATATATAAAAAAGGTGCAATTGCAAAAAATGACAGGATTATCGTGGCTATTGTAGGGGCCACGTCTGAGGTGGCGACCCTTAAGCAAGCGCTGCTCGAGGCCGAGAAGAGGGCGGCCATGGAGCGTACCGAGCGGGAGAAGTGTGAGGCCGAGGTTGGCAAGGTGCGGCAAGAGCTCTAGGCTCTCATGGAAAAACATGAGAGTTTGGAGCTTGACTCAAAGACGTGAGCGTCCGAGCTCGCGGTAGCTATTGAAAATGCCAAGTCTGCCAAGGCCGAATCCGAGAAGACCCTCCAGGAGTTGGATGAGGTGAAAAAGATAGCAGCGGGTAAGGCATTCTTTATTCAAAGAAAACACATAAACGTGAGTTACTTGTTACTTACCCAAATCTGGAGCCATCCAGGAGCATTCGCAGATCTTTCCCGTAGTGTGTCCGATGCCGCCGCATTCTATCGAGCCAAGGAGGGCAGCTCGACAGAGAAGGTATTCTGGTCTCCATATGATGAGGCCAGACACCCCGTGCCCCTGAGTGACCAGCTGAAGCAACTGGTCGAGCTCCACAAGGCGGCCGAACAGGCCATGAAGGGCCTCATAGTTCGGCTGTGGCCTGGAGAGGCTCTGCCTGGGAGCTATTTTGGGCTGGTGCGGCGGCTGGTGGCGGCCTGTCTGCATTGAAGGTGCCCGTAGGGCCCTTGCCCGTGCTAAGAAGCTTGTGAAGGACGGGCAGCTGGATGCTGAGAAGCTTGTGAAGGACGGGCCACCGCCGGGGAAGGAGCATCGCAAGCCCGAGAATTATTATAAGGATGTTCTGAAGGGTGCCTGCCTTATGGCGGATGAATGTTCCAGGGATGTAATTTTTGAGTAAAACTCGCTCGTTTTGTCCTGTGCGCTTAAAACTTGTTCATATGCGCTAAGCAATGCTGTTGGAATTTAAAATATTACCTTCTGTGCGGCTATTTATCAATTCTGAGAGATGGCGAGTCGTCGGCTTTTGCCCCCGTGCCGCTAGTGCCGGGGTGTTCGGGGATAAACCTGAGCGCTCTTTTTCCCATGTTTCGGTCCTTCGAGGGAGGCGCTCAGCACAACGAACAAGGCAATCGGACTATAATGCGTGAACACTCTCACTTAGCCATAGAATTCTATAATTCTAAATTTTGGCGAAGCCCCTGGTATTTAGAAGACCGATTTCGGGGCGCTATCCACACCTTGTTCGGACAGAGCCGACTCCTCGCTCTAAGCGGCATAAGTCTTTAGGCACTCGAAAAACCTCTCGAACAGCGACCAGCTCTCGCTTCATCATGACATTCAGTTTTAGCTTTCTCCACTGAGGTGCTCGACCCAGCTCAACTGGGGAACAATCGCAGTAGTTCTCCTAGTGCTACCTTAGCCGATATAGCGGAACATAAGGCACCAAAACATAGGAGCCGGGCAAACCCAACTATTGACTCAAGACATGATTCGGAGCCGATGCATATAATGCTATAAGTTCGGGGTGCCGCACTTGTTAAAGTGTTCGGACTTCTCACACCATATTGAGGGGTACTAAAGCCCCTGGCGTATTTTGGCCGTACCAAAGTGTACAGGTGCAATATGTCGTTAAGGAACATATATTTGTAAAAAAAGAGTAATGCAAAAATAGACAAAAGCTATGCATTGTTTATTAAAAAGGGCTGCGATTAAAGTAGAACGATACAAATAATGCGATAAGCAAAAGGTTGGACTATTTAACATGTCCGTTCCAGGGGCAGGCTGCAGAATGGTATGCGAAACAGGTATACTGCTTGTGATAGAGACCACCTGGGAGTTCCGTAATTTGGCATGGCTTGTCTGCTTCCCTGGTTCTTGCATCGTTTGTGCGGCAATTGAACTGCCGAACAGGCCTTCCGAAGAATGGAGTCCTGAAACTAAGAGAAAATTAAAAAATCGGCAGCCCCTGGTGCGGTTTAAGCCGCGTTTCGGGCGTGCCGTGATGGTGCCCCTCCCCCTGTACCCATGGTATTTCTAGGGCGTAGTTATGTACGTGAAGCACTGTTGTCGCATGTTTGCGCGGGCTGGGGTTGGGGCCGCATTGCTACGCCTGCTCGGAACGTGCCAGGCGGTCTTGTTGTAGGATACTCCAGGCGCGCTTGACGGTGTCCGGACATTTAATGGCCGGACTGAGGAACTGCCTGGAGAGGCTGCTTTGTACTTCCACTGCAAGGGCCGCCGTGTGCTCCTCCGTTCGGAGGGAGCGTTCGGTGTTTCCATTGACCGTAATTACTCCTCGAGGGCCTGGCATCTTGAGCTTAAGGTATGCGTAGTGCGGTACCGCATTGAACTTGGTGAATGCGGTTCGCCCGAGCAGTGCATGATAGCCATTGCGGAATGGGACTATGTCGAAGATTAACTCCTCGCTTCGGAAATTATCCGGACATCCGAAGACCACTTCAAGTGTGACTAAGCCTGTACAGTTGGTCTCTACACCTGGTATTACGCCTTTAAAGGTCATTTTGGTGGGCTTAATCCTCAAGGGATCTATGCCCATTTTCCGCACTCTATCCTGGTAAAGTAGGTTCAGGCTGCTGTCGCCGTCCATAAGGACTCTAGTGAGATGAAATCCGTCAATGATTGGGTCTAGAACCAATGAGGCGAATCCGCCATGACGGGTGCCAGTGGGATGGTCCCTTCGATCAAAGGTGATCAGGCAGGAGGACCATGGGTTGAACTTTGGGGCGACTGGCTCTACCGCGTATACGTCCCTTAACGCGCACTTTCGCTCCCTTTTGGGGATGTGGGTTGCGTATATCATGTTCCCCGTCCGCACTTGTGGGGTAAAACCCTTCTGTCCACTGTTGTTCGGCGGCCGGGGCTCTTCGTCGTCATCGCTATGCCGCCCCTTGTCTGTATTTTCGGCATTTAACTTGCCTGCCTGCTTGAACACCCAACAATCCCTGTTGGTGTGATTGGCCGGCTTTTCGGGGGTGCCATGTATCTGGCACAAGCGGTCGAGTATTCGGTCCAAATTGGACGGGCCCCTAGGATTTCTTTTGAATGGCTTTTTTCGCTGACTGAATTTATAGCCTCTGAATCCGGCATTAACTCCCGTATCCTCAGCGTTGTCGCCGTTAATGCGGCGCTTTTGCTTGTTGCGACGCAACCTGCCACTACTGTCCCTGGTATCCGAATTACCAGGGTTCTTGGTCATGTTGTTGCTACGAGCAAGCCAGCTGTCTTCTCCTGCGCAAAAGCGGGTCATGAGTGTCGTGAGTGCTGCCATAGATTTCGGCTTTTCCTGTCCAAGGTGCCGGGCAAGCCACTCGTCACGGATATTGTGCTTGAAGGCTGCTAGGGCCTGTGTGTCCGGACAGTCAACTATTTGATTTTTCTTTGTTAGGAACCGTGTCCAGAATTGCCTTGCCGATTCCTCTGGCTACTGAATTACGTGGCTTAGGTCATCGGCGTCTGGTGGTCGCACACAAGTGCCCTGGAAATTGTCGAGGAATGCGACTTCCAGGTCCTCCCAACAACCGATTGATCCTGCTGGCAAGCTATTAAGCCAGTGCCGAGCTGGTCCTTTAAGCTTGAGTGGGAGGTATTTGATGGCATGGAGATCATCGCCGCGGGCCATGTGGATATGAAGGAGATAATCCTTGATCCATACTGCAGGATCTGTTGTGCCATCATATGATTCGATGTTTACGGGTTTGAAACCCTCGGGGATTTGATGATCCATTACTTCGTCTGTGAAGCATAGTGGGTGTGCGGCGCCTCTGTACTGGGCTATATCACGACGTAGCTCCAATGAGCTTTGTCTATTGTGTTCGGTCCTGCCGGATTTGTGTCCGGCGTGACGGTTACCATCTCGAATCGTGGGGTGCCCACGCGATCCGTAGATCAATCTTGTTTGCCTTGCCTTGTCCTCCAACATATCTCGCAGGTCTGGCGCATTTTCCCGTGCCTTGGTACGGGGTGCGGCTTGAGTGGAGGGCCGAGAGGCCTCTCTGTCACGGCCACAAGGTGGCGGGTCGGCCGTATCAAGTGCTAGTGATGTAGGTTTAAGTGCTTCCTCCTCTAACCGGGGTAACAACCTGCGCTTTGGGTAGCTCTTGGAGGGGCGTTCGAGTTTATGCTCTTTGGCCGCAAGGACTTCAGTCCATCTGTCGGCTAGCAAATCTTGATCAGCTCTAAGCTGTTGCTGTTTTTTCTTAAGGCTTCTTGCCATGGCCATATGCCTGCGTTGAAAACGCTCTTGCTCGACGGGATCCTCTGGCACGACGAATTCGTCGTCGTCGAGGCTTGCCTGTTCTTCGGAGGGAGGCGTATAGTTATCGTCCTCGACCTCTCTGTCTGCCGCTCTCTCATGAGGGCTGACTTCCCCATCCTCCTGTGCTGAATCTTGCTGGAGGGGGTTTTCTTCGGCACCCTCTGGAGTATTATTATCTCCTGTGCTGGAATCACCATATTTGCTTTGGCGGGATTTTGAGCGGCGCCGCTGACGCCGGCGCTTAGGCTGTTTCTTGGAGGGGTCATCCTCCGCTGTTCCATCGCCATCTCCTTCTTTTGGGGTGTCCACCATGTATATGTCATATGACGAGGTGGCTTTCCAGGGCCCGATAGGCGCTGGTTCTTCATCGTCTCCTGCATCGGCGTCCATACCTTCGATGTCTTCGAAGTTGAAGTCGAGCATGTCGGTTAAACCGTCGACAATGGCTACAAAGTGGGTGGTGGGTGGGCTTTGACTTTCTTCATCGTCCGTATCCCAACCTTGCTGACCGTTGTCCGGCCGGGGCTCTCCTGATAAAGAGAGAGACTTTAGTGTCTTCAGAATATCACCGAAAGGCGAGTGCTGAAAGATGTCCACGATAGTAAACTCCATGATCGGCGCCCCATCGGATTCGATCGGTAGGGGCGCGGAGGGTTCGGAGTCCGTCTCCTTGGAGTCACGACTCTCGTGGAGTGCGGGGCTGGTGTTCGGCTCGATCGCCGTTGGGATCGCAGCCGCCGAGGTGGCGTCCAACCACCCATCCTCGATCGGCACAGTTGGCTCCGAATTAAGGGTTGAAGCCGATGCGGGTGCGGCCTCCAGGGCACTGTTCGGCGGTAGAGCTAGATCATGCTCGTCATGACAGTGCGGCGCGCTCGGCAGTGGTTCGAATCCGTCGAAGATCAATTTGCTCCAGATGGCCAACTGAATTGGCCCGCAGTGCGAAGCTGCCGAAGACGAAGATCTGTCCGGGGAGGAAGATCTCACCCTGGACTGCATCGCTATTGATGATCGTAGGAGCCATCAAGCCTCACGGCGACGACACAGAGGAACTCTCAATGAAAGCACCAATGTCGGTGTCAAAACTGGTGGATCTTGGGTAGGGGGTCCCGAACTGTGCGTCTAAGGCGAATGGTAACAGCAGGCAGGGAACATGATGTTTTACCTAGGTTCGGGCCCTCTTGATGGAGGTAAAACCCTACATCCTGCTTGATTAATATTGATGATATGTGTAGTACAAGAGTAGATCTACCACGAGATCAGAGAGGCTAAACCCTAGAAGCTAGCCTATGGTATGATTGTATGTTGTGTATGTTGTCCTACGAACTAAAACCCTCCGGTTTATATAGACACCGGAGAGGGTTAGGGTTACATAGAGTCGGTTACAATGGTAGGAGATCTGTATATCCGTATCACCAAGCTTGCCTTCCACGCCAAGGAAAGTCCCTTCCGGACATGGGACGAAGTCTTCAATCTTGTATCTTCATAGTCCAGGAGTCCAGCCGAAGGTATAGTCCGGCCATCCAGACACCCGCTAATCCAGGACTCCCTCAACTATCATTCGAGCCAGGACTGCCTTGCTACAGAATAGCAACTTCCGTTACATGCCAGCCTCACTTCCTAGAGCACAGGGGTACTATCAGGCCTTGTACTATGACTCTACACATGAGGAGTCACTACTCCGCACCACTGCCGAGATGCTCGAGGATAAGGACCGCGGAAATCGGGCCTTGCGTATGGAGCTTTTCCACACTCATTCCGATCATTGGGCCACTTTGACTCGGTTTGCACCTGCGGTGCAAGTAGGATACATGGACATGAGGGATTTGTACCCTGTACGGTCTGCATTGCCAAATTGTATGGAGTGGCGCGATGTAGGAGGCATCACCCCTCCTCGTGGTCCCCGTCTGCCACCACATGTGGGACCAAGGCCACATACGAGTCCCTATGGTCCGCAGGCTCCACAGGACCGTCTGTTCCCAGATGATCATGTTCCACTTCTAGGCTTTGGTGGTGACTTCTATGAGGATGACTACGGAGCCATCTGAGCTAGTAGTAGTTTCACTAGTACTGTAATAGTTGTATTCTCCATAGTCTTGCATGACCTGTGGGATATGACTTGGTGTGTATCACGCTCCGGAGGTGTATAAAAATAAAGTATAGGAGCTTGGAATGCCTCCGATGAGATGTAATGTCTTTCACCATAGTTGTACTCTAGCCTGGGCTTGTACTAAACTATGTACGGTGTGTATGACTAATGGTATATATATGGCAGTTTCTATATTACCATGTCATGCAATGAACATCTTAGCATTCCATGTTATCCATTACATTCTGCACTTCCTTGCTAAGTTCGTGCCATCCTTATCTAAACCATTGTCTTGTTTTCTCCTAGGATGGTCAACACCCGCAGCAATCCTGCTGCCCCGGAGCAGGGGGAAGCCAGTGCAGTTAGGGGTGAAAATCTGCCTCACCTGCCTTCTCTGGCCGAAGTTATGCTGGAGGCGGAAAGAAACAAGCGTGAGACTAACCGCTTGCTGGAGCGGATTGAGAAGAACACTGCATGCCATCAGCGAAATGACTTGGTGTCAATCAATGACTTCATCAAGTTGTACCCACCAAAGTTCAATCATTCCGTTGAGCCCCTCGACGCGGATGACTGGCTCCGCAACATCACACACAAGTTACGTTCTGCTAATGTAGCCGAAGCTGATAAGGTTACCTATGCTGCCTATCACCTCGAAGGCCCTGCTAGCCTTTGGTGGGAAAACTTTGAAGCTATGCGCCCGGTCGGCCAAATCACTACTTGGGCTGAATTCAGTGAGGCTTTCCGTGAGCATCACATCCCGAAAGGTCTCATAGATCGCAAGAGGGAAGAGTTCTGCAATTTCACCCAAGGAAGACTGACTGTGGATGCATATAGTCGTGAATTTGGGAATCTGGCACGATATGCTCCTGAAGAGGTATCCACCGACGCTAAGAAGCAGGCAAGGTTCCGCAAGGGACTTAGCCCTGAGCTTCGCCGCGATCTTCGTCTGCACGAGTGCACCTCCTTTCAGAAGTTGGTCAATAAAGCCATCAGTGCTGAGACATGCCAGTCTGACTATGACGCTTCACGCAAGCACTCTCGTGATTTTGGTTCTTCATCCGGCTCTGGATCTCAGAAGCGCCAGGTGTGGATTCCAAGCACGGCACTGCCACCCAGGTTCATTCCGAGGCCATCCTTTGAGGCGCCTCGTCCCAACCAGTAGTTTGCACTGTCCAAGCCCTATGGTGGCCCCGCTGCTAATGCTGCTCCACGCCCCAATGTTGTGACATGTTTCAAGTGTGGAGAGACGGGTCACTATAGTCGAGAGTGTCCCCAGAACAACAACCCCAATCAGTCTGGAAAGTCCGTTGGCCGTGGTAAGCCAGCGGGAAAGACATTCTACGCCAAGCCGGTCACCACTGCATGTGGCCATGTCAACTATGTCTCAGCTAAGGAGGCTTATGAGGATCCTAATGTCGTCCTTGGTACACTCCTTGTTAATTGCCATCCGACATCTATTCTTTTCGATATTGAAGCATCTCATTTATTCATATCCGAGAACTATGCTCGATTGCATAACACGACATTCTGTGACATGCCCACTTCCATGGTAATTCAAACTCCGGGTTCCAAATGGCAAACTTCTAGAGTAAGCCATGGGAACAAAATTCTTGTCGATAGACTTGTCTTCCTTGCATCCTTAATAGCTCTCAAGTCCTCGGACATAAACATCATCTTGGGTATGGACTGGATGTCAGCTCATTATTCTAAGATTGATTGTGCCACTAGAACCGTTCAACTTACTCACCCATCGGGCAAGATAGTCAATGTCTTAACTCGAGTGGCCAAGCGCCAGCTTTACTCCCTAAATGCCAACCCCCTTCTAGACCTTGAAGATATTCTGGTAGTCCGGGACTTTCTGGATGTCTTTCCAGAAGAACTGCCAGGTGTTCCACCTGACAGGAATGTCGAGTTTGTGATAGACCTTGTTCCGGGAACCGTTCCAATTTCTAGAAGACCCTATAAGATGGCACCCTTAGAACTAGCCGATCTTAAGAACCAACTCGATGAGTCCTTGAAAAAGGGTTTCATCCGTCCTAGTTCCTCTCCTTGGGCTTGCCCCGTCCTCTTCATCAAGAAGAAGGATGAAACGGATCGGATGGTTGTAGATTACCGACCTGTCAACTTGGTCACCGTCAAGAACAAGTATCCGCTTCCCAGGATCAACGATCTGTATGATCAGCTCGCTAGATCCTCGGTCTTTTCCAAGATGGATTTGATGTTGGGGTACCATCAAATCAAAATCAGAAACGGGGACATTCCCAAAACGGCCTTTGTTACTCGTTATGGCCAATACGGGTACACCGTTATGTCCTTCGGTTTAACCAATGCCCCAGCCACCTTCTCTTGGTTAATGAACTCGGTCTTCATGGAGTATTTGGATAAATTCGTCGTAGTATACCTCGATGATATACTCATCTACTCCGAGAATGAAGAGGAACATGCCGAACATCTAAGGCTGGTATTGACGAAACTTTGAGAGCATCGCCTTTATGCTAAATTCTCCAAGTGTGAATTTTGGTTACCAGAAGTGACCTATCTAGGCCATGTAATCTCTGGCAAGGGTATTGCTGTCAATCCCGAGCGAGTTCAGGCCATCCTTGATTGGACTCCACCTGAGACGGTCAAGCAAGTTCGGAGCTTCCTTGGCTTAGCGAGCTATTGCCGCCGCTTCATCGAGAATTTCTCCAAGGTTGCTAAACCTCTAACTGAACTCCTCAAGAAAGATAAAAAGTTCGAGTGGACCCCATAGTGCGAGTTCAGCTTTCAGGAACTGAAAAGACGCCTGACATCTGCTCCCGTACTGGTACCACCAGATTTCTCCAAGGACTTTATTATCTATTGCGATGCCTCGCGACAAGGACTGGGTTGCATACTCATGCAAGATCGTCAGGTAATTGCCTATGCTTCACGGCAATTACACCCCCATGAGGAAAACTATCCCACACATGATCTAGAGCTTGCAGCTGTAGTCCATGCACTCAAAACTTGGCGACATTACCTTCTCGGTAATCGTTGCGAGATCTTCACCGATCACCAAAGTTTGAAATATATCTTCACCCAACCGGATTTGAATCTCAGGCAACGACGTTGGGTCGAGTTGATCTCAGATTACGACATAGGAATAACTTACACCTCAGGCAAGGCCAATGTCATGGCTGACGCGCTAAGTCGTAAATCCTATTGTAACAACCTGATGTTACAACAAAGTCAACCACTTCTCCATGAGGAATTTCGTAAGCTTAATCTTCACATTGTTCCTTGAGGATTCCTATCCACCCTGGTGGCGAAGCCTAACCTTACGGATCAAATCATAGCTGCCCAGAAGCGTGATAAGGTCATATCCCGGATTAAGGAAAACATCGCTAGCGGAGTTGCTAAATGTTTTTCCATGGATGAGCGAGGTGTTGTCTTCTTCGAGAACCGCTTGGTGGTTCCCAAGAAACAACATTTACGCCAGTTGATTCTTATGGAAGCTCATGAATCCCCTCTCACCATTCATCCCGGTAGTACTAAAATGTATCAAGACCAACGCCAGAGGTTTTGGTGGACTAGGATGAAGAGAGAAATTGCTCAATACATTGCTAGTTGCGACGTCTGTCGTCGTGTTAAAGAAGAGCATCAACGGCCTGCTGGCACCCTTCAACCTTTGGCTATTCCTGAGTGGAAATGGGATAAAATCAGTATGGATTTCATTACTGGGTTTCCCAGGACCAATAGAGGGAATAATGCTTTCTTCGTCGTGATCGACCGTCTTTCGAAAGTAGCCCATTTCCTACCTGTTCATGAGAGTATCATCGCTAGCCAGCTAGCTGATTTATACATCTCCTGAATAGTGTCTCTTCATGGTGTCCCATTGGAAATTAACTCAGACCGTGGGAGTCTCTTCACCTCTCGATTTTGGGAAAGTTTCCAAAATGCTATGGGAACTCGTCTCTCTTTTAGCACCGCCTTCCATCCTCAATCAAGTGGTCAAGTAGAGCGAGTCAATCAGATTCTGGAAGATATGCCCCGAGCTTCTGTCATCTCATTCGGAATGGGTTGGGAGAAATGCCTTCCATTCGCGGAGTTTGCTTATAACAATAGTTATCAAGCTAGCTTGGGAAAAGCTCCTTTCGAAGTTCTCTATGGACGAAAATGTCGAACGCCTCTTAGCTGGTCAGAAACTGGGGAAAGACAACTCTTTGGCCCGGATATGATTCAGGAAGCAGAAGAGCAGGTTCGCGTTATTCGTGAGAAAGTGAAAACAGCCCAATCTCGTCAAAAGAGCCAATATGATCGTAAACATAAGCTCATGACTTATGAAGTCGGCGAGAAGGCTTACCTTTGGGTTACTCCGTTAAAGGGAACCTATCATTTCACTATCAAAGGAAAATTGGCTCCTCGTTACATTGGACCCTTTCGCATTCTTGCCAAACGAGGAGAAGTTGCCTACCAATTGGAACTACCTTCGCATCTTTCCAGAGTTCACGATGTCTTCCATGTTTCTCAACTCAGGCGTTGCTTCGCGGATCCTATCCGTGGAGTGGACCACGAAACGCTTGATCTACAAGACAACCTCTCATATCGGGAATATCCCGTTCGTATCCTTGATTAAGCCGAGCGTACCACTCGACGCCATAATATCAAGTTTCCCAAGGTTCAATGGTCACACCATTCCGAGAAAGAAGCCACTTGGTAAAGGGAGGATCGTCTTCGACTCGAGTACCCCAACTTCTTCCCGGAGGATCCTAAATCTCGGGATGAGATTCTTTTGAGTGGGGGTGAGTTGTCACACCCCAGCTGGTTCATGCATTAGAGTGTCGCATCATGTCTACTTTTACAGAAACTAGAAATGGGGATGACAGAACCCCTAGCAACCCCCTGGAAACAACTAGGGTTTACTAAAATTATTTTCAATGAACCCAAAATGCCCTTCAAAAAATGTTCATCATTTCTGGTTTGGGTTAAAACCCCTGGCAAAAATGGTGCACTCTTTTCTAGGACATTCTGGATTCTTTGAATTAAATCATAAGTATTTGAATTTGGGCATTTAAATGCTATAAACTATTTTAAATGCCCAAATAATTCTGGATTTAAGTGAGGTCTGTTAGGAATAATCCCAACAGAGCCCACAATTATTTTCAGGATTTTAGTAAGTGCCTAAGTATTTTTAATAAAGCCCTAAAGTTACAGGAAAATAGAAAAGGAAAACAAAACAGGAAAAGAGAGAAAGGGAAAGGCATACCTGGCGCCCACCCAGCAGGCCCACCTGCCGGCCCAGCCCAGCCACCGCTCCAGCGAGCTGCTTGGCTTGGCCAGGCAGGCAAGCAGCTGCTCGACAGCGAGTGAGGGAGTCCTGGATTAGGGGGTGTCCGGATGGCCGGACTATACCTTCAGCCAGACTCTTGGACTATGAAGATACAAGATTGAAGACTTCGTCCCGTGTCCGGAAGGGACTTTCCTTGGCGTGGAACGCAAGCTTGGCGATACGGATATGTAGATCTCCTACCATTGTAACCGACTTTGTGTAACCCTAACACTCTCCGGTGTCTATATAAACCGGAGGGTTTTAGTCCGTAGGACAACATACAGAACAACAATCATACCATAGGCTAGCTTCTAGGGTTTAGCCTCTCCGATATCGTGGTAGATCTACTCTTGTACTACCCATATCATCAATATTAATCAAGCAGGACGTAGGGTTTTACCTCCATCAAGAGGGCCCGAACCTGGGTAAAACTTCGTGTCCCTTGCCTCCTGTTACCATCCGGCCTAGACGCACAGTTCGGGACCCCCTGCCCGAGATCCGCCGGTTTTGACACCGACATTGGTGCTTTCATTGAGAGTTCCTCTGTGTCGTCGCCGTTAGGCTTGATGGCTCCTACGATCATCAATAGCGATGCAGTCCAGGGTGAGACCTTCCTCCACGGACAGATCTTTGTCTTCGGCGGCTTCGCACTACGGGCCAATTCACTTGGCCATCTGGAGGAGATCCAAAGCTATGCCCCTGGCCGTCAGGTCAGATTTGGAAGTTTAAACTACACGGCTAACATCCGCGGGGACTTGATCCTCGACGGATTCGAGCCACCGCTGAGCGTGCCGCATTGTCACGACGAGCAGGATCTAGCTCTGCCGCCGAACAGTGCCCTGGAGGCCGCACCCGCATCGGCTTCGAACCTTAATTCGGAGTCAACTGCGCCGATCGAGGATGGGTGGTTGGCCGCCGCCTCGGGGGCTGCAATCTCAACGGCGATCGAGCCGAACACCAGCCCCGCACTCCACGAGACTCATGACTCCAAGGAGCCGGACTCCTCTCCGGACTCCAAACCCTCCGCACCCCTGCCGATCGAATCCGATTGGGCGCCGATCATGGAGTTTACTGCCGCGGACATCTTTCAGCACTTGCCTTTCGGCGATATTCTGAAGACACTAAAGTCTCTCTCTTTATCAGGAGAGCCCTTGCCGGACTACGGTCAGCAAGGTTGGGATACGGACGATGAAGAAATTCAAAGCCCACCCACCACCCACTTTGTAGCCACTGTCGACGATTTAACCGACATGCTCGACTTCGACACTACTAGGAAAAGGCCTACTAATGGCGCACCAGTTTTGCCTACTAATGGCGCATCACTGGTGCGCCATTAGTATCACGCCACTAGTATTTATTAGTAATGGCGCACCACTGGTGCGCCATTAGTATCTGGTATACTAATGGCGCACCACCCAGTGCGCCATTAGTATATAACACCATGCGCCATTAGTATGCCTCCCAGGGGCCATATTTAACCATGTGCTTTGGCACACTAATGGCGCACTGCGGATGGATGCGCCATTAGTATACTTGGAATACTAATGGCGCACTCTGTAGTGATGCGCCATTAGTATGAATATTAGGTTTTAATTTTTTTACTTTTCTGATTTTTGCACAGGTTACAAGATATATTATTTGACAGAATATAGACAGTAGCACACAGCAATAGCAGATTCATCGAATACAATAGAAGATTAGTCTCCGAATACAATTCATCATATTAGTCTCCGAATTCAAAAGACCGAACAAAGATAAAACATTACAAGTCTCGAGACCGCGAGTATCGAGTTTGTCGGAAGTAATACTAATCCTAACAAGTCCTACTAATCATCGTCATACAACTTCTACTCGTTATTCATAACAAGTCATACGATCATCATCTTGATAGTCATCGAACCAACCCTACTTAATTGTTCTTAGCACATGATCATCAGTATTAGGCAGGACCTAAATACCCTATTTAAGCTAAAATAGCATAAAACAATATAGACCCTGACTCTCCATTATGGAGAATGGAGAACATCCTGTCTTCAATTCTTGCGCTTCGCTTCCTTTTGCTTCCAAGAAGCTCCTTACGACTGTCCATACATTTTTTCCATCCTTTGATTTTCATGTCTCCACTTCTTTTAGAAATCTCGTATGGACAGTTGAGATTCGTAGGATGACCTGGCTGTATGTTCAAAACATTAAGACTACCTTTCTGATACATCATATGAGGCACACAATTCTCTGGGATTATCTGTTGAAAAACATAGTAATAACTTCATAGTTAGCAATGATGTACTAGTTTTAGAAGTATGCAAAAGATGCACGGATGCCGTAATAGTAAAAATCTTACCAGGGTATCTCCATGGTAGTTACCGTAGTTGAACACATGCACTAGTGGCACGTATTTACCATAATGTTGAGGAGTTTGATTGTGAATATTGTAATTCTCAATGTTAGTACAAAATCCGACCAGATGATTTTTCTCCTTGTAAGTTGTTAATTCGGAGGCATCGGTGTAGTGGGTTTTGTCTACCATCTCCCACACATTCTTTGAAGAATAAAAATAACCTGTCAGTGGAAATAAGCTGTCAACTATTTTGAAATAAACAATATAAATTAGCTAATAACTATGTTTGAGAAACTTGAGGCGTATCAACAAGGACCCAAATGTCCATATTGTCTTGGTTGATGTCAGGATTACAAAGATCCATGGTGATAAGCATACCCTCATCAAAACCCTACATCTTGCAAAATGCTTCCCAATTTTTGCAACCAAAATGGGTTACGCTCTCAGAATTATATAGATTTACTTCAAAGTCCACATCGTGATGAGTCCTTAGGTGAATTTTCTTTGTTTCAAAAATTTCAGGGTCTTCAAAATCCATCCTCTCCAAGACATAGCGTCTTGCATGGCATGGGATAAGCTATACTTCAATTGTAAAAGATGAAAATTACACGTTGAAATAGTTGAAGTCATGCTTAATTATGAAAATAACACTTGTCGTCCTTGTGTACCGTTTCAACTTCGAAGGTCTTCTCGAGCTTAATGCTGAAGCGCCAATCATCGTCCAGTTGAGGCATGTCGCACAGACCTCGATTGTCGTGGCACCAGTCGCACTCCCCCGGGAGACTTTCGTCGTCCGATGATGATGACGACATATCCTACGTTCATAATTCAAAACTACATCATTTAGGGTTTGTCGACACCGAGGCATCCTAAAAGCTAAGCTTTTATCATTTAGGGTTTGTCGACGCTGAGGCACCCTAAAAGCCTAAGCTTTCATCATTTAGGTTCTTATCGACACCGAGGCACCCTAAAAGCCAAGGTTTTATCATTTAGGGTTTGTCGACGTCGAGGCACCCTAAAAGCCTAAGCTTTCATCTTTTAGGTTTTGTCGACGCCGAGGCACCCTAAAAGCCTAAGCGTACATCATTTAGGTTCTCATCGACACCGAGGCACCCTATAGAAGCCAAGTTAAGTTTTCATCATTTAGGGTTTATCGATGCCGAGGCACCCTAGGTTGGGCCTAATCACTTGGCACTAATCACTTGGCTCTATTGCCACCTATGTTGGGTTTATCATCTAGGGTTTATTGAAGCTAACGAGAATTCTAAGCTGGGCCTAATCACTTGGCTCTATTGCTACCTATGGTTTAATGCAGCAAGAATGGCGGGGCAGTTGATCCTACTTAACTAATTACTAAGATACCCAGGCCCATGCATTAGTCGCAAGTACCCCATATGTCCTATTTTTTTAGCAAAGTCATGCTAAAATTCACGGAAAATTTCGGCATGACCTTTGCTGAAAATAGGACATATGGATTACCCGAATTTACCGGAACGGAAGTTAATCGACATTTCGGCAAACTCAAGGGCCTCTCGGGGTACAGCAGCAGCATCACAAGTTGACAAAATTCCCAAGTAGTACAGGAGCAGCATCACAAGTAGTACCAATGAACATATAGTCCAGCAACTTAAAAACGCTAAAGTTCTCAGCATGAAGTAAACAGGAGTATCCAGAATAGTTATTTGCTTGATCTCAAGTTTGACATATACGACAGTGATAGATGTAAGGAGCAGAACAATGCCAAAGCCACAACCTCAAATCAGGAACAAATAAAAACACAAACTACAAATTGATGCGATCTAAATATACTTTTCCCTTACAACAAAATAGCACTGTGATTTACAATGTAATACTCCAAGCTGAGCTGAATATTTTCAAAGGTAGGACTATTTAGTTCATGAAACATAACATAAAATTTTGTTTTCTGCTGGTTTATTTAGAAACAACAGATCCCCAAGTCAAAAAACTAGAATCCTGGAACACTTCAGGAGCACTTGAATTTCAAATTCTTGTGGTTTCTGTTGTTTATATTTAAATAAACAACGCAACTTCAGTAACATGGAACTAAGAGCAGAATAGTTATTTGGGGTACTAGCTAGCCAGACACCACCAATTATCAAACTTAGTTGTTAGCTGAATATTTCAAAGCAGACTTAGGTACAGATGTCACCCATACTACCTTGGTTGGAACAGTCAATGCAATCTACTAGGACAGTAATAAGGCATGCATTTACAAGTTTAAGAAAAGTCTATAGATCTTGCTTCAGTTAATCTGCAAGGAAGCCTATAGATCTTGCTCGAATGCAGTAGCAAACTGAAGAGGAAAAACTGAATATTACTGTGAATAACAATGTACAGTAGCAAACTCAAACGGAATCCAGTAACCATCTGAATTTACAGTAGATTTTCTACTCCAAGTTCAAGCCCAAACATCTGAATTACTTTAGCTAAGACTGTACATTTCTGAACTTGTTTCAATTGTTGAACATGTTTCAATTGGAAACCTCGACGGTGCACCAGGTGGAAGAGGAGAGCAGCATGGGGAGAGGGGAAGCTCACCGGGTAGCACAAGGAGGCTGGCGAGAGCTTAGTAGCAGCAGAGGGTGGCGGTGCCTGAGGGGGAAGACAAGGGTGATGCAGCAAAGACGAGCTCGAGGCCGGGGTCAGGGAGGACGAAGCGGAGCTCGTGGACTTGCCGCCGAGGTGCGGGGATGGCGATGGCCACGGCTAACACGGCGACGAGGCTCGGGATCTGGCGGAGAAGGCGAGCGGGGGAGAGGGCGAGAGAGCGAGCATGGTGGCGCGGCTATGGCGTCGGCCGGGCGGCGGAAGGAGGGGGCGCGCGTGAGGGTGTCGCGAGGGGGGATCGAAGTGGATCTGGTGAGGGAGGGACGAAGGGATCAGTCGAATTAGCAATGGCGCACCCGAGAGCGGTGCACCATAAGTAATCTTTTTTTGATAGCAATGGCGCACCACCCAGAGGTGCGCCATAAGTAACTTTTTTTGCATAAGTAATTTATTATTATTATTTTTTTTGTTGCATCTAATAATTTTTTAGAAAATGCATATGAATATGAAACAGTAATATTTTTTTATAAAAACAGTAATAATTTTTTTAAAATATCATCAAATTTGTTATTTGAAAATATTTATGAATCGAAAAAATATCATCAAATTTATTATTTGAAAATATCATCAAATTTGTTATTTGAAAATATAAACAAATTTGTTTTTTTGGATTTTTAGTTGCATTCATTTGTGACGGTGGAGTGGGGGAGGGTGCGGCGGGTCGGTGGCGGCGGTGGAGCGGGGGAGGGTGCGGGGGGTCGTCGGCGGCGGTGGACCGAGGGGAGGGTGCGGGGGGGTGCTCGGCGGCGAGGGGGATCTGGCGAGGGGGATAGCTATCGAGAGGGAGGGGGATCGAGATCGAGTGTCCTCATGAATATTCAATATTTTTTCATATGGAATATGAAAAAATATCCTCAAATTTGAAAAAATATTCATGAATTCAAAAAGTGCCCATGAAATTTAAAAATATTCATGATATCTAAAAGTAAAAAAAGTGCCCATTACTAGTTTAAACTAGTAATGGCGCACTATGCAACGGTGCGCCATTAGTAGTTTTGCAAAAAAGTAAAAAAAATACAGTAGTGGCGCACTCTATGGCTGGTGCGCCATTAGTAGTTCTAACTACTAATGGTGCACTCTGCCCAGATGCACCATTAGTATGTTTGAAAAAATAAAAAAAACATTTTGTTACTAGTGGCGCACCGTTTGCCTGGTGCGCCATTAGTGTCTTCCACACTAATGGTGCACCAACAGATGGTGCGCCATTAGTATATATTAATGGCGCACCACATGTCTGGTGTGCCATTAGTGTCAATTCCATCTATAGCCCTTTTCCTAGTAGTGCGACTTCGAAGACATCGATGGTATGGACGCCGATGCAGGAGACGATGAAGAACCAGCGCCTATTGGGCCCTGGAAAACCACCTCGTCATATGACCCCTCCAAGAAACAGCCTAAGCGCCGGCGTCAGCGGCGCCGCTCAAAATCCCGCCAAAGGAAATATGGTGATTCCAGCACGGGAGATAATAATACTTCGGAGAGTGCCGAAGAAAACCCCCTCCAGCAAGATTCAGCACAGGAGGATGGAGAAGCCAGCCCTCATGAGAGAGCGGCAGACAGAGAGATCGAGGACGATAATTATACGCCTCCCTCCGAAGACGAGGCAAGCCTCGACGACGACGAATTTGTCATGCCAGAGGATCCCGTCGAGCAAGAGCGTTTTCAACGCAGGCTTATGGCCACGACAAGAAGCCTCAAGAAAAAACAACAACAACTTAGAGCTGATCAGGATTTGCTAGTCGACAGATGGACTGAAGTCCTTGGGGCCGAAGAGCATAAACTAGAACGCCCCTCCAAGAGCTACCCAAAGCGCAGGTTGCTACCCCGATTAGAGGAGGAAGCACTTAGACCTACATCACCAGCACTTGATACGGCCGACCGGCCACCTCGTGGCCGCGAAAGAGAGGCCTCTCGGCCCTCCACTCAAGCCGCACCCCATACCAAGGCATGGGAAAATGCGCCAGACCTGCGAGATATGTTGGAGGACAAGGCAAGGCAAACAAGATTGATCTACGGATCGCGTGGGCGCCCCACGATTCGAGATGGTAACCGTGACGCCGGACACAAATCCTGTAGGGCCGAACACAGTAGACAAAGCTCATTGGAGCTACGTCGTGATATAGCCCAGTACAGAGGCGCCGCACACCCACTATGCTTCACAAACGAAGTAATGGATCATCAAATCCCTGAGGGTTTCAAACCCGTAAACATCGAATCATATGATGGCACAACAGATCCTGCCGTATGGATCAAGGATTATCTCCTTCATATCCACATGGCCCACGGCGATGATCTCCATGCCATCAAATACCTCCCACTCAAGCTTAAAGGACCAGCTCGGCACTGGCTTAATAGCTTGCCAGCAGGATCAATCGGTTGTTGGGAGGACCTGGAAGACGCATTCCTCGACAATTTCCAGGGCACTTGTGTGCGACCACCAGACGCCGATGACCTAAGCCACGTAATTCAGTAGCCAGAGGAATCGGCCAGGCAATTCTGGACATGGTTCCTAACAAAGAAAAATCAAATAGTCGACTGTCCGGACGCACAGGCCCTAGCAGCCTTCAAGCACAATATCCGTGACGAGTGGCTTGCCCGGCACCTTGGACAGGAAAAGCCGAAATCTATGGCAGCACTCACGACACTCATGACCCGCTTTTGCGCGGGAGAAGACAGCTGGCTTGCTCGTAGCAACAACATGACCAAGAACCCTGGTAATTCAGATATCAGGGACAGTAGTGGCAGGTCGCGTCGCAACAAGCAGAAGCGCTGCATTAACGGAGACAACGCTGAGGATACGACAGTTAATGCCGGATTCAGAGGCTATAAATCTGGTCAGCGGAAAAAGCCATTCAAAAGAAATCCTAGGGGCCCGTCCAGTTTGGACCGAATACTCGACCGCTTGTGCCAGATACATGGCACCCCCGAAAAGCCGGCCAATCACACCAACAGGGATTGTTGGGTGTTCAAGCAGGCAGGCAAGTTAAATGACGAAAATAAAGACACGGGGCTGCATAGCGATGACGACGAAGAGCCCCAGCCGCCGAACCACAGTGGACAGAAGGGTTTTCCCCCACAAGTGCGGACGGTGAACATGATATACGCAACCCACATCCCCAAGAGGGAGCGGAAGCGCGCGTTAAGGGACGTATACGCAGTGGAGCCAGTCGCCCCAAAGTTCAACCCATGGTCCTCCTGCCCGATCACCTTTGATCGAAGGGACCATCCCACTAGCACCTGTCATGGCGGATTCGCTGCATTGGTTCTAGACCCAATTATTGACGGATTTCATCTCACTAGAGTCCTTATGGATGGCGGCAGCAGCCTGAACCTGCTTTACCAGGATATAGTGCGGAAAATGGGCATAGATCCCTCGAGGATTGAGCCCACCAAAACGACCTTTAAAGGCGTAATACCAGGTGTAGAGGCCAACTGAACAGGCTCAGTCACACTTGAAGTTGTCTTCGGATCCCCGAATAATTTCCAAAGCGAGGAGTTAATCTTCGACATAGTCCCATTCCGCAGTGGCTATCACGCACTGCTCGGGCGAACCGCATTCGCCAAGTTCAATGCGGTACCGCACTACGCACACCTTAAGCTCAAGATGCCAGGCCCTCGAGGAGTAATTACGGTTAATGGAAACACCGAACGCTCCCTCCGAACGGAGGAGCACACGGCGGCCCTTGCAGCTGAAGTACAAAGCAGCCTCTCTAGGCAGTTCTCCAGTCCGGCCATTAAACGTCCGGACACCGTCAAGCGCGCCCGGAGTATCCTACAACAAGACCGCCTGGCATGTTCCGAGCAGGTGTAGCAATGCGGCCCCAACCCCAGCCCTCGCAAACATGCGACACCAGTGCTTCGCGTACATAACTACGCTCTAGAAATACCATGGGTATAGGGGGAGGGGCACCATCGCGGCACGCCCGAAACACGGCTTAAACCGCACCAAGGGCTGCCAATTTTTTAATTTTCTCTTGCTTTCAAGACTCCACTCTTCGGAAGGCCTGTTCGGCAGTTCAATTGCCGCACAAACGATGCAAGAACCAGGGAAGCAGACATGCCATGCCGCATCACGGAACTCCCAGGTGGTCTCTATCACGAGCAGTATACCTGTTTCGCATACCATTCCGCAGCCTACCCCTGGACCGGACATGTTCAATAGTCCAACCTTTTTCTTATCGCATTATTTGTATCGTTCTTCTTTGATCGCAGCCCCTTCTTAATAAACAATGCATAGCTTTTGTCTCTCTTTGCATTACTCTTTTTTTACAAATATATGTTCCTTAACGACATGTTGCACCCGTACACTTTGGTACGGCCAAAATACGCCAGGGGCTTTAGTACCCCTCAATATGGTTTGAGAAGTCTGAACACTTTAACAGGTGTGGCACCCCGAACTTATAGCATTATATGCATCGGCTCCGAATCATGTCTTGGGTCAATAGTTGGGTTTGCCCGGCTCCTATGTTTTTGTGCCTTATGTTCCGCTGTGTCGGCTAAGGTAGCACTAGGAGAACTACTGCGATTGTGCCCCAGTTGAGTTGGGTCGAGCACCTCAGTAGAGAAAGCTAAAACTGACTGTCATGATGAAGCGAGAGCTGGTCGCTGTTCAAGAGGTTTTTCGAGTCCCTAAAGACTTATGCCGCTTAGAGCGAGGAGTCAGCTCTGTCCGGCCAAGGCGTGGATAGCGCCCCGAACTCGGTCTTCCAAATACCAGGGGCTTCGCCGAAATTTAAAATTATAATATTCTATGGCTAAGTGAGAGTGTTCACGCATTATAGTCTGATTGCCTTGTTCGTTGCGCTGAGCGCCTCCCTCGAAGGACCCAAACATGGGAAAAAGAGCGCTCAGGTTTATCCCCGAACACCCCAGCACTAGCGGCACAGGGGCAGAAGCTCATGACTCGCCATCTCTCAGAATTGATAAACAGCCGCAAAGAAGGTAATATTTTAAATTCCAACAGCATTGCTTAACGCATATGAACAAGTTTCCAGCGCACAGGACAAAACGAGCAAGTTTTACTCAAAAATTACATCCCTGGAACATTCATCCGCCACAAGGCGGGCACCCTTCAGAACATCCGTATAATAATTCTCGGGCTTGCGATGCTCTTTCCCCGGCGGTGGGCCGTCCTTCACAAGCTTCTCAGCATCCAGCTTGCCCCAGTGCACCTTAGCACAGGCAGAGGCCCTACGGGCACCTTCAATGCAGACGGAGCACTTGATGACTTCGAGCCTTGGACAGGCCGCCACCAGCCACCGCACCAGCCCGAAATAGCTCCTAGGCAGAGCCTCTCCAGGCCAAAGCTGAACTATGAGGCCCTTCATGGCCTGTTCGGCCGCCTTGTGGAGCTCGAACAGTTGCTTCATCTGGTCGCTCAGGGGCACGGGGTGTCCGGCCTCAGCATACTGAGACCAGAACACCTTCTCTATCGAGCTGCCCTCCTCAGCTCGATAGAATGCGGCGGCATCGGACACGCTATGGGGAAGATCTGCGAATGCTCCTGGAGAACTCCGGATTCGGGTAAGTAACAAGTAACTCACGTTTATGTGTTTGCTTTGCATAAAGAATGCCTTACCCGCCGCTATCTTTTTCACCGCATCCAACTCCTGGAGGGTCTTCTGGGATTCGGTGTTGGCAGACTTGGCATTTTCAATAGCCATAGTGAGCTCGGACGCTCGCGTCTTTGAGTCAAGCTCCAAACTCTCATGTTTTTCATGAGAGTCTGGAGCTCTTGCCGCACCTTGCCAACCTGGGCCTCATACTTATCCCGCTCGGTGCGCTCCGTGGCCGCCCTCTTCTCGGCCTCGACCAGTGCTTGCTTAAGGGTCGCCACCTCAGACGTGGCCCCTACAATAGCCACGATAATCCTGTCATTTTTTTGCAATTGCACTTTTTTTAATATATTTAAACAAGGTATTTCTTACCTTCCTTGTCCTCGAGCTGCTTCTTGGCACACCCGAGCTCTTGCTCGGACTGCTCGAGGTTCTGCTTTTGCGTCTCCACTTCCGCAGTCAGTACGGCGGACGCCAGCAGAGAAGCCTGCATACGCATATTGACTCCTTTTTGTTAGACTCCTTTGCATCAGGGGCTACTGTCTATGCGGTAATATTATTTACACATTCTTCACTTACCTCAAAGCCTGTTAAAAGGCTAGCACAAGCTTCAGTCAGTCTGCTCTTGGCGGACTGAACCTTCTGGAACACCGCACTCATAATGGTGCGGTGCTCCTCGTCGATGGAGGCGCCTTTGAGCTCCTCCAACAGATTGTCCGGCGCCTCCGGTTGGACGGGGGTCACCGGCATGGTTGGCTTGCTCCTCTTGGAAGGAGGTCGCCCGCCGGACTCTGGAACCTTTGAAGGTTCCAGAGCAGTGTCCGGCCTAGAGCCGGACTTGGAGACCTGGGGGTGTTATCCCCTTTACTCCTGGAGTCTGGGAGGTCGCCTTGCGGCGCCTCCAGGACCACCTCCTCCTGGCTTGGAACCTGTTGGGACAACACTTCGGCGTCGTCCGTAGGGCGGGGGAGGTAGCCGGCGGAAGCGAATTCACATCCGACGAGTCCAGTGAACCGCTTGATGACGCGTCGAGCCGGTCTTTGGGTGGGCTACATAATCATATTCGACATAAGGGAAAGTTGTGCAATAAAGGAATACTATGAATTACTCTGGTATCCGGATACTTACGATTTCGCCTGGGGCTTGGCCCTGAGCGGCCACTCCTCTCCGCCGTCGTCGGCGTTGGTGGAGTAGTCCGGAGGAAGGGTTTTCCCCTTCTTGGACCCTTCGGCCTCCCCAGTGAGGGCGGCCTTCCTTTTCTTCTCTCCCCCCGCTGGAGGGGGAGAGGTCTCTTCTTCCTCCTCCTCGTCTTCACGGGAGGAATGCACCTTGGAGCCGTCGGATGAACCCGACACCTCCTGGCGCCGGGCACTTTTTCGAGTCCCCATGGCCTTCTTCGTGGCCTTCTTCTCCGGCACCACATAGGGTGCCGGAACCAGCAGCTTCACCAAGCGGGCATCGGCTGGGTCTTCGGGCAAAGGAGCCGGACAATCGATCTGTCCGGACTTCGCCTGCCAAACCTGTCAAAGGTAAGGGATCTTAGATCCCGCATAGAGTTAAACTATGAAAAACTAATGCCCTGTAAAAGGTACAATCAACTTACCGCGCTAGCGTGACGCTGCGCGCTGAATCCGCGATCCTCGGTAGCGGATGCGTAAGCCTCGGCGCCCTTGAAAAGCACCTTCCAGGCATCTTCGTATGTCGTGTCGAAGAGCCTGCTCAGAGTTCGGTGCTGCGCCGGGTTGAACTCCCACAAATTGAAGGCCCATTGTTGACACGGGAGGATCCGGCGGATGAGCATGACCTGGACTACGTTGACAAGCTTGAGCTGCTTGTCCACTAGGGTTTGGGTGCATGTTTGCAGTCCAGTCACCTCTCCTTTGCGGCCCCATGACAGGCCCGTCTCTTTCCAAGACGTGAGCCGCGTTGGGGGTCCGGACCGGAACTCGGGGGCTGCGACCCACTCAGGGTCGCGCGGCTTGGTGATGTAAAACCACCCCGATTGCCACCCCTTCAGGGTCTCCATAAAGGAGCCCTCGAGCCATAAGACGTTGGGCATCTTGCCCACCATGGCGCCTCCGCACTCCGCCTCGTTGCCGCGCACCACCATCGGCTTGACATTGAAAGTCTTGAGCCATAGGCTGAAATGGGGGCGGATGCAGAGGAAAGCCTCGCACACGACGATAAACGCCGAGATGTTGAGGATGAAGTTCGGGGCCAGATCATGGAAATCCAGGCCGTAGTAGAACATGAGTCCCCGGACGAATGGGTGGATAGGAAAGCCCAGTCCGCGGAGGAATTGGGGAAGGAACACTACCCCCTCATGGGGCCTTGGGGTGGGGAGCAGCTGCCCCTCTTCGGGAAGCCGGTACACGATGTCGTTAGACAAGTATCCGGCCTTCCTCAGTTTTTTGATGTGTCCCTCCGTGACGGAGGAGACCATCCACTTGCCTCCCGCTCCGGACATGGCTGGAGAAGGTTGAGGTGGGGTGTGCGGACTTGGGCGCTGGAGCTCGAGTGCGCGAGAATGGATAGGCAAAGGAGGAAGAAGGCGTAGGTGAAAAGGTGGATCCTTATCCCCAAGTGCCGTAATCAATGGTGCGGTTGGGTTACCCACGCCCGTATTGATGAGAATCCCGGAATAAGGGGACACGATCTCTGCTTTAACAAGACGTGCCAAGGAAACCGCCTCGCATGACACGCTGAGGTGGGACAATAAAACGATTCGAATAAAGGCTTGGCCATGGTGCGATGTCACACTACGGAATACGTCAGCAGATTAGATTTGTGTAAATATTATTCTCTCTATGGCAATATGTGGAAACTTATTTTGCAGAGCCGGACACTATCTTTGTGTCCAAAATCTTCTATGAAGTACTTGGAGGAGGAACCCGCCTTGCAATGTCGAAGACAATCTGCGCGCCGGACTTGTTGTCATTGAAGCCTGGTTCAGGGGCTACTGAGGGAGTCCTGAATTAGGGGGTGTCCGGATGGCCAGACTATACCTTCAGCCGGACTCCTGGACTATGAAGATACAAGATTGAAGACTTCGTCCCGTGTCCGGAAGGGACTTTCTTTGGCGTGGAAGGCAAGCTTGGCGATACGGATATGTAGATCTCCTACCATTGTAACCGACTTTGTGTAACCCTAACCCTCTCCGATGTCTATATAAACTGGAGGGTTTTAGTCCGTAGGACAACATACAGAACAACAATCATACCATAGGCTAGCTTCTAGGGTTTAGCCTCTCCGATCTCGTGGTAGATCTACTCTTGTACTACCCATATCATCAACATTAATCAAGCAGGACGTAGGGTTTTACCTCCATCAAGAGGGCCCGAACCTGGGTAAAACTTTGTGTCCCTTGCCTCCTGTTACCATACGACCTAGACGCACAGTTCGGGACCCCCTACCCGAGATCCGCCGGTTTTGACATCGACAGCGAGCACAGCATGCGTGCCACGCAGCTGCCCGCCGCCTCGCCGCTCCCCTCGTCGAGCTGTCGACGTGGGACGAACCCCCTCTCTCTCCCCGACCTCGCAAACACTCGCTCTCCCCTCTGGCTCCTCTCTCTCGCCCTCCCCGACGTCGCCCGAGACGTCACCATCGCCCCCGCTCACCGCAGCCACGTCCAACGCCGCCCCCGTGCCCTCTCACCGTGTCCGGACGGTTTGCCGTCGTCAACTACGTCGACTAGCCAAGCCGCACGATGCCGGAGCCCCTGCATCATCCCTGCCGCCGTCGTCTTCAACCTCGGGCCACCCGAGATCGCCGTCGCCATTCCGACCGCACCGAGCCTTCCCCGAGCACGCTGACCGTCTCTGCGGCTTCCCAGTGAAATGATTATGTCGGTAATGTGAGGGATGTGTTGAACATGTTTTGGTAAAGGTATCGATGAGAGGCCATGTAGGAGTACATGGTGGGTTGTTTCATTGAGGCCGTCCATAAGAACTGAGATCTGTATGCGTGATTTAAGATTCAGCTACTACCACACATTGGGCCTTGAAATATGACCCCGCTCGACTTACTGACCCCTCTCGTCCTCTGTCCAGGAGTTGCAACTAGTTTCTGGTGTTTGTAGGTTATGTGTTGGTGGCTGTGCGTAGCGCTGACCCTAGGGTTGGGCTATGATGCGGTAGATACACCATGGCACAGTGTATCGAGTCGCCCGTTTGGTGTCTCGGGAACCCTGCACACATCGTTTGGGGCCGTTGAGGACACCCCGGCCGGATCTCCTTGCAGATGGAACCTGAATAGGCGATAAACCTGGACTAGAGACTTGTGCGGTTAGTCAGGTCGTGGTCTACACCCACGCCGGCTTTCGCTTGAAGTCTGCCGAGCACATGTCGTGTGCAGACGCCAAGTGGTGGAAACATGTGTGACGAAGTACACCCCTGCAGGGTATAAAACTATTCGAATAGCCGCGTCCGCGGTAAAGGACTACTTGGTTGCCTATACAGTTCATAGACAAGTTAATGGTTACTACTAAAAGACTCAAGATAAGTGTGAGTACCGAGGATGGCTCTCTCGTAGGATGACGAGGGAGGATCTCCGGTGGAGTATTGTGTTGGTGATTAGTGGACTCGTGTGCGAAAACTATTTGACTAGTGGTCTCCTGTAGGATAGCTTAGCCAAGAGTCAAAGCTGGCTTGCTGCAATAACTCCACCACCTTCTTGAGAATGAGCATGTATAGTAGGTTCTGATGTAAGACTTGCTGAGTACCTTTGTATTCTTGTTTGCTTAATTACTGTTTTCAGACGACAACACCGCCCCCTCCGCTGGGTTTTATGTAGATCTCGACGCCGATGAGTGACTTGCCACCCAGGTGGTGATCCTGGCCATGGAGGGCCCTAAGTAGATAGACAGGCTTCGAGAAGCCTTCTTGCTTTCTAGTGTCTGTACTCAGACTATTTGCTTCCGCATGTGCTTGTATGCTTGAATGACTTGAGTGTCGAGTCATGTGACCCCTACCTGTATGAACATGTTATGTATGGCTCTCTGGAGCCTTTAAATAAAGTACTTGAGTTATAGAGTTTTGTTGTGATGCCATGTTGTATTTGCACATATCGAGCATATTGTGTGTATGATTGAAATGCTCGGTATGTGTGGGATCCGACAATCTAGTTGTTTATCCTTGGCAGCCTCTCTTATGGGGAAATGTAGTCTAGTTCTCCTTGAGCCATAGTAGTCCGCTACAGCCCGGTTCACCGGAGTCCTACTAGCCCAGCACTACTACTCAGGACACTTGACTGGACGGCATGTGTTTCACTTCGATCCTATGTCTGTCCCTTCGGGGAAATGTCACGCAGTGACTTCCGGAGTCCTACCTAGCCTGCTACAGCCCGGGTTCCCCGGAGTCCTGTTAGACCAGTGCTACAGCCCAGATTCACACGCTGACGACCGACATGCTCGATGTGATTCATGTATGCCTGTCTCCATAGGTTTGTGCCGCTTTGGGTTCATGACTAGCCATGTCGTCCCGGGTTCTCTGTCATATGGATGCTAGCGACACTATCATATACGTGAGCCAAAAGCTGCAAAAAGTCCCGGGCCATGGTAAGGCGACACCCGTGGGGATACCGTGCGTGAGGCCGCAATGTGATATGAGGTGTTACCGGCTAGATCGATGTGACTTGCAATCGGGGTCCTGACAAGAAGTGAGTGGGAGGAACGTAGAACTTGATGAGGTATCAGTACCTGCTCCCTTATTGGAAAGTAGTTCATCACAGAAATCGGTTCTTGTGACGTCTACACCAATTAGTGAGGAAGTTAATGATTATGATCATGAAACTTTAGATCAAGTTGTTACCGAACCTCGTAGGTCAACCAGAGTAAGATCCGCACCAGAGTGGTACGATAATCCTGTTTTGGAGGTTATGTTACTAGACCATGACGAACCTACGAACTATGAAGAAGCGATGGTGAGCCCAGATTCCGCAAAATGGCTTGAGGCCATGAAATCTGAGATGGGATCGATGTATGAGAACAAAGTGTGGACTTTGGTTGACTTTCCCATTGCTCGGCAAGCCATCGAGAATAAATGGATCTTCAAGAAAAAGACTGACGCTGATGGTAATGTTACTGTCTATAAAGCTCGACTTGTTGCAAAAAGGTTTTCGACAAGTTCAAGGGATTGACTGCGATGAGACCTTCTCACCCGTAGCGATGCTTAAGTCTGTTCGAATCATGTTAGCAATTGCCACATTTTATGATTATGAAATTTGGCAAATGGATGTAAAAACTGCATTCCTGAATGGATTTTTGGAAGAAGAGTTGTATATGATGAAACCGGAAGGTTTTGTCTATCCAAAGGGAGATAACAAAGTGTGCAAGCTCCAGCGATCCATTTATGGACTGGTGCAAGCCTCTCGGAGTTGGAATAAATGTTTTGATAGTGTGATCAAAGCATATGGTTTTATACAGACTTTTAGAGAATCCTGCATTTACAAGAAAGTGAGTGGGAGCTATGTAGCATTTCTGATATTATATCTGGATGACATATTGTTGATTGGAAATGATATAACATTTCTGGATAGCATAAAAGGATATTTGAATAAGAGTTTTTCAATGAAATACCTCGGTGAAGCTGCTTATATATTGGGCATCAAGATCTATAGAGATAGATCGAGACGCTTAATTGGACTTTCACAAAGCACATACCTTGACAAAGTTTTGAAGAAGTTCAAAATGATAAAGCAAAGGAAGGGTTCTTGCCTATGTTACAAGGTGTGAAGTTGAGTAAGATTCAATGCCCGACCACTGCAGAAGATAGAGAGAAAATGAAAGATGTTCCATATGCTTCAGCCATAGGCTCTATCTTGTATGCAATGCTGTGTACCAGACCTGATGTGTGCCTTGCTATTAGTTTAGCAGGGAGGTACCAAAGTAATCCAGGAGTGGATCACTTGACAGCGGTCAAGAACATCCTGAAATACCTGAAAAGGACAAAGGATATGTTTCTCGTTTATGGAGGTTACAAAGAGCTTGTCGTAAATGGTAACGTCGATGCAAGCTTTGGCACTGATCCGGACGAATCTAAATCGCAAACGGGATACATGTTTTTATTAAACGATGGAGCTGTCAGTTGGTGCAGTTCTAAACAAAGCGTCATAGCAGGATCTACATGTGAAGCGGAATACATAGCTGCTTCGGAAGCAGTAAATGAAGGAGTCTGGATGAAGGAGTTCATATCCGATCTAGGTGTCATACCTAGTGCATCGGGTCCAATGAAAATCTTTTGTGACAATACTGGTGCAATTGCTTTGGCAAAGGAATCCAGATTTCACAAGAGAACCAAGCACATCAAGAGACGCTTCAACTCCATCCGGGATCAAGTCCAGGTGGGAGACATAGAGATTTGCAAGATACATACGGATCTGAATGTTGCAGACCCGTTGACTAAGCCTCTTCCACGAGCAAAACATGATCAGCACCAAGGCTCCATGGGTGTTAGAATCATTACTGTGTAATCTAGATTATTGACTCTAGTGCAAGTGGGAGACTGAAGTAAATTTGCCCTAGAGGCAATAATAAAGTTATTATTTATTTCCTTATATCATGATAAATGTTTATTATTCTTGCTAGAATTGTAGTAACTGAAAACATGATACATGTGTGAATACATAGACAAACAGAGTGTCACTAGTATGACTCTACTTGACTAGCTCCTTGATCAAAGATGGTTATGTTTCCTTGCCATAGACAAAGAGTTGTCATTTGATTAATGGGATCACATCATTAGGAGAATGATGTGATTGACTTGAACCATTCCGTTAGCTAAGCACTTGATCGTTTAGTTTGTTGCTATTGCTTTATTCATGACTTATACATGTTCCTATGACAATGAGATTATGCAACTCTCGTTTACTGGAGGAACACTTTGTGTGCTACCAAACGTCACAACGTAACTGGGTTATTATAAAGGTGCTCTACAGGTGTCTCCGAAGGTACTTGTTGGGTTGGCGTATATCAAGATTAGGATTTGTCACTCCGATTGTATGAGAGGGATCTCTGGGCCCACTCTGTAATACACATCACTTAAGCCTTGCAAACATTGCAAGTAATGAGTTAGTTGCGGGATGATGTCTTACGGAACAAGTAAAAGAGACTTGTCGGTAACGAGATTGAACCAGGTATTGAGATACCGATGATCGAATCTCAGGCAAGTAACATTCCAATGACAAAGGGAACACCATATGTTATTATGAGGTTTGACCAATAAAGATCTTCGTAGAATATGTTGGAGCCAATATGAGCATCCAGGTTCTGCTATTGGTTATTGACCAAAGACGTGTCTCGGTCATGTCTACATAGTTCTCGAACCCGTAGGGTCCGCACGCTTGAAGTTTGATGACGGTTATATTATGAGTTTATGGTTTTTGATGTACCGAAGGTAGTTCGGAGTCCCGGATATGATCACGGACATGACGAGGAGTCTCGAAATGGTCGAGGCGTAAAGATCGATATATTGGACGACTATGCTCGGACACCGGAATTGTTTTAGAGAGTTTCGGGCATATACCGGAGTACCGGGGGGTTACCGGAACCCCCCGAGGAGACTAATTGGCCTTTTGGGCCCTAATGGAGAAGAGGAGGGGTGGCCAAAGGGCAGCCGCGTGCCCCCTCCCCCCCCCAGTCCAAATTGGACAAGGAGGGGGGGCACCCCCCTTTCCTTTCCCCCTCTCTCTCACCTTCCCTCTCATCTCGTACTCCCACATGGAAAGGGGGAGTCCTACTCCCGGTGGGAGTAGGACTCCTCATGGGGCGCGCCTAGGGTGGCCGGCCCCCTCCTCCTCCACTCCTTTATATACGGGGAGGAAGGCACCCCTTGGAGACACAACAATTGATCTCTTGGATCTTTTAGCCGTGTGCAGTGCCCCTCTCCACCATAGTCCACCTCGATAATATCGTAGCGGTGCTTAGGCGAAGCCCTACGACAGTAGAACATCAACATCGTCACCATGCCGTCGTGCTGACGGAACTCTCCCTCAAAGCTCGGCTAGATCGGAGTTCGAGGGATGTCATCGAGTTGAATGTGTGCAGAACTCAGAGGTGCCGTGCGTTCGGTACATGATCGGTCGAATCGTGAATACGTACAACTACATTAACCATGTTGTGCTAACGCTTCCGCTTTTGGTCTATGAGGGTATGTGGACACACTCTCCCCTCTCGTTTCTATGCATCACCATGATCTTGCGTGTGTGTAGGATTTTTTTTTGAAATTACTACATTCACCAACACGTCGCACCTAAGTCCACAGGGAAGTGGTTTCCATGAGTGGCGACTGTCGGTGTCAAAACCAGCCGATCTCGGGTAGGGGGTCCCGAATTGTGCGTTTGAGGATCGAAGGTAATAGGAGACAAAGGGGACACGATGTTTACCCAGGTTTGGGCCCTCTTAATGGAGGTAAAACCCTACTTCCTACTTGATTAACTTTGATGAGTATAGGGGTTACAAGAGTTGATCTACCTCGAGATCGTAATGGCTAAACCCTAGATGTCTAGATTATGTGAATTCTGATGCTCTCTACGGACTAAACCCTCCGGTTTATATAGACACCGGAGGGGCCTAGGGTTGTACAGAGTCGGCTTGCAGAAGAAGGAAATTACATATCCGTACGCCAATCTTGCCATCCATGCATAGGAGAGTCCTATCCGGACACGGGGGAAGGTCTTCTACCTTGTATCTTCACGGCCCATCAGTCTAGCCCATATCACATAGCCCAGACACCCAAGGACCCCCTAATCCATGACTCCCTCAGTTGCCCCTGAACCAGTCTTCAATGATGATATGGTCGGCACCTAGATTGTCTTCGGCATTGCAAGGCGTGTTCCGCCTCCCTAATACTTTAAAGCAATCTTCTGAATAAAAGAACTGTACTCGGCTCTGCAAGACAGTCACAACCCTCAACCACGTAGGCAAAATGTTTAATCAAGATGATGTCTATCAACTGACAACTTTTTCGTCGAAACACCATGTTTGGCCTCTTTGAAATTTCGAACAGTTTTCTGCCTCCCGTTCGCGTTTCGAGACGCAGCCTTCATCAACACGTCTTTTCAAAACAGAGATCGTGTCTGCTTATCACGGGATCCTCATCAATATGGGTTTGGGTAATCCATCCGGGCCATTCACACGACCCCTTGGGAATAGGCGAGTTTTAAGGCTTGAGGGGGGGGGGCGGCGATTGATATTCACTGCCTATATAAGTGGATGGAGGCCTCCATCACGGAGAAGGATGTAAAGGATCTTCGGGAGGCGGGGTACCTGTATGCGGACATCGCGCACAGGCTCCTTGCCAAAGAGCAAGTCATCCCCACCCCGGAGCCCAGCAAGAGGGTCGTGTTCATCACTCACTTCCTCCGCGGACTAGGGTTTCCACTCCGCCCCTTCGTCCGCGACCTCATGTTCTACTACAGGCTAGATTTCCATGATCTTGTCCCAAATTCTTTCATCCACATCTCGGTGTTTATCGTCGTGAGCGAGGCGCTACTCCGCACCCCCCAACACTTCGGCCTATGGCTAAAAGTCTTCAATGTGAAGCCGAAGGTGGTCAAGGGGCAGCATGCAGACCGCGGTGGCGCCATGGTGAGCAAGCTCCCCAACACTACTTGGCCTAAAGGAGCCTTTGTGGACACCGTCAAGGTGTGGCAGCAGGAGTGGTTCTACATCACTAAACCCCGCGGCTCCAGGTGGGCGCCCACTACCGAACTCAGATCCGGCCCCCCTATGTGGCTCGCGTCGTGGACCAACAAGGGTCTGGACTGGGGGTCGACCGCGGAAGTTCTGACGCTGCAAAATTGCATCAAAAGCATGATGAGCAAAAACACCAGTCTCACTGACGTGATTCAGGTGAGGCTCTTCCGCCGGATTCTCCCCTGCCAACTCCGTCCTCTCCATATGAGGGAGTTCAATCCGGAAGGTCCTAGGACCCTACAACGCTTCTTCTAGACAACACATGAAGATATCTGGAAGCTGCTCTTCAAGGCCCAGAAGGCGTGGCCGAAGAAGACCGAAGACATCGGTCTTGACAGCGCGAATTCGGCCACTCCGGTAAGTGTATTATTTCCGAACACCCACTTGGTCCATAAACTCTTTAGGCATAATGAGTATTCTGCCCCTCTCACAGGGTTGGACAGTGAAGGCAGAGCGGATCAAGTGTCCAACACCACTATCTGAAGATCCGGCCACACCTCAGCTCACGAAGATGCTGGTTCCGGCGCCCTATCAGGCGCCGGAGAAGAAGGCCAAGAAGAAGAGCAAGGAGGTCAAGGGTGGCCTCTGCCATAAGGGTACTTCGGATGCATTGTATGGAGAGACTGAAGCCCTCTCCTCCCATGAGGGGGACAAAGACGAAGAGGAGGAGGAGGCGGAAAGCAACTCTACCCTAAAGGGGTGGAAAAAGAAAAGGGCCGCCTCCATAGACCCGGAGAAAGAGGGGTGTCGAAGACGGGGAAGATAACCCTCTCGGATGGTTCGGATTCAGATGCTGAAGCCATCCCCAAGAGGCGCCCCAGGGCGAAGCCCCTTGCCGCATCGTAAGCATCAGAGGATACTTTAGAAATATCCGGTCCTTTATGTTTTTATACAACATATTATGTTGTGTGTATTTCAGTCCTGTCCGCGACCTCCCCCATCCATCGCTATCTGAGGGGAGCTCTGTGGCACCAGAGATGGTGGAGAGCGAATCACCTCCGTGAGCCTCTCCGCTAACCACCGCGGATGACATCGAGATGTTGTTCCGAAGGGCCTCTTCGGGCCACAGAGAGGTGAGGGAGGCTACCAATACGGTACCTAAGGGTGAGGCCTCGGCTGCCGAGAACATGGGGGGCGCAACCCCCATGGAGACCAACGGCGGGGGCCCTGACTAGTTCGACAACCAGCCGAACACTATTCTGGAGACCCATATGGCTCCGGAATCGAGCGAGCCACCCCCTTTGAAGGAGGGGGGAGCTTCAACTCCGACAGTGACCTCCACTTATCCGGAGGCGCCGAATGCTCTGGTGGAGGCACTACGACATGCTTCCATCATGGAGGAGCACCGCACCCTGATGGGTGTGGTGGTTGAGAAGGTTCAGTCCGCCAAGAGCGGGCTGAACGAATCCTTCACGAGCCTGCTAACAGGCTTCGAGGTATGCGACGTAATACTCTTAGACGCTTTTCATATGCCCGTATATAGATAGTAGCCCCTGAGACTGTGTTCGGTTTTGAAAAAAGCCGAACAGAGGATCATATAGTATTCGAAAGAGGTGACATACTTTTCTATTTTATAACAGGCTTCCCTGTTGGCGGCAACCGTCCAGGCAGCTGAAGTTTCCGAACTCAAGCGGAAGCTGAAGTTGGCTGATGATGATATCGACCGCATTAACAAGTGGTTCGATGAGGCGCAAGGTATGTTTAAAAGAGCTCGTATATGCCTGAAGTGATATGCAAGTTCAGGGTTAAGCTCATGCACTATTATCAATATGATTGCAAGTAGCGCGGCCAAGGTCGAGACCCTCAAGAGCACCCTTGCGCAAGCCAAGGAGTAGGCGAAGGCGAGCAAAGCGGCCGCTGACAAAGCGGCTGAGGATTTTAAGACCGAACAAATCACCCGCCGTCAGTACGAGGAGAGGGTGCCCGAGGTGGAGCAAGAGCTCAAGGATGCCATCGGCAAGTGTGAGGCCTTGGAGGAGAAGAGTACGGCCCAAGCGGCCGATCTTGCCAAGGCCCTCCAAGAGGCCAAAGAGGCGTGAACCGAGTTTCGAGCGGCTCGGGAGGAAATCCGGCAAGCCGAACAGATAACGACTGGTAAGCCCTTTCTTTTGCAAAGTATATTTGGTGGTCAAAGATATGCCTTGGTCACTCGACTATGGAGTTCTCCAGATGCCTTTACGGATCTTTTGAAGTGTGCTGCAGACGCCATGCAGTTCTTCCGGGCCCAGGAGGGGCACACGACGGAGAAGCTCTTTTGGTCACAATTCTTGGCGCTGGAGCTTCTGACGCTATTGAACAACCAGATGATGCAACTGGCAGAGCTGCATAGGATGTCCAGCTTGGCCATGAGGGACGTCATAGTCCGGGTTTGGCCAGCCGAACCCATTCCTAGCAGCTACTTCGGCTTAGTGAAGCGCCTCGTTGATGCGCTGCCCCGAGTTTACGCTGTGAAGTGTTCGGCGTGCATAGAGGGTGTGCGGATGTCCTTTGCCCGTGTCAAGATGCACTGGGCGAAGATGACCACCGTCATCGCAACCGAAGGCCCACCCGAAGGCAAGGACCACCGCAAGCCGGAGCGGTATTTCGACGACGTCCTGGAGGGTGTCCGAATAGTAGAGCGCCAATGCGCAAAGGATATCATATTTGAGTGAATGTAATATGTTTTATCCAGACTTTGTGTTATCTACCAAGGCCTATAATATATGTATGCTTTTATCTGAAAGTATTTTCCTCCTGTGCGGCCGTTTTCTAATTCTGAGAGTTTGCCAGTCATCAGCTTCAGCCCCCACGTAGATGCTACGGGGGTATTCGGAATAGCGCACGATCACACTTGACCCAACGTCTTGGTCCGTAAAGGAAGTGTTTGCGCAGCGAACAAGGCAATCAGACTATGCGGCTTTATCACTTTCACTTAGCCATAGGACTTTGACGGTGGGACTAAGTGCTAGCCCCTGGTGCGTATGCGGCTATTCGGACTGGGATGCCTTAAGCGCGTGACTGGACGAAGGCCAATCCTTCGTATAATATGAAAGAAATCGCAAGAGATTTATAGCAAGTCACCAAATCACCGACCAGCTCCCGCCATATCATGATAGTCAGTTTTTGGCTTTCTCTGCTGAGGTGTTTGACCGGACGAACCAGAAATAGAATCACAGTAGTTCTCCCTTTACTACCCTAGCCAAACAGGCAGATCGTAAGGTAGTAATCACAGGAGCCGAGCGACCCAACTATTGACCAAAGACATGATTCGGAGCTGATGCATATAATGCAATATTCGGGACACCGAAGTATACTCTAAAAATGTTCAGACTTTTTGAAAATATATGTGGCCCAACAGAGCCCCTGGCATTGAAGCCGTACCAAAGTATATATGGCAATCTGGCACGAAGAGGGGATACAGATTATGAAATAAACCAATACCGAACAAGGGTTGGTGAAAACCCGTTTCCATTATAATCTGAACTGGTACGTCAAAACATGCTATTATAGATAATGCCATATACATCAAGGCTATTTTACATGCCAATAATTTAAACAAGGGAAAGCTGTATACAAGGCCTAAAAAGAAAAGGTAGTCTTGAAGATCCCCTAGACACCCTGCCGCACGTCTGCGCTGCTTTCGCCTTGGTGCAAGATCCTTTGTGAGGAGCAATTGACGATCGTTCACATAAAAGGGGCCTGGGAAAGAGCTCTTGTATGACCGTAAAGAGATTAGGTTTTAACTAACCTGTAATATGAGAGGGGAAGATAGGGTCGATCCGCACTATGAACCCCGTCTGCAATGTGCCTCCGTCGTTGTCCAAGGTATTTTAAGTGCGTAGTTATGCACACGCGTTACATATGCCACGGTTAGATGGGGTGATTGACGGAGGCGGAACTGCTAGTCCAGCTCTGGATTCACCAAGCTGTCGTTCTGTGGTGTAGGCTGGACTCGTTTAACAGTGTCCGGGGGCTTGATGGTCGAAGAAGTGTTCGGCTTGATGAGGCCGTTCTGTACCTCGGCCGCAAGGGCCGCGGTATGCTCCTCAGTACGAAGGGAGCGCTCCATGTCTCCATTGACTGTGATAACGCCACACGGTCCGGGCATCTGGAGCTTTAAGTAAGCATAGTGTGGGACTACATTGAAGCGGGCGAAGGCGGTTCATCTGAGCAGTGCGTGATAACTACTGCGGAAGGGGATGAAGGAAAGATGCCCTAGAGGCAATAAAAAGTTATTATTTATTTCCTCGTATCATGATAAATGTTTATTATTCATGCTAGAATTGTATTAACCGGAAACTTAGTACATGTGTGAATACATAGACAAACAGAGTGTCACTAGTATGCCTCTACTTGACTAGCTCGTTAATCAAAGATGGTTATGTTTCCTAACCAGAGACATGAGTTGTCTTTTGATTAACGGGACCACATCATTAGGAGAATGATGTGATTAACTTGACCCATTCCGTTAGCTTAGCACTTGATCGTTTAGTTTTCTGCTATTGCCTTCTTCATGACTTATACATGTTCCTATGACTATGAGATTATGCAACTCCCGATTACCGGAGGAACACTTTGTGTGCAACAAAATGTCACAACGTAACTGGGTGATTATAAAGGTACTCTACAGGTATCTCCGATGGTACTTGTTGAGTTGGCATAAATCAAGATTAGGATTTGTCACTCCGATTGTCGGAGAGGTATCTCTGGGCCCACTCGGTAATGCGCATCACTATAAGCCTTGCAAGCATTGTAACTAATGAGTTAGTTGCGGGATGATGTATTACAGAATGAGTAAAGATACTTGCTGGTAACGAGATCGAACTAGGTATTGAGATACCGACGATCGAATCTCAGGCAAGTAACATACCGATGACAAAGGGAACAACGTATGTTGTTATGCGGTTTGACCGATAAAGATCTTTGTAGAATATGTGGGTGCCAATATGAACATCCAGGTTCCGCTATTGGTTATTGACCGGAAACGTGTCTCGGTCATGTCTACATAGTTCTCGAACCCGTAGGGTCTGCACGCTTAAAGTTTGGTGATGATCGGTATTATGTGTTTTTGTGTCTTGATGTACCGAAGGTAGTTCAGAGTCCTGGATATGATCACGGACATGACCAGGAGTCTTGAAATGGTTGAGACATAAATATCGATATATTGGACGACTATATTCGGACACGGAAGTGTTCCGGGTGGTTTCGGAGAAAACCGGAGTGTCGGAGGGTTATCGGAACCCCCCGGGAGAAATTGTGGGCCTTATGGGCCTTAGTGGAGAGAGAGAGGGCTGGCCTAGGGCAGGCCGCTGATGTCTACTACACAACCTTCTTCTTGTAGACGTTGTTAGGCCTCCAAGTGCAGAGGTTTGTAGGACAGTAGCAAATTTCCCTCAAGTGGATGACCTAAGGTTTATCAATCCGTAGGAGGCGTAGGATGAAGATGGTCTCTCTCAAGCAACCCTGCAACCAAATAACAAAGAGTCTCTTGTGTTCCCAACACACCCAATACAATGGTAAATTGTATAGGTGCACTAGTTCGGCGAAGAGATGGTGAAACAAGTGCAATATGGATAGTAGATAAAGGTATTTGTAATCTGAAATTATAAAAACAACAAGGTAACAAGTGATAAAAGTGAGCGTAAACGGTATTGCAATGCTAGGGAACAAGGCCTAGGGTTCATACTTTCGCTAGTGTAAGTTCCCTCAACAATACTAACATAACTGGATCACATAACTACCCCTCAACATGCAACAAAGAGTCACTCCAAAGTCACTAATAGCGGAGAACGAACGAAGAGATTATGGTAGGGTACGAAACCACCTCAAAGTTATTCTTTCCAATCAATCCATTGGGCTATTCCTATAGGTGTCACAAACAGCCCTAGAGTTCGTACTAGAATAACACCTTAAGACACAAATCAACCAAAACCCTAATGTCACCTAGATACTCCAATGTCACCTCAAGTATCCGTGGGTATGATTATACGATATGCATCACACAATCTCAGATTCATCTATTCAACCAACACAAAGGACCTCAAAGAGTGCCCCAAAGTTTCTACCGGAGAATCACGACAAAAACGTGTGCCAACCCCTATGCATAGGTTCCCAATGTCACGAAACCCGCAAGTTGGTCACCAAAGCATACATCAAGTGGCACGTGATATCCCATTGTCACCACAGATATTCACGGCAAGACATATATCAAGTGTTCTCAAGTCATTCAAGACTCAATCCGATAAGATTACTTCAAAGGGGAAACTGAATTCATTACAAGAGATAAGAGGGGGGGAGAAACATAAGATCCAAATATAATAGCAAAGCTCGCGATACATCAAGATCGTGCCAAATCAAGAACACGAGAGAGAGAGATATCAAACACATAGCTACTGGTACATACCCTCAGCCCCGAGGCAGAACTACTCCCTCCTCGTCATGGAGAGAACCAAGATGATGAAGATGGCCACCGGAGAGGGATTTCCCCCTCCGGCAAGGTGCCGGAACGGGTCTAGATTGGTTTTCGGTGGCTACAGAGGCTTCTGGCGGCGGATCTCCCGATCTATTATTCGTTCTGGAAGTTTTAGGGTATATTGAGTTATATAGGCAGAAGAAGCATGTCAGGGGAGCCATGGGGGCCCCACGAGGCAGGGGGCGCGCCCTAGGGGGGTGGGCGTGCCTCCCACCCTCGTGGGAAGCTCCCGTATCGTCTGACGTGGGGTCCAAGTCCATCAGGTGTGTTTCCTTCCAAAAATAACTTCTCCAGTTGATTTCGTTCCGTTTCGACTCCGTCTGATATTCCTTTTCTTCAAAACACTGAAATAGGCATAAAACAACAAATCCGGGCTGGGCCTCCGGTTAATAGGTTAGTCCCAAAAATAATATAAAAGTGGATAATAAAGCCCAATATTGCCCAAAACAGTAGATAATATAGCATGGAGCAATCAAAAATTATAGATACATTGGAGATGTATCAAGCATCCCCAAGCTTAATTCCTGCTCGTCCTCGAGTAGGTAAATGATAAAAAGATAATTTTTGATGTGGAATGCTAGTTGGCATAATTTCAATGTAATTCTTCTTACTTGTGATATGAATATTCAGATCCATAAGATTCAAGACAAAAGTTCATATTGACATAGAAATAATAATACTTCAAGCATACTAACTAAGCAATCATGTCTTCTCAAAATAACATGCCCAAAG
This sequence comes from Triticum urartu, assembly GCF_056163025.1. Classification (NCBI taxonomy): domain Eukaryota; kingdom Viridiplantae; phylum Streptophyta; class Magnoliopsida; order Poales; family Poaceae; genus Triticum; species Triticum urartu. The sequence continues at coordinate 644,055,200 of NC_141875.1, forward strand.
AAAGTTATCCCTACAAAATCATATAGTCTGGCTATGCTCTATCTTCACCACACAAATTATTTAAATCATGCACAACCCCGATGACAAGCTAAGCAATTGTTTCATACTTTTGATGTTCTCAAACTTTTTCAATCTTCACGCAATACATGAGTGTGAGCCATGGACATAGCACTATAGGTGGAATAGAATGGTGGTTATGGAGAAGACAAAAAGGGAGAAGATAGTCTCACATCAACTAGGTGTATCAACGGGCTATGGAGATGCCCATCAATAGATATCAATGTGAGTGAGTAGGGATTGCCATGCAATGGATGCACTAGAGCTATAAGTGTATGAAAGCTCAAAAAGAAACTAAGTGGGTGTGCATCCAACTTGCTTGCTCAGGAAGACCTAGGGCATTTTGAGGAAGCCCATCATTGGAATATACAAGCCAAGTTCTATAATGAAAGATTCCCACTAGTATATGAAAGTGACAACATAGGAGACTCTCTATCATGAAGATCATGGTGCTAATTTGAAGCACGAGTGTGGAAAAATGATAGTAGCATTGCCCCTTTTATTTTTATTTTTTATTTGGCCTTTATATTTTTTTGTTTGGACTTTTTTTGGGACAATGCTCTATTGAATGATGATCATCACACTTCTATTTATTTACCACTCGATGATACAACTCGATACTAGAACAAAGATGACTCTGTATGAATGCCTCCGGCGGTGTACTGGGATGTGCAATGATGCATCATTGACATGTATGAAAGAATTATGAATGGTGGTTTTGCCACAAATACAATGTCAACTACATGATCATGCTAAGCAATATGACAATGATGAAGCGTGTCATAATAAACGGAACGGTGGAAAGTTGCATGGCAATATATCTCGGAATGGCTATGGAAATGCCATAATAGGTAGGTATGGTGGCTGTTTTGAGGAAGGTAAATGGTGGGTTTATGGTGCCGACGAAAGTTGCGCGGTACTACAGAGGCTAGCAATGGTGGAAGGGTGAGAGTGCGTATAATCCATGAACTCAACATTAGTCATAAAGAACTCACATACTTATTGCAAAAATCTAGAAGTTATCAAAGCAAAGTATTACGCGCATGCTTCTAGGGGGATAGATTTGTAGGGAAAGATCATCGCTCGTCCCCGACCGCCACTCATAAGGAAGACAATCAATAAATAAATCATGCTCCAACTTCATCACACAACGGTTCACCATACGTGCATGCTACGGGAATCACAAACTTCAACACAAGTATCTCTCAAATTCACAACCACTCAACTAGCATGACTCTAATATAACCATCTCCATATCTCAAAACAATTATCAAGTATCAAACTTCTCATAGCATTCAACACACTCATAAGAGAATTTTATTATTCTTGAATACCTAGCATATTAGGATTTTTAAGCACATTACCATGCTATTTAAGACTCTCAAAATAATCTAAGTGAAGCATGAGAGTTCATCTATTTCTTCAAAATAAAACTACCACCATGCTCTAAAAGATATAAGTGAAGCACTTGAGCAAATGACAAACTACTCCGAAAGATATAAGTGAAGATCAATGAGTAGTCGAATAATCATGCAACTATGTGAAGACTCTCAAACATTTAATAATTTCAGAGCTTGGTATTCTATTCAAACAGCAAGCAAAGCAGAATAAAATGACATGTAAGAATAGCAAACATCATGTGAAGAAGCAAAAACTTAGGATCAACCGAAACTAACCGATAGTTGTTGAAGAAGAAAGGTGGGATGCCAACCGGGGTATCCCCAAGCTTAGACGCTTGAGACTTCTTGAAATATTGTCTCAAGATGCCTTGGGCATCCCCAAGCTTGAGCCTTTGTGTCTGCTTAATTCCTCTCATATCACGGTCTCCCTGAATCTGAAAAGCTTCATCCACACAAAACTCAACGAGGACTCGTGAGATAAGTTAGTATAAACCATTGCAAAAACATTATCATACTCTAGTGTATAAAATCACTAAAATTATTATTCAATATTGCATACTAAATGCCTCTGCATATTTAATAGTCCTATCCTCAAATAGAATCATTAAAGAAGCAAACATATGCAAACAATGCAAACATAACAGCAATCTGCCTAAACAGGATAGTCTGTAAAGAATGCTGCAACATCCATACTTCCCTAACTCAAAATATTATGAAAGAAAATTCCCAATGTAGTTAATTTATCAGAGCTTAATATGCAAAAGTTTTCAACATTTTTATCACATTCTTACTTTTCTAGGGAATTATTGCAACAGCGGTAAACTTTCTGTTTTCAAACAGCAATATGTATACTGGTAACATAGGCATAGTAAAGGCTATCAATGCCACTTTTATTGAAATAAAAGATGAAAAACATTGTTCTAAATAACATGAAGAAAATCCTAACAAAATAAATTTACGCTCCAAGCAAAACACATATCATGTGGTGAATAAAAATATAGCTCCAAGTAAAGTTACCGATGAACGAAGACGAAAGAGGGGATGCCTTTCGGGGCATCCCCAAGCTTAGGCTATTGGCTATCCTTGAGTATTACCTTGGGGTGCCTTGGGCATCCCCAAGATTAGGCTCTTGCCACTCCTTATTCCATAGTCCATCGAATCCTTACCCAAAACTTGAAAACTTCACAACACAAAACTTAACAGAAAAATCGTAAGCTCTGTTAGTATAAGAAAATAAATCACCACTTCAAGGTACTGTAATGAACTCATTCTTTATTTATATTGGTGTTATAAATACTGAATTCCAACTTATATATGGTTTATAAACTATTTTACTAGCCATAGATTCATCAAAATAAGTAAACAACACATGAAAAACAGAATCTGTCAAAAACAGAACAGTCTGTAGTAATCTGGATCAAACGTATACTTCTGGAACTCATAAAATTCTCAAATAAATTTCTGGACCTGAGGAATTTATCTATTAATCATATGAAAAAATAATTAACTAAATATCACTCTCCAAATAAAAATGGCATCAATTCTCGAGAGCGCTGAAGTTTCTGTTTTTTACAGCATGATCAACAAGACTATCCCCAAGTCTTCCCAAAGGTTCTACTTGGCACAAACACTAATTAAAAGCATAAAACCACATCTAAACAGAGGCTATATGAATTATTTATTACTAAACAGTAACAAAAATAAAGGAATAAAAATAAAATTGGGTTGCCTCCCGACAAGCGCTATCATTTAATGCCCCTAGCTAGGCATGATGATTTCATAGATGCTCACATAAAGGATAAGAATTGTAACATAAAGAGAGCATCTTGAAGAATATGACTAGCACATTTAAGTCTAACCCACTTCCTATGCATAGGGATTTTGTGAGCAAACAACTTTTGGGAACAAGAATCAACTTGCATAGCAAGGTGAAACATGCATAGCTTCAAAACTTTAAGCACATAGAGAGGAAACTTGATATTATTGCAATTCCTACAAGCATATGTTCCTCCCTCATAATAATTTTCAGTAGAATCATGAATGAATTAAACAATATAACCAGAACCTAAAGCATTCATTTCATGATCTACAAGCATAGAAATTTTTTTACTCTCCACACAAGAAAAATTCTTCTCATGAATAATGGGAGTATCATAGGAAACTCGAATACTATAAATTGTTTCCATATTAAAAGAGTAAGGTTCAGAGAAGGGGTAATCATAATCATGACAAGTTTTATAAATGTAATCACTACTTTTTATAGCATAAGTATCATCACAATAATCATCATATGTAGGGGGCATGCTATCATCATTATAAACTTGCATATCAAAACTTGGGATACTAAAAATATCATCTTCATTAATCATAGCTTCCCAAAGCTTGGGACAAACATTAATTGAAGCAAATATATTCTAAAATATGTCATCCTCATCAAACATAGCTTCCCCAAGCTTGGGCCTTTTCATATCATAAGCATAATCACTCTCATCATTAATAGTATAGATAGCACCGATAGTATAGCAATTATTATATTCTTCCAAGCAAGTGCCAAAAAGATTTTCAAGATCATAAGAAGTATCTTTATCTTCCACAATTATATTTTCATGAGGCACAATAGGAGCAACATTATTTGGGAGAGATATCTTTTTACCTCTCTTCCTTTTTCTTTTCTTCTTCTTCACCACATCATGTGTGGGTTCAATCCTCTTTTTGGAGCTCCTTATTAATGAGATTGGTTGGATAGAAAGCTCCTCCTCGTTACCTTATTCATCAAAAGAAATAATAGGAGGATATTGGGAAGTCTCTTCCCTTTCATTAGTATTCTCTTCATCCTCTATTTGTTTTCTTTTCTTTATGTAATTGGCAATATAAGGATTTTCAATGCAATTCACCGCACAATACATATAAATCTTCTCTAGATCAAAACCAAGAAGTTTATCGAGATTAAATTTTGGAATACCCTCAGTTATACATTTCATTTCTTCATAACCCAAGAGAAAACTAAGTTCATTATGATGTGCAAGGGAAATCAAGTCATCACAATTTTTGGACACGATACGGTCATGGAACAATTTGCATTTGATATTTAAATGACCATGTTCATTGCAAAGTTCGCAAGTATGGGTAAGATACCTTAAATTTTCAGCACATTCATCTAGCTCTTCTTGCAACAATTTAGTTTCTAAGTACTTATGCCTCTTGCAATATCTATCTTCCCTATTTGGTGTGTACTTGCAAACCCAGTCTACTCCACAAAAATTGACATGTTTATAGGAGGCATCTTCATCATAACTAGTGCAATCATCATTAGCGTCATGGATATTCAAAGAATTCGTACTAACAACATTGCAATCATGCTCATCATTCAAATATTTAGTGCCAAACATTTTATAGATTTCTGCTTCTAGCACTTGTGCACAATTATCCTTTCCATCATACTCACGAAAGATATTAAAAAGGTGAAGCGTATGAGACAAACTTAATTCCATTTTTTATAGTTTTCTTTTATGAACTAAACTAGTGATAAAACAAGAAACAAAAAGACTCGATTGCGAGATCTAAAGATATAACTTCAAGCGCTAACCTCCCCGGCAATGGCGCTAGAAAAGAGCTTGATGTCTACTACACAACCTTCTTCTTGTAGACGTTGTTGGGCCTCCAAGTGCAGAGGTTTGTAGGACAGTAGCAAATTTCCCTCAAGTGGATGACCTAAGGTTTATCAATCCATAGGAGGCGTAGGATGAAGATGGTCTCTCTCAAGCAACCCTGCAACCAAATAACAAAGAGACTCTAGTGTCCCCAACACACCCAATACAATGGTAAATTGTATAGGTGCACTAGTTCGGCGAAGAGATGGTGAAACAAGTGCAAATGGATAGTAGATAAAGGTATTTGTAATCTGAAATTATAAAAACAGCAAGGTAACAAGTGATAAAAGTGAGCGTAGACGGTATTGCAATGCTAGGAAACAAGGCCTAGGGTTCATACTTTCGCTAGTGTAAGTTCCCTCAACAATACTAACATAATTAGATCACATAACTATCCCTCAACATGCAACAAAGAGTCACTCCAAAGTCACTAATAGCGGAGAACGGACGAAGAGATTATGGTAGTGTATGAAACCACCTGAAAGTTATTCTTTCCAATCAATCCATTGGGCTATTCCTATAGGTGTCACAAATAGCCCTAGAGTTCGTACTAGAATAACACCTTAAGACACAAATCAACCAAAACCCTAATGTCACCTAGATACTCCAATGTCACCTCAAGTATTCGTGGGTATTATTATACGATATGCATCACACAATCTCAGATTCATCTATTCAACCAACACAAAGGACCTCAAAGAGTTCCCCAAAGTTTCTACCGGAGAATCACGACAAAAACGTGTGCCAACCCCTATGCATAGGTTCCCAATGTCACGAAACCCGCAAGTTGGTCACCAAAGCATACATCAAGTGGCACGTGATATCCCATTGTCACCACAGATATTCACGGCAAGACATATATCAAGTGTTCTCAAGTCATTCAAGACTCAATCCGATAAGATTACTTCAAAGGGGAAACTGAATTCATTACAAGAGATAAGAGGGGGGGGGGGAGAAACATAAGATCCAAATATAATAGCAAAGCTCGCGATACATCAAGATCGTGCCAAATCAAGAACACGAGAGAGAGAGAGATATCAAACACATAGCTACTGGTACATACCCTCAGCCCCGAGGGAGAACTACTCCCTCCTCGTCATGGAGAGCACCGGGATGATGAAGATGGCCACCGGAGAGGGATTTCCCCCTCCGGTAGGGTGCTAGAACAGGTCTAGATTGGTTTTCGGTGGCTACGGAGGCTTCCGACGGCGGAACTCCCGATCTATTGTTCATTCTGGAAGTTTTAGGGTATATGGAGTTATATAGGCAGAAGAAGCATGTTAGGGGAGCCACGGGGGCCCCACGAGGGGGGTGGGCGCGCCCCCACCCTCATGGGTAGCTCCCGTATCTTCTAACGTGGGGTCCAAGTCCATCAGGTGTGTTTCCTTCCAAAAATAACTTCTCTAGTTGATTTCGTTCCGTTTCGACTCCGTCTGATATTCCTTTCCTTCAAAACACTGAAATAGGCATAAAACAACAAATCTGGGCTGGGCCTCCGGTTAATAGGTTAGTCCCAAAAATAATATAAAAGTGGATAATAAAGCCCAATATTGCCCAAAATAGTAGATAATATAGCATGGAGTAATCAAAAATTATAGACACGTTGGAGACGTATCAGCCGCGCGCCCCTCCCCCTCTGGTCCGAATTGGACTAGGAGAGGGGGGGTGGCGCCCCCTTTCCTTCTCCCTCTCCCCCTTCCTTTCCCCGTCCTAGTAGGAGTAGGAAAGAGGGGAGTCCTACTCCTACTAGGAGGAGGACTCCTCCTCCTGGCGCACCTACAGGGGCTCACCGGCCTCCCCCTTGCTCCTTTATATACAGGGGCAGGGGGCACCTCTAGACACAAGTTGATCATTGATCCCTTAGCCGTGTGCGGTGCCCCCTCCACCATAATCCACCTCTATCATATCATAGCGATGCTCCGGTGAAGCCCTGCGTCAGTAGCAACATCATCACCGTCATCACGTCGTCGTGCCGATGGAATTCTCCGATGAAGCTCTGCTGGATCGGAGTTCATGGGACGTCATCGAGCTAAACGTGTGCTGAACTCAGAGGTGTCGTCCATTCGGTACTTGGAGCGGTCGGATCGTGAAGACGTTCGACTACATCAACCGCATTCTCATAATGCTTCCACTTACGGTCTACGAGGGTACGTGGACGATACTCTTCTCTCTCGTTGCTATGCATCACCATGATCTTGCGTGTGCGTAGGATTTTTTTTGAAATTACTACGTTCCCCAATAGTGGTATCAGAGCCAGGTTTATGCGTAGATGTTATATGCACGAGTAGAACACAAGTGAGTTGTGGGCGATATAAGTCATTTTGCTTACCAGCATGTCACACTTTGGTTCGGCGGTATTGTTGGATGAAGCGGCCCAGACCGAATTTACGCTTACGCTTACGCGAGACTGGTTCTACCGACGTGCTTTGCACACAGGTGGCTAGCGGGTGTCAGTTTCTCCAACTTTAGTTGAATCAAGTGTGGCTACACCCTGTCCTTGAGAAGGTTAAAACAACACTAACTTGACAAACTATCATTGTGCTTTTGATGCGTAGGTAAGAACGGTTCTTGCTCATCCCGTAGCAGCCACGTAAAAATTGCAAAAACAAAGTAGAGGATGTCTAACTTGTTTTTGCAGGGCATGTTGTGATGTGATATGGTCAAGACATGATGCTAAATTTTATTATATGATATGATCATGTTTTTTGTAACCGAGTTATCGGCAACTGGCAGGAGCCATATGGTTGTCGCTTTATTGTATGCAATGCAATCGCCCTGTAATTGCTTTACTTTATCACTAACCGGTAGCGATAGTCGTAGAAGCAATAGTTGGCGAGATAAAAACGATGCTACGATGGAGATCAAGGTATCGCGCCGGTGACGATGGTGATCATGATGGTGTTTCGGAGGTGGAGACCACAAGCACAAGATGATGATGGCCATATCATATCACTTATATTGATTGCATGTGATGTTTATCTTTTATGCATCTTATTTTGCTTAGATCGACGATAGCATTATAAGATGATCTCTCACTAAATTTCAAGGTACAAGTGTTCTCCCTGAGTATGCACCATTGCGAAAGTTCGCCGTGCCGAGACACCACGTGATGATCGGGTGTGATAAGCTCTACGTTCACATACAATAGGTGCAAGCCAGTTCTGCACATGCAGAATACTCGAGTTAAACTTGACGAGCCTAGCATATAAAGATATGGCCTTGGAACACTGGAGATCAAAAGGTCGAGCGTGAATCATATAGAAGATATGATCAACATAGTGATATTCACCATTGAAAACTACTCCATCTCATGTGATGATCGGACATGGTTTAGTTGATATGGATCACGTGATTGTTGGGGAACGTAGTAATTTCAAAAAATTTCCTACGCACATGCAAGATCATGGTGATGCATAGCAACGAGAGGGGAGAGCGTGATCTACGTACCCTTGTAGATCGACAACGGAAGCGTTTGGTTGATGTAGTTGTACGTCTCCATGATCCGACCGATCCAAGTACCGTTACTCCGGCACCTCCGAGTTCTTGGCACACGTTCAGCTCGATGACGCTCCCTGGGCTCCGATCCAGCAAAGCTTCGGGGAGGAGTTCCGTCAGCACGACAGCATGGTGACGATCTTGATGTTCTACCGTCGCAGGGCTTCGCCTAAGCACCGCTACAATATGACCGAGGTGGAATATGGTGGAAGGGGGCACCGCACACGGCTAAGGAACGAACACGAAGATCAACTTGTGTGTCTATGGGGCGCCCCTTGCCTCAGTATATAAAGGATGGAGGAGGAGGAGGCCGGCCAAGGCTTGGTGCGGCCAGGATGTGCAGTCCTACTAGGACTCCAAGTCCTAGTAGGAGTCCACCAAGAGGGGAGGAAGGGAGAAGGAAGTGGAGGAGAAGGAAAGGTGGCCGGCCCTCCTTTCCCTAGTCCAATTCGGACCAGAGGGGAGGGGGGTGCTGCAGCCCCTTGGCCCTTTCTCCTCTTCCCACTAAAGCCCATCAAGGCCCATTGCTTCTCCCGTAACTACCCGGTACTCCGAAAAATACCCGAATCACTCGGAACCTTTCCGATGTCCGAATATAGTCGTCCAATATATCGATCTTTATGTCTCGACCATTTCGAGGCTCTTCTTCATGTCCCCGATCTCATCCGGGACTCCGAACTCCTTCGGTACATCAAAACTCATAAACTCATAATATAACTGTCATCGAAACCTTAAGCGTGTGGACCCTACGGGTTCGAGAACAATGTAGACATGACCGAGACACGTCTCCGGTCAATAACCAATAGCAGGACCTGGATGCCCATATTGGCTCCTACATATTCTACGAAGATCTTTATCGGTCAGACCGCATAACAACATACGTTGTTCCCTTTGTCATCGGTATGTTACTTGCCCGGGATTTGATCGTCGGTATCCAATACCTAGTTCAATCTCGTTACCAGCAAGTCTCTTTACTCGTTCCGTAATACATCATCTCGCAACTAACTCATTAGTTGCAATGCTTGCAAGGCTTAAGTGATGTGCATTACCGAGAGGGCCCAGAGATACCTCTCCGACAATCGGAGTGACAAATCCTAATCTCGAAATACACCAACCCAACATTTACCTTTGGAGACACCTTTAGAGCTCCTTTATAATCACCCATTTACGTTGTGATGTTTGGTAGCACACAAAGTGTTCCTCCGGCAAACGGGAGTTGCATAATCTCACAGTCATAGGAACATGTATAAGTCATGAAGAAAGCAATAGCAACATACTAAATGATCGGGTGCTAAGCTAATGGAATGGGTCATGTCAATCAGATCATTCACCTAATGATGTGATCCCGTTAATCAAATAACAACTCTTTGTCTATGGTTAGGAAACATAACCATCTTTGATTAACGAGCTAGTCAAGTAGAGGCATACTAGTGACACTGTTTGTCTATGTATTCACACATGTATTATGTTTCCGGTTAATACAATTATAGCATGAATAATAAACATTTATCATGAAATAAGGAAATAAATAATAACTTCATTATTGCCTCCAAGGCATATTTCCTTCAGTCTCCCACTTGCACTAGAGTCAATAATCTAGATCACATCACCATGTGATTAACTTCGGTAGTTCACATCATCATGTGATTAACACCCATAGTTCACATCGCTACGTGACCAATACCCAAAGGGTTTACTAGATTCAGTAATCTAGTTCACATTGCTATGTGATTAACACCCAAAGAGTACTAAGGTGTGATCACGTTTTGCTTGTGAGAGAATCTTAGTCAACGGGTCTGCCACATTCAGATCCGCATGTATTTTGCAAATTTCTATGTCAACAATGCTCTGCTCGGAGCTACTCTAGCTAATTGCTCCCACTTTCAATATGTATCTAGACCGAGACTTAGAGTCTTCTAGATCAGTGTCAAAAACTTGCATCAACGTAACCCTTTACAACGAACATAATCCTAGATCATCCATAATCGAGAAACATATCCTTATTTCACTAAGGATAATTCTGACCGTTGTCCAGTGATCTACTCCTAGATCACTATTGTACTCCCTTGCCAAATCAGTGCAGGGTATACAATAGATCTGGTACACAGCATGACATACATTATATAACCTATGGCCAAGGCATAGGGAATGAGTTTCATTCTCTTTCTATCTTCTGCCGTGGTCGGGCTTTGAGTCTTACTCAACTTCACACCTTGTAATACAGCCAAGAACTCTTTCTTTGACTTCTCCATTTTTAATTACTTCAAAATCTTGTCAAGGTATGTACTCATTGGAAAAACTTATCAAGCGTCTTGATCTATCTCTATAGATCTTGAAGCTCAATATGTAAGCAGCTTCACCGAAGTCTTTCTTTGAAAAACTCCTTTCAAACACTCCTTTATGCTTTACAGAATAATTCTACATTATTTCCGATCAACAATATGTCATTCACATATACTTATCAGAAATGCCGTAGTGCTCCCACTCACTTTCTTGCAAATACAGGCTTCACCGCAAGTCTGTATAAAACTATATTCTTTGATCAACTCATCAAAGCGTATATTCCAACTCCGAGATGCTTGCACCAGTTCACAGATGGATCGCTGGAGCTTGCACATTTTGTTAGTACCTTTCGGATTGACAAAACCTTCTAGTTGCATCATATACAACTCTTCTTCAATAAATCCATTAAGGAATTCAGTTTTGTTTATCCATTTGCCAGATTTCATAAAATGCGGCAATTGCTGACATGATTCAGACAGACTTAAGCATAGATACGAGTGAGAATCTCTCATCGTAGTCAACACCTTGAACTTGTCGAAAAACCTTTTGCGACAATTCTAGCTTTGTAGATAATAACACTACTATCAGCGTCCGTCTTCCTCTTGAAGATCCATTTATTTTTATGGCTTGCCGATCATCGGGCAAATCCATCAAAGTCCATACTTTGTTCTCATACATGGATCATATCTCAGATTTCATGGCCTCAAACCATTTCGCGGAATCTGGGCTCATCATCGCTTCCTCATAGTTCGCAAGTTCGTCATGGTCTAGTAACATGACTTCCAGAATAGGATTACCGTACCACTCTGGTGCGGATCTTACTCTGGTTTACCTACGAGATTCGGTAGTAACTTGATCTGAAGTTACATGATCATCATCATTATCTTCCTCACTAATTGGTGTAGTAGTCACAAGAACAGATTTCTGTGATGAACTACTTTCCAATGAGGGAGAAGGTACAATTACCTTATCAAGTTTTCTACTTTCCTCCCACTCACTTCTTTCGAGAGAAACTCCTTCTCTAGAAAGTTTCCGAATTTAGCAACAAAAGTCTTGCCTTCGGATCTGTGATAGAAGGTGTATCCAATAGTTTCCTTTGGATATCCTATGAAGACACATTTCTCCGATTTGGGTTTGAGCTTATCAGGTTGAAACTTTTTCACACAAGCATTGCAACCTCAAACTTTAAGAAACAACAACTTAGGTTTCTTGCCAAACCATAGTTCATACGGTGTCATCTCAACGGATTTAGATGGTGCCCTATTTAACGTGAATGCAGCTGTCTCTAATGCATAACCCCAAAACGATAGTGGTAGATCGGTAAGAGACATCATAGATCGCACCATATCTAATAAAGTACGGTTATGACGTTCGGACACACCATTACATTGTGGTGTTCCAGGTGGCGTGAGTAGTGAAACTATTTCACATTGTTTTTAACTGAAAGCCAAACTCGTAACTCAAATAATCTTCTCTACGATCAGATCGTAGAAACTTTATTTTCTTGTTACGATGATTTTTCACTTCACTCTGAAATTCTTTGAACTTTTCAAATGTTTCAGACTTATGTTTCATCAAGTAGATATACTCATATCTGCTCAAATCATCTGTGAAGATCAGAAAATAATGATACCTATCGCGAGCCTCAATATTCATCGGACCACATACATCAGTATGTATGATTTCCAACAAATCTGTTGCTCGCTCCATTGTTCCGAAGAACGGAGTCTTAGTCATCTTGCCCATGAGGCATGGTTCGCAAGCATCAACTGATTCATAATCAAGTGATTCCAAAAGCCCATCAGCATGGAGTTTCTTCATGCGCTTTACACCAATATGACCTAAACGGCAGTGCCACAAATAAGTTGCACTATCATTATTAACTTTGCATCTTTTGGTTTCAATATTATGATTATGTGTATCACTACGATCGAGATCCAATGAACTATTTTCATTGGGTGTGTAACCATATAAGGTTTTATTCATGTAAACAGAACAACAATTTATTCTCTTACTTAAATGAATAACCGTATTACAATAAACCTGATCAAATCATATTCATGCTGAACGCAAACACCAAATAACACTTATTTAGGTTCAACACTAATCCCGAAATTATAGGGAGTGTGCGATGATGATCATATGAATCTTGGAACCACTTCCAACACACATCGTCACTTCACCCTTAACTAGTCTCTGTTTATTCTGCAACTCCCGTTTCGAGTTACTAATCTTAGCAACTGAACTAGTATCAAATACTGAGGGGTTACTATAAACACTAGTAAAGTACACATCAATAAGATGTATATCAAATATACTTATGTTCACTTTGCCATCCTTCTTATCCGCCAATCACTTGGGGTAGTTCCGCTTCTAGTGACCAGTCCCTTTGCAGTAGAAGCACTTAGTCTCAGGCTTAGGACCAGACTTGGGCTTCTTCACTTGAGCAGCAACTTGCTTGCCGTTCTTCTTGAAGTTCCCCTTCTTCCCTTTGCCCTTTTCTTGAAACTAGTGGTCTTGTTAACCATCAACACTTGATGTTTTTCTTGATTTCTACCTTTGTTGATTTCAGCATCACGAAGAGCTTGGGAATTATTTTTGTCATCCCTTGCATATTATAGTTCATCATGAAGTTCTACTAACTTGGTGATGGTGACTAGAGAATTCTGTCAATCACTATCTTATCTGGAAGATTAACTCCCACTTGATTCAAGCGATTGTAGTACTTAGACAATCTGGGAACATGCTCACTAGTTGAGCGATTCTCCTCCATCTTTTAGCTATAGAACTTGTTGGAGACTTCATATCTCTCAACTCAGGTATTTGCTTGAAATATTAACTTCAACTCCTGGAACATCTCATATGCTCCATGACGTTCAAAACATCTTTGAAGTCCCGATTCTAAGCCATTAAGCATGGTGCACTAAACTATCAAGTAGTCATCATATTGAGCTAGCCAAACGTTCATAACATCTGCATCTACTCCTGCAATAGGTCTGTCACCTAGCGGTGCATCAAGGACATAATTCTGCTGTGCAGCAATGAGGATAAACCTCAGATTACGGATCCAATCCGCATCATTGCTACTTACATCTTTCAACACAATTTTCTCTAGGAACATATCAAAATAAACACAGGGAAGCAACAACGCGAGCTATTGATCTACAACATAATTTGCAAAATACTACCAGGACTAAGTTCATGATAAATTTAAGTTCAATTTAATCATATTACTTAAGAACTCCCACTTAGATAGACATCCCTCTAATCCTCTAAGTGATCACGTGATCCAAATCAACTAAACCATGACCGATCATCATGTGAGATGGAGTAGTTTCATTGGTGAACATCACTATGTTGATCATATCTACTATATGATTCCCGCTCGACCTTCCGGTCTCCGTGTTCCGAGGCCATATCTGTATATGCTTGGCTCGTCAAGTATAACCTGAGTATTCCGCGTGTGCAACTGTTTTGCACCCGTTGTATTTGAACGTAGAACTTATCACACCCGATCATCACGTGGTGTCTCAGCACGAAGAACTTTCGCAACAGTGCATACTCAGGGAGAAAACTTCTTGATAATTAGTGAGAGATCATCTTATAATGCTAGCGTCAATCAAAGCAAGATAAGATGCACAAAAGATAAACATCACATGCAATCAATATAAGTGATATGATATGGCCATCATCATCTTGTGCTTGTGATCTCCATCTTCGAAGCACCGTCGTGATCACCATCGTCACCGGCACGACACCTTGATCTCCATCGTAGCATCATTATCGTCTTGCCAATATTATGCTTCCACGACTATCGCTACCGCTTAGTGATAAAGTAAAGCATTACAGCGCGATTGCATTGCATACAATAAAGCGACAACCATATGGCTCCTGCCAGTTGCCGATACCTCGGTTACAAACCATGATCATCTCATACAATAAAATTTAGCATCATGTCTTGACCATATCACATCACAACATGCCCTGCAAAAACAAGTTAGACGTCCTCTACTTTGTTGTTGCAAGTTTTACGTGGCTGCTACGGGCTTAAGCAAGAACCAATCTTACCTACGCATCAAAACCACAACGATAGTTTGTCAAGTTGGTGCTGTTTTAACCTTCGCAAGGACCGGGCGTAGCCACACTCGGTTCAACTAAAGTTGGAGAAACTGTCACCCGCAAGCCACCTCTGTGCAAAGCACGTCAGGAGAACCGGTCTCGCGTAAGCGTACGCGTAATGTTGGTCCGGGTCGCTTCGTCCAACAATACTGCCGAACCAAAGTATGACATGCTGGTAAGCAGTATGACTTATATCGCCCACAACTCACTTGTGTTCTACTCGTGCATATAACATCAACATATAAAACCTAGGCTCGGATGCCACTGTTGGGGAACGTAGTAATTTCAAAAAAATTCCTACGCACACGCAAGATCATGGTGATGCATAGCAACGAGAGGGGAGAGCGTGATCTACGTACCCTTGTAGATCGACAACGGACGCGTTTGGTTGATGTAGTCGTACGTCTCCACGATCCGACCGATCCAAATACCGTTACTCCGGCACCTCCGAGTTCTTGGCACACGTTCAGCTCGATGACGCTCCCCGGGCTCCGATCCAGCAAAGCTTCGGGGAGGAGTTCCGTCAGCACGACGGCGTGGTGACGATCTTGATGTTCTACCGTCGTAGGGCTTCGCCTAAGCACCGCTACAATATGACCGAGGTGGAATATGGTGGAAGGGGGCACCGCACACGGCTAAGGAACGAACACGAAGATCAACTTGTGTGTCTATGGGGCGCCCCTTGCCTCAGTATATAAAGGATGGAGGAGGAGGAGGCCGGCCAAGGCTTGGTGCGGCCAGGATGTGGAGTCCTACTAGGACTCAAAGTCCTAGTAGGAGTCCACCAAGAGGGGAGGAAGGGAGAAGGAAGTGGAGGAGAAGGAAAGGTGGCCGGCCCTCCTTTCCCTAGTCCAATTCGGACCAGAGGGGAGGGGGGGCGCAGCAGCCCCTTGGCCCTTTCTCCTCTTCCCACTAAAGCCCATCAAGGCCCATTGCTTCTCCCGTAACTACCCGGTACTCCGAAAATACCCGAATCACTCGGAACCTTTCCGATGTCCGAATATAGTCGTCCAATATATCGATCTTTACGTCTCGACCATTTCGAGACTCCTTGTCATGTCCCCGATCTCATCTGGGACTCCGAGCTCCTTCGGTACATCAAAACTCATAAACTCATAATATAACTGTCATCGAAACCTTAAGCGTGCGGACCCTACGGGTTCGAGAACAATGTAGACATGACCGAGACACGTCTCCGGTCAATAACCAATAGCGGGACCTGGATGCCCATATTGGCTCCTACATATTCTACGAAGATCTTTATCGGTCAGACCGCATAACAACATACGTTGTTCCCTTTGTCATCGGTATGTTACTTGCCCGGGATTTGATCGTCGGTATCCAATACCTAGTTCAATCTCGTTACCAGCAAGTCTCTTTACTCGTTCCGTAATACATCATCTTGCAACTAACTCATTAGTTGCAATGCTTGCAAGGCTTAAGTGATGTGCATTATCGAGAGGGCCCAGAGATACCTCTCTGAAAATCGGAGTGACAAATCCTAATCTCGAAATACGCCAACCCAACATTTACCTTTGGAGACACCTGTAGAGCTCCTTTATAATCACCCATTTACATTGTGATGTTTGGTAGCACACAAAGTGTTCCTCCGCAAACGGGAGTTGCATAATCTCATAGTCATAGGAACATGTATAAGTCATGAAGAAAGCAATAGCAGCATACTAAACGATCGGGTGCTAAGCTAATGGAATGGGTCATGTCAATCAGATCATTCACCTAATGATGTGATCCCGTTAATCAAATAACAACTCTTTGTCTATGGTTAGGAAACATAACCATCTTTGATTAACGAGCTAGTCAAGTAGAGGCATACTAGTGACACTCTGTTTGTCTATGTATTCACACATGTATTATGTTTCCGGTTAATACAATTATAGCATGAATAATAAACATTTATCATGAAATAAGGAAATAAATAATAACTTTATTATTGCCTCCAGGGCATATTTCCTTCAGTGATCACTTAGATGATTAGAGGGATGTCTATCTAAGTGGGAGTTCTTTAATAATTTGATTAATTGAACCTTAATTTATCATGAACTTAGTACCTGATCGTATTTTGCATGTTTATGTTGTTGTAGATAGATGTCCCGTGCTGTTGTTCCGTTGAATTTTAATGCGTTCCTTGAGAAAGCAAAGTTGAAAGATGATGGTAGAAATTACACGGACTGGGTCTGTAACTTAAAGATTATCCTCATTGCTGCACAGAAGAATTACATCCTGGAAGCACCTCTAGGTGCCAAACCTACTGCAGGAACAATACCAGATATTATGAACGTCTGGCAGAGCAAAGCTGATGACTACTCGATAGTTCAGTGTGCCATGCTTTACGACTTAGAACCAGGACTTCAACGACTTTTTGAACGTCATGGAGAATATGAGATGTTCTGGGAGTTGAAGTTAATATTTAAAGCAAATGCTCGGATTGAGAGATATGTAGTCTCCAATAAGTTCTACAGCTGCAAGATGGAGGAGAATTGTTCTGTCAGCGAACATATACTCAGAATGTCTGGGTACCATAACCACTTGACTCAACTGGGAGTTAATCTTCCTGTTGATAGTGTCATTGACAGAGTTCTTCAATCACTGCCACCAAGCTACAAGAGCTTCATGATGAACTATAACATGCAAGGGATGAATAAAACAATGCCCGAGCTCTTCGCAATGCTAAAGGCTGCGGAGGTAGAAATCAAGAAGGAACATCAAGTGTTGATGGTTAACAAGACCACCAGTTTCAAGAAAAAGGGTAAAGGGAAGAAGAAAGGGATCTTCAAGAAGAACGGCAAACAAGTTGCTGCTCAAGAGAAGAAACCCAAGTCTGGACCTAAGTCTGAGACTGAGTGCTTCTACCGCAAACAGACTGGTCACTGGAAGCGGAACTGCCCCAAGTATTTGGCGGATAAGAAGGATGGCAAGGTGAACAAAGGTATATGTGATATACATGTTATTGATGTGTACCTTACTAATTCTCATAGTAGTGCCTGGGTATTTGATATTGGTTTTTTTGCTAATATTCGCAACTCAAAACAGGGACAACGGATTAGGCGAAGATTGGCAAAGGATGAGGTGACGATGCGCATGGGAAATGGTTCTAAAGTCGATGTGATCACGGTCGGCACGCTACCTCTACATCTACCTTCGGGATTAGTATTAGACCTGAATAATTGTTATTTGGTGCCAGCGTTGAGCATGAACATTATATCTGGATCTTGTTTGATGCAAGACGGTTATTCATTTAAATCAGAGAATAATGGTTGTTCTATTTATATGAGTAATATCTTTTATGGTCATGCACCCTTGAAGAGTGGTCTATTATTTTTGAATCTTGATAGTGGAGATACACATATTCATAGTACTGAAGCTAAAAGATGCAAAGTTGATAATGATAGTGCAACTTATTTGTGGCACTGCCGTTTGGGTCATATTGGTGTAAAGCGCATGAAGAAACTCCATTCTGATGGACTTTTGAAATCACTTGATTATGAATCACTTGGTACTTGCGAACCATGCCTCATGGGCAAGATGACTAAAACGCCGTTCTACGAAACTATGGAGCGAGCAACAGATTTATTCGAAATCATTCATACTGATGTATGTGGCCCGATGAATATTGAGGCTCGCGGCGGATATCATTATTTTCTCACCTTCACAGATGATTTGAGCAGATATGGGTATATCTACTTGATGAAACATAAGTCTGAAACATTTGAAAAGTTCAAGGAATTTCAGAGTGAAGTGGAAAATCATCGTAACAAGAAAATAAAGTTTCTATGGTCTGATCATGGAGGAGAATATTTGAGTTACGAGTTTAGTCTTCATTTGAAACAATGTGGAATAGTTTCGCAATTCACGCCACCCGGAACACCACAGTGTAATGGTGTGTCTGAACATCGTAATCGTACTTTACTAGATATGGTGCGATCTATGATGTATCTTACTGATTTACCGCTATCATTTTGTGGTTATGCTTTAGAGACGGATGCATTCACGTTAAATAGGGCACCATCTAAATCCGTTGAGACGACTCCTTATGAACTGTGGTTTGGCAAGAAACCAAAGTTTTCATTTCTTAAAGTTTGGGGCTGCGATGCTTATGTGAAAAAGCTTCAACCTGATAAGCTCGAACCCAAATCGGAGAAATGTTTCTTCGTAGAATACCCAAAAGAAACTGTTGGGTACACCTTCTATCACAGATCTGAAGGCAAGACTTCTGTTGCCAAGAATGGATCCTTTCTAGAGAGGGAGTTTCTCTTGAAAGAAGTGAGTGAGGGGAAAGTAGAACTTGATGAGGTAATTGTACCTGCTCCCTTATTGGAAAGTAGTTCATCACAGAAATCGGTTCTTGTGACACCTACACCAATTAGTGAGGAAGCTAATGATGATGATCATGAAACTTCAGATCAAGTTACTACCGAACCTCGTAGGTCAACCAGTGTAAGATCCGCACCAAAGTGGTATGGTAATCCTGTTCTGGAGGTCATGTTACTAGACCATGACGAACCTACGAACTATGAGGAAGCGATGATGAGACCATATTCCGCAAAATGTCTTGAGGCCATGAAATTTGAGATGGGATCCGTGTATGAGAACAAAGTGTGGACTTGGTTGACTTGCCCGATGATCGGCAAGCCATCGAGAATAAATGGATCTTCAAGAAGAAGACATACGCTGATGGTAATGTTACTATCTACAAAGCTCGACTTGTCGCGAAAGGTTTTCGACAAGTTCAAGGAGTTGACTACGATGAGACCTTCTCACCTGTAACGATGCTTAAGTCCGTCCGAATCATGTTAGCTATTGCCGCATTTTATGATTATGAAATTTGGCAAATGGATGTAAAGACTGCTTTCCTGAATGGATTTGTGGAAGAAGATTTGTATATGATGCAACCTGAAGGTTTTATTGATCCAAAAGGTGCTAATAAAGTGTGCAAGCTCCAGCGATCCATTTATTGACGGGTTCAAGCCTCTCGGAGTTGGAATAAATGTTTTGATAGTGTGATCAATGCATATGATTTTATACAGACTTTTGGAGAAGCCTGTATTTACAAGAAAGTGAGTGGGATCTCTGTAGCATTTATAATATTATATGTGGACGACATATTGTTGATTGGAAATGATATAGAATTTCTGGATAGCACAAAAGGATATTTGAATAAGAGTTTTTCAATGAAAGACCTCGGTGAAGCGGCTTACATATTGGGCATCAAGATCTATAGATATAGATCAAGAAGCTTAATTGGACTTTCACAAAGCACATACCTTGACAAAGTTTTGAAGAAGTTCAAAATGGATCAGGCAAAGAAAGGGTTCTTGCCTATGTTACAAGGTGTGAAGTTGAGTAAGACTCAATGCCCGACCACTGCAGAAGATAGAGAGAAAATGAAAGATGTTCCCTATGCTTCAGCCATAGGCTCTATCATGTATGCAATGTTGTGCACCAGACCTGATGTGTGCCTTGCTGTTAGTTCAGAAGGGAGGTACCAAAGTAATCCAGGAGTGGATCACTTGACATCGGTCAAGAACATCCTGAAATACCTGAAAAGGACTAAGGATATGTTTCTCGTTTATGGAGGTGACAAAGAGCTCATCGTAAATGGTTACGTTGATGCAAGCTTTGACACTGATCCGGACGATTCTAAATTGCAAACCGGATACGTGTTTATATTGAATGGTGAAGCTGTCAGTTGGAGCAGTTCTAAACAAAGCATCGTGGCGGGATCTACGTGTGAAGCAGAGTACATTGCTGCTTCGGAAGCAGCGAATGAAGGAGTCTGGATGAAGGAGTTCATATCCGATCTAGGTGTCATACCTAGTGCATCGGGTCCAATGAAACTCTTTTGTGATAGTACTGGTCCAATTGCCTTGGCAAAGGAATCCAGATTTCACAAGAGAACCAAGCACACCAAGAGAAGCTTCAACTCCTGCCGGGATCAAGTCCGGGTGGGAGACATAGAGATTTGCAAGATACATATGGATCTGAATGTTGCAGACCCGTTGACTAAGCCTCTTCCACGAGCAAAACATGATCAGCACCAAGACTCCATGGGTGTTAGAATCATTACTGTGTAATCTAGATTATTGACTCTAGTGCAAGTGGGAGACTGAAGGAAATTTGCCCTAGAGGCAATAAAAAGTTATTGTTTATTTCCTCATATCATGATAAATATTTATTATTCATGCTAGAATTGTATTAACGGGAAACTTAGTACATGTGTGAATACATAGACAAACAGAGTGTCACCAGTATGCCTCTACTTGACTAGCTCGTTAATCAAAGATGTTTATGTTTCCTAACCATAGACATGAGTTGTCATTTGATTAATGGGACCACATCATTAGGAGAATGATGTGATTGACTTGACCCATTCCGTTAGCTTAGCACTTGATCGTTTAGTTTTCTGCTATTGCTTTCTTCATGACTTATACATGTTCCTATGACTATGAGATTATGCAACTCCCGATTACCGGTGGAACACTTTGTGTGCTACCAAATGTCACAACGTAACCGGGTGATTATAAAGGTGCTCTACAGGTGTCTCCGATGGTACTTGTTGAGTTGGCATAAATCAAGATTAGGATTTGTCACTCCAATTGTCAGAGAGGTATCTCCGGGCCCACTCGGTAATGCACATCTCCGGGCCCACTAGTTGCGGGATGATGTATTACGGAACGAGTAAAGAGACTTGCCGGTAACGAGATTGAACAAGGTATTGAGATATCGACGATCGAATCTCGGGCAAGTAACATACCGATGACAAAGGGAACAACGTATGTTGTTATGCGGTTTGACCGATAAAGATCTTCATAGAATATGTGGGAGCCAATATGAACATCCAGGTTCCGCTATTGGTTATTGACCGGAAACGTGTCTCGGTCATGTCTACATAGGTCTCGAATCCATAGGGTCCGCACGCTTAAAGTTTGGTGACGATCAGTATTATGAGTTTTTGTGTTTTGATGTACCGAAGGTAGTTCGGAGTCCCGGATATGATCACAGACATGACGAGGAGTCTCGAAATGGTCGAGACGTAAAGATCGATATATTGGACGACTTTATTCGGACACCGAAAGTGTTCCGGGTGGTTTCAGAGAAAACCGGAGTGCCGGAGGGTTACCGGAACCCCCTAGGAGAAATAGTGGGCCTTATGGGCCCTAGGGCAGGCCGCGCGCCCCTCCCCCTCTGGTCCGGACTGGACTAGGAGAGGGGGGGGCGCCCCCCTTTCCTTCTCCCTCTCCCCCTTCCTTCGCCCCTCCTATTAGGAGTAGGAAAGAGGGGAGTCCTACTCCTACTAGGAGGAGGACTCCTCCTAGCACGCCTACAGGGGCCGGCCGACCTCCCCCCTTGCTCCTTTATATACAGGGGCAGAGGGCACCTCTAGACACAAGTTGATCATTGATCCCTTAGCCATGTGTGGTGCTCCCCTCCACCATAATCCACCTCGATCATATCGTAGCGGTGCTTAGGCGAAGCCCTACGTCGGTAGCAACATCATCACCGTCATCACGCCGTCGTGCTGACGAAACTTTCCCGTGAAGCTCTGGTGGATCGGAGTTCGTGGGACATCATTGAGCCGAACGTGTGCTGAACTCAGAGGTGCCATGCGTTCGGTACTTGGATCGGTCGGATCATGAAGAAGTTCGACTACATCAACCGCGTTCTCATAACGCTTCCGCTTACGGTCTATGAGGGTACGTGGATGATACTCTTCTCTCTCGTTTTTATGCATCACCATGATCTTGCGTGTGCGTTGGATTTTTTTTGAAATTACTACGTTCCCCAACAGGGGACAATGTCAAAGATCAAGTCTCCGCTTCGGAAGTTATCCGATGACCTGAAGACTACTTCGAATGTTAAGGAACCCATGCAGCGGGCCTCTACGCCAGGTATCACTCCTTTAAAGGTGGTGTTACTAGGCTTGATTCTTGATGGGTCAATACCCATTTTACGAACAGTGTCTTGATAAATCAAGTTAAGACTGCTGCCGCCGTCCATGAGGACTCAAGTGAGATGGAATCCATCGATGATTGGATCAAGGACCAGGGCTGCCGAACCTCCATGACGGATACTGGTCGGGTGGTCCCTGCGATTGAAGGTGATCAGACAAGCCGACCAAGGATTGAATTTTGGGGCGACTAGCTCTACGACGTAGACGTCCCTTAGCGCGCGCTTGCACTCCCTCTTGGGGATATGAGTGACATATATCATATTCACTGTCTTTACCTCAGGGGGAAAATTCTCCTGCCCCCCCCCCCCGTGTTCAGTGGGCGGGTCTCATCCTCGTCCTCGCTCGGCAACCCTTTCCCCTTATGTCGGTATTTAACTTACCGGCCTGTTTGAAGACCCAACAGTTTCTATTGGAATGATTTGCAGGCTTGTCGGGGGTACCATGAATCTGGCAAGGCCGATCGAGTAATTTGTCCAAATTAGATGTACCGTCCCTATTTCCTTTGAACAACTTCTTTCGTTGTCCGGGTTTGGAGCCACTGAATCTGGCATTGACCGCCATATCTTCACTATCTTCATTGTTGTTCCGACGCTTATGTTTGTTGCGTCGTGGCTTTCTGTTGCCATCCCTAGCTTCGGAGGTGCCAGGGCCGCTGGTGCTGTTGCTTCTACAAGCTAACCAGCTATCTTTGCCCGCGCAAAAGCGGGTCATGAGTGCGGTAAGGGCTGCCATAGATTTTGGCTTTTCTTGACCGAGGTGTCGGGCGAGCCATTCGTCGCGGATTCTATGTTTAAAGGACGCTAGGGCTTTGGCGTCCGGACAGTCGACTATTTGGTTCTTTTTAACTAAGAACCTAGTCCAGAGCTTGCGGGTTGACTCTTCGGGTTGCTGGACTATGTGACTAAGGTCATCGGCGTCTGGTGGCCGGACATAAGTACCTTGGAAGTTGTCTTGAAAGGCACCCTCCAAATCTTCCCAGCTGCCAATAGAGTTCTCTCGGAGGCTGTTTAACCAGTGTCGTGCTGGTCCCTTTAGTTTTAGGGGGAGGTATTTGATGGCGTGGAGATCATTGCCGTGAGCCATGTGAATGTGGAGAAGAAAGTCTTCAATCCATACGGCAGGATATGTCATTCCATCATATGCTTCAATGTTTACGGTTTTAAACCCTTCTGGAAACTGGTGCTGCATTACCTCGTCGGTGAAGCACAAGGGGTGTGCGGCGCCTGTGTATCACGCGACGTCATGAAGGAGTTCAGATGACATCCGTGTTCGATTTTCAGCCCGAGTTTGGTTTTGCCGAGCTTGCTGGTCGTCGTCTCTTGTTGGAGCACGTCCCCTTGTTTCGTAGATTGATCTGGTCTGACCGGCTCTATTGTCTAGGTCCCGTCATAGGTCATAGGTGTAGCCCGAAGCCGCTGCCTCCTCGCTTCGATGGCGAGGTGGCGCGGGCTGGTGTTCGGCGTAAGTGGCCGCTCTATCCCGTCCATGGGGTGGTCGGTCAGGTTCTTTAGCAGGATTGTACCTAGGTGGTATTGCCTCAAGGGCCTCATTGTCGAATTGTGGTAGTAGCCTGCGCTTCGGGTTGCTCTTTGTTGGGTGATCGAGGCCGTATTCTTCGGCAGCCAGTACTTTAGTCCATCTGTCGTTGAGCGTGTCATGTTCGGCTTGAAGCTATTGTTGTTTCTTTTTTAGGATCCTCGCCATGGCGATGAGCTGTCTCTTGAAGCGTTCTTGCTCAAGGGGTTCCTCTGGCACGATGAAATCTTCGTCGCCAAGGCTGACATCCTCCTCGGAGGCCGGTAGATAGTTACAATCCTCAGAATCCTTGTGCTCGGCAAGTTCATCTGGATTGACTTGTCCATCTTCCCACTCATCATGCTCAACAGCAGGCTCAACGGGGTGGTCGGAGTCTTCGGCATTCTCTGGAGTGTTATTGTCTCTGGTGCTGGTATTAGTTTCTTTTTCCCGCCGCGATTGTGAGTGATGCTGCTGACATCGGCGCTTTGGGAGTACCTCGGTGGGCTTTTCCTCAGTCGGATCCTGAGTGCCGTCATCGTCCTCTTTGGGCATATCCACCATATATACATCATATGTAGAAGTGTCCGTCCAGCACCCGGTGATAGGCGGATTCCAGCCTGGTTTGTCTCTGGCATCGTCGTCCGTCGATGTCTTTGGAGGCGTAACCTAGCATGTCAGTCAAGTCCTCGACAGTGGCTATTAAGTGGGCGGTGGCTGGGATGTAGAATTCCCTCTCTCAGCCCCCAATCTAGGCTAGGCGTCGTTTGGAGGTGATACTTCTGTAATGGCGAGAGATCGCATTAAGTCCAGGGCCTCCTTTAGGAGCGAAGGCCGAATGAGGAACTGGGGACCTGCAGGGTGATACGCCTCCAACGTATCTATAATTTTTGATTGCTCCATGCTATATTATCTACTGTTTTGGATGTTTATGGGCTTTATTATACACTTTTATATCATTTTTGGGACTAACCTATTAACCCAGTGCCCAGTGCCAGTTTCAGTTTTTTTTGCCTATTTTAGGGTTTCGAAGAAAAGGAAAACCAAACGGAGTCCAATTGACCTGAAACTTCACGGAACCCATTTTTGGAAGGAAAGAAGCCTACAAGACTTGAAGTGCATGTAAGGGAAGCTTCGAGGAGGCCACGAGGTAGGGGGCGCGCCCTCCACCCTCGTGGGCCCCCTGACGTACTTCTTCCGCCTATATATCTCCATATACCCTAAAAACATCCGGGAGCACAATAGATCGGGAGTTCCGCTGCCAGAAGCCTCCGTAGCCACCGAAAGCCAATCTAGACCCGTTCTGGCACCCTGCTGGAGGGGGCAATCCTTCTCTGGTGGCCATCTTCATCATCCCGGTGCTCTCCATGACGAGGAGGGAGTAGTTCTCCCTCGGGGCTGAGGGTATGTACCAGTAGCTATGTGTTTGATCTCTCTCTCTCTCTCTCTCGTGTTCTTGAGATGATACGATCTTGATGTATCGCGAGCTTTGCTATTATGGTTGGATCTTATGTTTCTCCTCCCCCTCTACTCTCTTGTAATGAATTGAGTTTCCCCTTTGAAGTTATATTATCGGAATGAGTCTTTAAAGATTTGAGAAAACTTGATGTATGTCTTGCCGTGCGTATCTGTGGTGACAATGGGATACCACGTGATTCACTTGATGTATGTTTTGGTAATCAACTTGCGGGTTCTGCCCATGAACCTATGCATAGGGGTTGGCACATGTTTTCATCGTGATTCTCTGGTAGAAACTTTGGGGCAATCTTTGAGGTCCTATGTGTTGGTTGAATAGATGAATCTGAGATTGTGTGATGCATATCGTATAATCATACCCACGGATACTTGAGGTGACATTGGAGTATCTAGGTGACATTAGGGTTTTGGTTGATTTGTGTCTTAAGGTGTTATTCTAGTACGAACTCTAGGGCTGTTTGTGACACTTATAGGAATAGCTCAACGGATTGATTGGAAAGAATAACTTTGAGGTGGTTTCGTACCCTACCATAATCTCTTCGTTCGTTCTCCGCTATTAGTGACTTTGGAGTGACTCTTTGTTGCATGTTGAGGGATGGTTATGTGATCCAATTATGTTATCATCATTGAGCGAACTTACACTAGTGAAAGTATGAACCCTAGGCCTTGTTTCCTATCATTGCAATACCGTTTATGCTCACTTTTATTACTTGCTACCTTGCTGTTTTTATATTTTCAGATTACAAAAACTATTATCTACTATCCATATACCGCTTGTATCACCATCTCTTCGCCGAACTAGTGCACCTATAAAATTTACCATTGTATTGGGTGTGTTGGGGACACAAGAGACTCTTTGTTATTTGGTTGCAGGGTTTCTTGAGAGAGACCATCTTCATCCTACGCCTCCTACGGATTGATAAACCTTAGGTCATCCACTTAAGGGAAATTTGCTACTGTCCTACAAACCTCTGCACTTGGAGGCCCAACAACGTCTACAAGAAGAAGGTTGTGTAGTAGACATCAAGCTCTTTTCTAGCGCCGTTGCCGGGGAGGTGAGTGCTTGAAGGTATATCTTTAGATCTTGCAATCGAGTCTTTTAGTTTCTTGTTTTAGCACTAGTTTAGTTTATAAAAGAAAACTACAAAAATATGGAATTGAGTTTGTCTCATATGCTTTACCTTTTTAATATCTTTCGTGATTATGATGGAAAGGAAAATTGTGCTCAAGTGCTAGAAGAAGAAATCTATAAAATGTTGGGCACTAAATCTTTGAATGATGAGCATGATTGGAATGTTGTTAGTACGAATTCTTTGAATATCCATGATACTAATGATGATTGCACTAGTGATGATGTCTCCTATTAAAATGTCAATTTTTGTGGAGTGCATTGGGTTTGTAAGTACACACCAAATAGGGAAGATAGATATTGCATGAGGCTTAAGTACTTAGAAACTAAACTGTTGTAAGAAAGGCTAGATGATTGTGCTAAAAATTTAAATTTTCTTGGCTGTACTTGTGGACTTTGCAATGAAAGTGGTCATTTAGCTATCCGATGCAAATTGTTTCATGATCTAATCGTGTCCAAAAATTGTGATGACTTGATTTCCCTTGCACATTATAATGAACTTAGTTTGCATATGGGCTACGAAGAAATGAAACGTATAACTAAACATCTTCCAGAATTTGCGGGTTATAAACTCCTTGGTTTTGATCTAGAGGAAATTTATATGTATTGTGCGGTGAATTGTATTGAAAATCCTTATATTGCCAATTACATAAAGGAAAGAAAGCAAATAGAAGATGAAGAGAATACTAATGAAAGGGAAGAGGCATCCCAATACCCTCCTATTATTTCTTATGATGAATCAGGTAACGAGGAGGAGCCTCCTATTCAACCAATCTCATTAATAAGGAGCTCCAAAAAGAGGATTGAACCCACACATGATGTGGTGAATAAGAGAAAAGAAAAAGGAAGAGAGGTAAAAAGATATTTCCCCCCAAATAGTGCTGATCCTATTAATATTGTGCCTCATGAAAATATAATTGTGAAAGATAATGATACTTCTTATGATCTTGAAAATCTTTTTGGCACTTGCTTGGAAGAATATGATAATTGCTATACTATTGGTGCTATCCATACTATTAATTATGAGAGTGATTATGCTTATGATATGAAAAGGCCCAAGCTTGGGGATGCTATGTTTGATGAACATTATGTTTTTGAGAATATATTTGCTGAAATTAATGTTTGTCCTAAGCTTGGGGATGCTACGTTTAATGAAGATGATATTTTTAGTCTCCCAAGTTTTGATATGCAAATTTATAATGATGATAGCATGCCTCCTACTTATGATGATTATTGTGATGATACTTATGCTATAAAAAGTAGTGATTATATTTATAAAACTTTTCATGATTATGGTTACCCATGTTTGAACATTACTCTTTTAATGTGGAAACAATTTATAGTATCCAAGTCTCTTATGATACTCCCACTATCCCGAATGAGAAGAATTTTGCTTATGTGGAGAGTAATAAAATTTCTATGCTTGTAGATCATGAAAAGAATGCTTTGGGTGTTGGTTATATTGTTGAATTCAGTCATGATGCTACTGAAAATTATTATGAGGGAGGAACGTATGCTTGTAGGAATTGCAATAATATCAAGTTTCCTCTCTATGTGCTTAAAGTTTTGAAGTTATGCTTGTTTTACCCTCCTATGCTAGTTGATTATTGTTCCCACAAGTTGTTTGATCAAAAAATCCCTATGCATAGGAAGTGGGTTAGACTTAAATGTGCTAGTCATATTGTTCATGATGCTCTCTTTATGTTTCAATTCTTATCTTTTATGTGAGCATCGTTGAAATCATCATGCCTAGCTAGGGGCGTTAAACGTTAGCGCTTGTTGGGAGGAAACCCAATTTTCTTTTTGTTCCTTGCTTTTTGTTCCTGTTTAGTAATAAATAATTCATCTAGACTCTGTTTATATGTATTTTTATGCTTTTAATTAGTGCTTGTGCCAAGTAGAACCTTTGGGAAGACTTGGGTGAAGTCTTTGCGATCATGCTGCAAAAAACAGAAACTTTAGCGCTCACGAGAATTTCTGCCATTTCTATTTGGAGAGTGATATTTAGTTAATTCTTTTTGCAGATGATTAATAGATAAATTCTTCAGGTCCAGAAATTTATTTTAGAATTTTATGAGTTCCATAAGTATACGTTTGATCCATATTACTACAGACTGTTCTGTTTTTGACAGATTCTGTTTTTCGTGTGTTGTTTGCTTATTTTGATGAATCTATGGCTAGTAAAATAGTTTATAAACCATAGATAAGTTGGAATACAGTAGGTTTAACACCAATATAAATAAAGAATGAGTTCATTACAGTAACTTGAAGTGGTCTTTTGTTTTCTTTTGCTAACGTAGCTTACGAGTTTTCTGTTAAGTTTTGTGTTGTGAAGTTTTCAAGTTTTGGGTAAGGATTCGATAGACTATGGAATAAGGAGTGGCAAGAGCCTAAGCTTGGGGATGCCCAAGGCACCCCAAGATAATATTCAAGGATAGCTAAGAGCCTAAGCTTGGGGATGCCCCGGAAGGCCTCCCCTCTTTCGTCTTCATTCATCGATAACTTTACTTGGAGCTATATTTTTATTTACCACATGATATGTGTTTTGCTTGGAGCGTCATTTTATTTTATTTAGTTTTGCTTGCTGTTTGAATAAAATATCAAGATCTGAAACTCTTAAATGTTAGAGAGTCTTCACATAGTTGCATAATTATTCAACTACTCATTGATCTTCACTTATATCTTTCGGAGTAGTTTGTCATTTGCTCTAGTGCTTCACTTATATCTTTTAGAGAATGGTGGTAGTTTTATTTTGAAGAAATAGATGAAATCTCATGCTTCACTTATATTATTTTGAGAGTCTTAAATAGCATGGTAATTTGCTTAAAATCCTAATATGCCAGGTATTCAAGATTAGTAAAATTTTCTTATGAGTGTTTTGAATACCAAGAGAAGTTTGATGCTTGCTGATTGTTTTGAGACATGGAGGTAATAATATCGAAGTCGTGCTAGTTGAGTAGTTGTGAAATTGAGAAATACTTGTGTTGAGGTTTGCAAGTCCCGTAGCATGCACGTATGGTAAACGTTATGCAACAAATTTGAAACATGAGGTGTTATTTGATTGTCTTCCTTATGAGTGGCGGTCGGGGACGAGCGATGGTCTTTTCCTACCAATCTATCCCCCTACACTACAGGAATCAGCTATTTTGCCATCTGCCACGGAGGACGGCAAAAGGCTCCGGCAAAGTAGGCTACGGTAAATAGCTACTTTGCCGTCTGCTTCCTGGCGGCTGACGGCAAAGGCCCTTTGCCGTCTGCGGCGGACGGCAAAGAGAGCGGACGGCAATAATTGTGCTGTCAGTCCGTTAAGTGGCTAACGGCAAGCCTTTGCCGTCCGCCGCTGACGGCAAAATTTCTAGTGTCTTTGCCGTCTGCCGTATGATGTCATCTACACGTCACTACATGGAAGGTTCTTTGTCGTCTGCCACTGATGGCAAAGTGCAGGTTCTTTGCCGTCTGCCACTGATGGCAAAGTCTTTGCCATCTGCCACTGTAGGCAAACTGACCAAATGGGTCAGCTCCCAGGAAGCACAACTGGATGCCACGTGTCTTCTTTGCCGTCCGCAGCAGACGGCAAAGAGCCCGTTGCCGTCGGTGGAAGACGGCAAAGAGCCTGCACATTGGCTCTTTTATCTGTTTTTTATTAAATCCAACAATTTTCATCACAAATATATATGACATATATAGACATATTTCAAAAGGCCATTACAGAGCAAACATATAAGATATCCAACACATAACTTCATCATCCAACCATATATATTACATGCATAGTTCCATCATACATAACAAGTTCAACATAGAGGCATCCAACCATATATATTACAATAGTTTCATCCAACGATACATGCATAGTTCAATGATACAAAAGAAATAGAGAAAGGGATAAGGAGCACTCCATCTATGCAAGCTTTCGTCAAGTGAATGAAATCTGCAAAATGAAAAATAAGAAAGTTAGAACAAGAAGAGTAGTACAAGAAGAAGAGTAGAACAAGAAGAAGACTAGAACAAGAAGAGTAGAACAAGAAGAAGACTAGAACAAGAAGAGTATGTCATTTATGAGCTAACTTAGGTGAAATGGATCATATATGAGCTAACTAAGTTGAAATGGGTCGTTTATGAGCTAGCTAAGGTGAAATGGATCATTTATGAGCTAACTTAGTTGAAATGGGTCGTTTATGAGCTAACTAAGGTCAAATGGATCATTTTTGAGGTAACTAAGGTGAAATGGATCGTTTTTTAGCTAACTTAGGTGAAATGGATCATTTATGAGCTAACTTAGTTGAAATGGATCGTTTTTGAGCTAACTTAGGTGAAATGGATCATTTATGAGCTAATTTAGTTGAAATGGATCTTTTTGAGCTAACTTAGGTGAAATGGATCATTTAAGAGCTAATTTAGGTGAAATGGATCGTTTTTTAGCTAACTTGGTGAAATGGATCGTTTATGAGCTAAATTAGTTGAAATGGATCGTTTATGAGATAACCTAGGTAACATGGGTCATTTTGGAGTTAACCTAGGCGAAATGGGTCATTTTAAAGCTAACGTAGGTAAAATGGATCATTTAGGAGCTAATCTAGGTAAAATGGGTCATTTTTTAGCTAACTTGGATGAAATGGATCATTTATAAGCTAACCTAGGTAAAATGGGTCATTTTAGAGCTAACTTAGGTAAAATGGATCGTCTATGAGCTAACTAAGCTAATTATGCAATTTTTGACATAAGTAAGCTAAGTACAGATCGTTTTAGAGCTAACTTAGGTAAAATGGATGGTTTTGGAGGTCAGTAAGCTTATTAAGTCATTTTGGAGGAGAAGAAGCTAAGTCTAGGTCATTATGGTAAGCATTGGAGGAAATGAAGCTAAGTCTAGGTCTTTATGCATGTGTTAAGCAAAACACTAGATAAACTTACCAAGATCCAGGAGGTGTAGGAGCGGGGTGGCTCGTGTCGGTAGCTGGAGAAGGATCGTGCGATGCTTGTCTGGAGTTACGCTGCACCAAAGATCATTTCCAATGTCTTGTTAGCATGATGACACTCAAATGTTAAGACTAGCAAGTAATGTCCATTCAAATAAAACTCACCGTGGTCCCAGGAGCAATTACTGGCATCAGCGGAGCGGTCTGACCTGTCTTCTCGCACACAGACTGCACATTTGGTTTTGACGACTCGGTCATACTAGTTAGTAATGAGACAAACACTACATGAATGTTTTGGCTAATCTGCAGAAGAAACTTACCACAAGGAGCTCGTACATGGCCCTTGCCTGCATGTCATTCCGTGCCCTCTCCTCCTCCATCATCTTTGTCGTCCTCTCCTCCAACTCCCGCTGCCTCTCCGCCGCCTCCGCCAGAAGTTTCTCCGTTCTATCTCTCTCACTCTGTATAGCAGCCTACAACACCACTCACATGACCATTTGTAATCATTGATGGAAGCGCACACAATGTAATGGAGAAAGATAACTGAGTACGTATCACTAACCTTGATGGCGAGTTGCACTGGCCGTTCACGAGGCCTTATCTCAGGAGCGGAGCTCGATTGGCGCGCCTTGATCTCCGGGAGAGTGCTAGGACAACGGATAAGTCCATCTCCAATGGCTATGGAGCCATGGGACCTCCCGCCACCAGATATCATCACCAGCTCTGGATCAATGGGACCCTGGCTCGGGTTAAAGTCCTCCCCTTTCCTCGCCTTCCCCTCATCTCTATATCTCACGAGCTTGTTGTGGGAAGAGATGTTGGTGAAATTGTTTGCATCATCGAGGTCAGACTGAGAGAAAGCCTTGACTTTCTTGAAAGAGGCAGTGTGGGCTATGGCATACAGGTCGTACACCTCTGGCACCTATTGTAGCGTGCCTGAAAGAGAGAAACAATGAAAATTAGTAATTAAAGGGCTCAAGCTAGCATGATGAATGAATTGCATGAATCATGAAGCAAACCACATACCCAGTTGCGCCCGAACTGATATAAGTTGGAGCTGCCTTGATGGTGTGGCACACCTTCCATTTGGGCACGTTTGTCCTTGGCCTCGTTGTGGAGGGCTAGCCATTGTTTTGAGCACCACTCATCGACCAACAACTCCCAACAATCCATCCGATCCGCACACCATCTCGGAGGCGCCTAAGTTAGCAAATAGAAACTTGAGCGCTATGGCTAAGAATTACTAAATGAAGGAACTTAAGTAGAGAAGGCCTTATGAATTACCTTCATGTACTACTCCTTAATCAGGAACTTATTGCGGCACGCCGGCTTGGTCTTCTTGATACCACGCAAGGCGTAGTAGTCTCGAACAGCCTGCACCCGAGCCTCGTGCCGTAAGTTCTGGAGTAGGCGCTTGCAGACGTTATCGATAACATGTGCCGCGTCCTCCTCGTATCCCTCCTCACACCTGTAGAATGTCTGCAATCAAATGACACAATATTGATTAGTACAATTAATAACTAGCTAGTTGAAGATTTTTAAATGTTTAAAGGAGAAATTACCCAGAACTTTCTGATCACCATGTCTGCCCTCGTGTCGCACACGACACCGTCGGTAATCTCATCCGGCGGGGCCGGGGCAGCCACGTAGTGATCCCAGCTCAATCCAAGCTCTGGAAGCCGACCCTCACCAGGCAACGTGACAAACCCCGGGAAGTTTTGCCGGCAAAGAACTCCAAGGATGGAGTTGGGCCGGCGGACACTATGATGGTGGTCCCAACCCCTGCAGCATGACAAGGCCAACGCATTAGTTATTTGAAGAAACGTGAATGCAGAAGGTACAAAAATATTAAATGCACTTACGTACCTCTCCCCATCAGGGAAAATCAACCACCTCTGCTCGCGGGTCACCGGCACGGACGGGAGCCGTGTAGCACCACGCTGGTAGACGTTGCCCCCCTCCTCCCCCTCCTCATCAGTCGGCTCCCCGCCATCATCAGCATGGCCACTCGGCTCCCCGCCATGCTCAGGCTGACCCGACCAGGTACCCCATCCAGACATGTGCTCGTTCGGGGTCTCATGGGCCCAAGTCTCGTGGGCCGAAGGCCCGTCGACCCGAGGCTCATGGGCCGAAGACTCGTGGACCGGAGGCTCGTGGACCAGAGTCCGTGCAGCCTCCTCCTCAGACGAGTCCACCCTAGCAGTCACGTGCTCGGGTGAAACAGCTGGGGGCGGTGGCGAGGAAGGCGCCGTAAGAGTCACCCTACCTCCTCTCCCGTGACCACGTGCTCCACCTCCTCTCTTCTTCTTACCTCGTCCCTTGCTGGGCACCGCGGTCGACGAAGAAGGGCCCGGTGGCATCGCCATACTGTCCAGCAACGCTCGGCGGAGAGGTGCATGTGGAATGGAAGACCTCGCACCATGCGTCGACGAAGAAGGGGCCTCGGCGCGCTCCCGACCAGCGCCCACCATCTTTCAACACCTGCCATGACAAAGAATAAACGAAATTAGTACAACATAAAAAAAGTACCGACATGAATAATAATATGTATATCACTTAAGTGTATCATCATCAAGTACAACATAAAAAAATTGAATACCTGACACTACTAATAATCTCGATCAGTATCATCAATAAATGCATAATCATCATCATCACTATAATCAATGACGGGCTCATAGGGTTCATTGGTATCAACATGTGCAAGGCCACCTTGACGTAATCGGTCAAGCATTGACAGGTCATCCGCAGCAGTAACCTCTTCTTGTTCCGGCTCTTCTTGTTCCTCCTCTAGGGTGATGTCGGATTCATTGTCGCTGTCTACTTCAATGTTTTGGGGTGAAGTATAGCGTTTCTTGAAATGCTTTTTGGAAAGACGTGTCTCTTGGAAGAATTCTCCTTCATATGTGTCTGGGTTAATGTGAGGTTCATAATCCTCTTCCTTTGGGGGAGAAAGTCTAGCACGTGGTGGCACTTCATAAACGACATCCCAACCTTTCAGATTTGGATTAGTTTGGCAGGCCCACGGTAGATAGAATACTTGGGTCGCCTGTTGAGCCATAATATAGACATCAGGAAAATCTAAATGAGTGCTTTGGTTGATTTCAACAAGCCCTATATGTTCATGAGTCCTTCTAGTCTCCTTCGGCTGAAAGCAATAACATTTGAAGACTACGACATTCGGTGGGTTTTCACCATAGAACAGAAGTTCATAAATTGCTTCAACTCTCCCATAATACTCGGTACCTCCTTCGCCGATAGCAGATACACAACAATTTGTAGACTTTTGGTCGGCCATAGATAGCTCTTTGCCATAGGTACGAAAGCGATACCCGTTGATGTCGTACTTGTCAAATGAACGGACCTTATAGTCAAAACCATTAGCGACTTGTCTCAATTCGGCGTCCATAGACTCTGAATTAGCCTACAAGTTTAATATGAAAGGATTGTTGCATTATGCACAAATTAGCGAATGAAATGAAATTGTCTAATAGAAATTACCGTTTGTTTGAACCAAGAGATGAAACCAGGATAGCCACCTCCTTGCTTTGCGAGAAGCTCATACTCTTCGACGGAATCCTTTTGGATCTCCGCTCCATACGAGAATATGGCGACGTATCGACTGTATGACATATCCAGGAATAAGAGTAGTTCAAAGGAAATAGAAGTTGCAAAACAATGTACCGAGAACTTACTCGATGTACGGCCGCACTTCTATCAGGTTGTTGAAGATATACAACAAAATGGTCCGCCATTCTTCGTTATCCAAAGATACTGGATGTGAAACACTAGCTGGTGCGAGATTCGCTTTGAATAGGCTGAGGTTGGATCCACCCTTTTTAGGCTCGTCAGCATTGTACCAAGGCTTCGGATTATGCAAATGACGATTTTTGGCTTCGTAGTGCGCTGTTACGAAGTTTGCCGCCTCCTCTGTGATGAATGCCTCAGCCATCGATGCTTCAATTCTACGTTTATTTTTACATTTTTCTCGAAGCGTCTTCTGCATCCTCTCAGTTGGGTAGCACCAACGATTTTGCACGGGCCCCCCCAATCTTGCCTCGGTCGGGAGATGCAAAATCAAATGCTGCATTGGATTAAAGAAGCCCGGTGGAAAGATCTTCTCTAACTTGCAGATCAACTCCGGCGCCAACTCTTCCATTTCTTCTAGCACGCCAGGCGATAGTTCTTTCGCACAAAGAACACGGAAGAAATAGCTGAGTTCTGCCAGTACTAGCCATTCATCCTCAGGGATGAAGCCACGCAACATCACCGGCATTACCCGCTCAATCCATATGTGCCAATCATGACTCTCGAGACCAAATATCTTCAGTTTTTCAAGATTCGCTCCCCTCTTTACATTCGCTGCATACCCATCGGGGAACATCAACTGCTGTTGCACCCACAAGAGAATTTCCCTCATAGATGGCCTTCCAAGATTGAACCATGCCTTTGGCTTCGTCCAGTTCTGCTTTCCTTTCGGTTCTTTCATGTTTTGTAACGGCCTATCACATAGCGCCTCCAGATCGACTCTAGCCTTAGTATTATCCTTTGACTTCCCATCTATGCCGAACAATGTACCAAAAAGTGCCTCGGCGATATTCTTCTCAGTGTGCATCACGTCGATGTTGTGTGGGCAAAGGAGGTCTTTGAAGTAAGGCAGATCCCATAAGCATGTTTTGTGAGTCCATGCATGCTTAGTATTATACCCCTTGAAGTACCCTGGACGTTGTCGATCTGGCTCAAGAGCGTTTAACTGATCCAGGGTCTGTTGGCCTGTCAATGCAGGTGGTGCAGAGTTTTTGAAAACTCTACCCCTGATGAAGTTCTTCTTGTCTTTCCTGAACTTATGGCGAGGATCCAGGAACTATCTATGCATGTCGAAGCAAGAAAACTTGCGACCGGCCTAAAGCCAACGAAACTCAAGAGCTCCCTTGCATGTGGGGCACGGGAACCTTCCATGCACACACCAGCCAACGAATAGCGCATACACCGGCAAGTCATGCGTCGAGTACATGTACCAGACACGCATTATGAAGTTCCGTTTGCTAAAGGCGTCGTATGTCTTGAACCCATTATCCCAGGCTTCTTGCATTTCGTCCTTAAGCGGCTGCATGTACACATTCATATTTTTGCCCGGATAGTTGGGTCCTGGAATTATCAACGTCAGGAAAATGTTCTTTCTTTGCATAATCTGTCCGGGGGGGAGATTGAGTGGAAAGACAAATACGGGCCAACAACTGTATTGGGCTGCCGTCATACCAAACACACTGAACCCATCCGTGCTGATGCCGACTCGAGGATGCCTCGGATCTGCCGCTTTGTCAGCATGTAATTCATCAAACTTTTTCCACGCAACACCATCCGATGTGTGTACCATCATCAGATTCCCATCTGCATCTAGTTCGGTTCTTTTGCCTATTTTGTGCCATGTCATCTGTCTGGCCGTCTCTTCGACCATGAAAAGACGTTGAAGTCTTGGTACGATTGGCATATACCGAAGAACACTAACGGGGATTTTGGTCTGTGTCTTCTCACCCATACCGTTGTCTACCACAATATACCTGGAAGACTTGCAAATGGGACAATAGTTCAAGTCCGCATAGTCAAGCCTAAATAAGGCACATCCTTTCTCACAGGCATGTATCTTCTCATAGGGCATCTTCAGTGCACGGAGGATTTTGTCCGACTGGTACAGGTTTGCAGGCATTACATGGCCTTTGGGTAGAAAGCGTCTAAATACTGTCATAATTGCGTCATAGAATTCTCTGCCCAAGTTGAACTGAGCCTTTAGAGCCATTACTGGTGAGATGGCATCCAACTGACAAAGCTCAGTGTGCTCGTGGAGCGGACGTTTCGAAGACTACAACATTTCATTGAAGGCCTTTGTAGATTCCTCCATCTCCTCGTCCGAATCCCGAGCATCATCATAGCCTTGCACCATGTTTTCCATCCCGGTACCATGCTCGTTGGTGCAACGATGATCCACCTCAGCTCGGTCACGTTGGGCAGACTCACCATGAAATGTCCACACCGTATAATCGGGCGTAAAACCATTCTTCTGCAGGTGTTTACCCATTTCCGCCTCTGTCCTCTTTTCCCAATTGCCGGATCGGAAATAGGGGCGCCAAGTTTTCCTCTCGCCATTTGCAAATGCGGCTTGCACAAACCCCTTGGTTTTTGTGAACCATTCAGCGCTCCATTTGTTCTGACCAGTGTGACCGGTATACATCCAAGCACGGTCACTCATCTTGACTTTCAGAGCTACTGGACACACAACAATTATATATGTAATTCACCATGTATATATTCATCAGTTGATCTACTTTGTCAATTTTATTACGTCCATGCAACCTACACTCTAATAGGTAATGATAGGTCCTAATCCCACCCGTGTATGTGTAGATTGGGTTCATTTTCCCATGCTATGCTCCGGATCCGACGCAAAATTTCGGCAGCACCTCCCCGCTGTTCTCCTGATACACATCTCTGCAATAAACAGAGAGGATGTGTACCCGGAGAACAACAGGGGAGGCACTAACGAAATTTATGCGTCGGATTCGGAGCAAAGCATATGGGAAAACGAACCCAATCTACACATACTCGGGCTGTCCGTGGATAGCGTTGGACAATTCGAAAGAATCAAGGTTATAAATATGCAAATGCATGCATATTTATAACTATGACGCTTTCGAACGGGAGACACATATTGGTTACGCATACTGATGATTCAAGACACATATATAGCTAGCTACCAAATTTCATGTCATTTGTGCAAATAATTAATGGGGGAGAAGGACATGTCATTTGTGCTCACCCACGAATGAAGGGGCAGAGCTCGTCAAACACACAGCGCGGTCGTCGAACACCAAACCTCGCAACGATGAAACAACTGCACATTTAAATCTACCCGATCAACACAATTATATATGATGTTTTTCATAACAAAATCGAAAAATATATGACCTAACTAATAATTCACAAATATATAACCCCGTCGGCCTCTAGAAGGCCAAAGAGCACCTTTTCGGGAGGTTTAGGGGGTCGGGGTGTCATGTCGGTGTCGGGGTGCTGTTTCGGGGTTAGGGTGTCGTGTCGGGGTCGGGGTGTCGGGGTGTGGTGTCGTGGTCTATGTGTCGGGGTGTGGTGTCGGGGTCGGGGTGTCGGGGTCAGGGTGTCGGGGTCAGGTGTCGGGGTGTGGTGTCGGGGTCGGGGTGTCGGGGTGTTTCCTTCTATACTTCTTCTTCTTTCCTTTCTTCTTCTTCTTCTATCCTTCTTCTTCTTTCCTTTCTTCTTCTTCTTCTTCTTCTTCTTCTTCTTCTTCTTTCCTTTCTTCTTCTTTCCTTTCTTCTTCTTCTTCTTCTTCTTCTTCTTCTTCTTCTTCTTCTTCTTCTTCTTCTTCTTTCCTTTCTTCTTCTTTCCTTTCTTCTTCTTCTTCTTCTTCTTCTTCTTCTTCTTCTTCTTCTTCTTTTTTCATCTTTTTTCTACTTCTTTTACTTCTTTTCTTTTCTTCTATTCTTCTTCTTCTACTTCTTCTACTTCTTTTCTTCTTCTTCTTTTTCATCTTTTTTCTACTTCTTTTCTTTTCTTCTTTTTCATCTTTTTTCCACTTCTTCTTTTCTTCTACATATTCTTTTTTTAACACTAACACTAAATTTTCTTCTTTTCTAACACTAAATCTAACACTAACACTAACACTAACAATTAAACAGCAAAAAAAACAGAAAAAAACTCACCGGAACAGGGGGCGACGCTGGCGCCGAGGTGGTGGGTGGGTGGGGGGGCGGCAGGGCTCCGGGGTAGTGGGATGGCCGGGCGGCGGGGGCGGGGGCGGCGCCGGGCGGGAGGGGCGGGGGCAGCGCCGGGCGGCGGGACGGTGGGGGCGGTGGCGGGTGGGGGAGGGGGTGGGAGCGGCAGCGGCGCCGGACAGCGATGGGCGGTGGCGGGTGCGGTGAGGGCGGGGGCGGGGGCGGCGGGGGCGGGGGCGGAGGAGGTCGAGGGAGAGAGATGAGTAACGGGCGGGGGAGGGGGCTCGGCCGTTAGTTAGGTTAGTTAGGGTAGCCTTTGCCTCCGCCCTCCTTTGCCGTCCGCTTTTCTTCATATTTGCCATCTGCGGCGGACGGCAAAGCGGGGGGACATTAAGTATTTTTTAACCAGCTCCTCAGTGGGCCCCCCTCCCTCTTTGCCGTCTGCTAGCGGACGACAAAGATTCTTTGCCGTCAGCTAGCGGATGGCAAAGAGCTGGCTGATGGCAAAGGCTTTCTTTGCCATCAGCCAGTTCTTTGCCGTCTACTTTCGGGTAGCTGATGGCAAAGAGCTTCTTTGCCGTCCGCTAGC
Organism: Triticum urartu; assembly: GCF_056163025.1. Lineage (NCBI taxonomy): Eukaryota > Viridiplantae > Streptophyta > Magnoliopsida > Poales > Poaceae > Triticum > Triticum urartu. The sequence continues at coordinate 644,095,543 of NC_141875.1, forward strand.
TGACGGTATTAGTTTCTTTTTCCCGCCGCAATTGTGAGCGATGCTGCTGACATCGGCGCTTTGGGAGTACCTCGGTGGGCTTTTCCTCAGTCGGATCCTGAGTGCCGTCATCGTCCTCTTTGGGCATATCCACCATATATACATCATATGTAGAAGTGTCCGTCCAGCACCCGGTGATAGGCGGATTCCAGCCTGGTTTGTCTCCGGCATCGTCGTCCGTCGATGTCTTTGGAGGCGTAATCTAGCATGTCAGTCAAGTCCTCGACAGCGGCTATTAAGTGGGCGGTGGGTGGGATCTAGAATTTCCGCTCTCAGCCCCCAATCTAGGCTAGGCGTAGTTTGGAGGTGATACTTCTGTAAGGGCGAGAGATCGCATTAAGTCTAGGGCCTCCTTTAGGAGCGAAGGCCGAACGAGGAACTGGGGACCTGCAGGGTGATACGTCTCCAACGTATCTATAATTTTTGATTGCTCCATGCTATATTATCTACTGTTTTGGATGTTTATGGGCTTTATTATACACTTTTATATCATTTTTGGGACTAACCTATTAACCCAGTGCCCAGTGCCAGTTTCAGTTTTTTTGCCTATTTTAGGGTTTCGAAGAAAAGGAAAACCAAACGGAGTCCAATTGACCTGAAACTTCACGGAACCCATTTTTGGAAGGAAAGAAGCCTAGAAGACTTGAAGTGCACATAAGGGAAGCTTCGAGGAGGCCACGAGGTAGGGGGCGCGCCCTCCACCCTCGTGGGCCCCCTGACATACTTCTTCCACCTATATATCTCCATATACCCTAAAAACATCCTGGAGCACAATAGATCGGGAGTTCCGCTGCCAGAAGCCTCCGTAGCCACCGAAAGCCAATCTAGACCCATTCCGGCACCCTGCTGGAGGGGGAAATCCTTCTCTGGTGGCCATCTTCATCATCCCGGTGCTCTCCATGACGAGGAGGGAGTAGTTCTCCCTCGGGGCTGAGGGTATGTACTAGTAGCTATGTGTTTGATCTCTCTCTCTCTCTCGTGTTCTTGAGATGATACGATCTTGACGTATCGCGAGTTTTGCTATTATGGTTGGATCTTATGTTTCTCCTCCCCCTCTACTCTCTTGTAATGAATTGAGTTTCCCCTTTGAAGTTATATTATCGGAATGAGTCTTTAAAGATTTGAGAACACTTGATGTATGTCTTGCCGTGCGTATCTGTGGTGACAATGGGATACCACGTGATTCACTTGATGTATGTTTTGGTGATCAACTTGCGGGTTCCGCCCATGAACCTACGCATAGGGCTTGGCACATGTTTTTGTCGTGATTCTTTGGTAGAAACTTTGGGGCACTCTTTGAGGTCCTATGTGTGATGCATATCGTATAATCATACCCACGGATACTTGAGGTGACATTGGAGTATCTAGGTGACATTAGGGTTTTGGTTGATTTGTGTATTAAGGTGTTATTCTAGTATGAATTCTAGGGCTGTCTGTGACACTTATAGGAATAGCCCAACGGATTGATTGGAAAGAATAACTTTGAGGTGGTTTCGTACCCTACTATAATCTCTTCGTTCGTTCTCCGCTATTAGTGACTTTGGAGTGACTCTTTGTTGCATGTTGAGGGATGGTTATGTGATCCAATTATGTTATCATCGTTGAGGGAACTTACCCTAGTGAAAGTATGAACCCTAGGCCTTGTTTCCTATCATTGCAATACCGTTTATGCTCACTTTTATCACTTGCTACCTAGCTGTTTTTATATTTTAAGATTACAAAAACTATTATCTACTATCCATATACCACTTGTATCACCATCTCTTCGCCGAACTAGTGCACCTATACAATTTACCATTGTATTGGGTGTGTTGGGGACACAAGAGACTCTTTGTTATTTGGTTGCAGGGTTGCTTGAGAGAGACCATCTTCATCCTACGCCTCTTACGAATTGATAAACCTTAGGTCATCCACTTGAGGGAAATTTGCTACTGTCCTACAAACCTCTGCACTTGGAGGTCCAACAACGTCTACAAGAAGAAGGTTGTGTAGTAGACATCACAGGGCTGGGCATGGTAGATTCTACCAGGCCGTGCTCACTGGACACAGACCTCGAGAGTTTGAAGTTAGCATCCATAGGCGAGTTCGGCTCTCCGATGACGGGGAGAGTCCTGCTTGATTCCAGGCTTGCCGAAGACATAGTTGCCTCTAGGTCTCCGACAAAGAGCTCCGTAGTAGGAGAGAGTCCGGTGGGTTTCAAACTCCCATCTCCGGATGAGGTGGTCTGCTCTGGATCTATGGCCAGGGCAGGGATGGTAGTTGGTTCTTGAGTGGTGCTTGACGATGGATCCGATGGGTTTCCTTCTAGGAGATGAGGAAAAGTGGTCGAGGCCGTGAACCCTTCGAAGATCAAGTCTCCTCGGATATCGGTGACGTAATTCAGAGTTCCGAACCTGATCTGATGACCAGGGGCGTATCTATCGATCTGTTCAAGGTGACCAATTGAATTGGCACGCAGAGCGAAGCCGCCAAACACAAAAAGTTGGCTGGTGGAGAAAGTTTCCCTGAAAACAGAATCGTTGCTGATGATCGAACAAGCCATCGAACCTTCTAGCAACGACACAATGGAACTCTCAATGAAAGAACCAATGTCGATGTCAAAACCTGCCGATCTCAGGTAGGGGGTCCCGAACGGTGTGTCTGAGGATCGAAGGTAACAAGAGACAAAGGGGACATGATGTTTACCCAGGTTTGGGCCCTCTTAATGGAGGTAAGACCCTACTTCCTATTTGATTCACTTTGATGAGTATAGGGTACAAGAGTTGATATACCTCAAGATCGTAATGGCTAAACCCTAGATGTTTAGCTTATGTGAATTCTGATGCTCTCTACGGACTAAACCCTCTAGTTTATATAGACACCGGAGGGGCCTAGGGTTGTACAGAGTCGGCTTGCAAAAGAAGGAAATTACATATCCGGACGTGAATCTTGGCATCCACGCATAGGAGAGTCCTATCCGGACACGGGGGAAGGTCTTCTACCTTGTATCTTCATGGCCCATCAGTCCGGCCCATATCACATAGCCCGGACACCCGAGGACCCCCTAATCCAGGACTCCCTTAGCGACGGAGAGCGATATTAATGGATAAAAGGATGACCTCTCCATGCCCGTAGATCTGGCAGTGCACAGCCCGGCCGGGGAGCTTCCATCGGAGCCTTGTGCCAGTGAGCACATCCTGCGCTCTGGCTACTTCGGGCGAGGGCTCGGCTTCCTGGTCCATCCCTTCATGCGTGGCCTCCCGCACTTCCTTGGATGCCAGCTTCACCATATTCGGATATTCCACCCAACGTGGTTCTGCATATATAGCCAAATTTATCACTTTTTGTGAATGGTATGTTGGAATAGCTCCGCACTTTGATTTATTTCGCTATTTCTTCCAGGTCTGCGTTCAATCGAATGAGGGCGCCATTTGTGACCATGGGGGAGCCATCTTGTAGCTACGCCCTAACTCCACCTTCTTTTAATTTGGACGTCCCAAATTCTGTCTGGGAGTGGCACAAGTCATGCATGGTTCTATGTAGAGGGCCTTGGTGGAGATCTGTCGGGTTTCATGAACAAGCCTCCTCGGAAGTTACTTTCATGGGCTCCGCTCACCTAACCGACCTCAGAGGTCAAGGTTCTCGCGGAGGTGACCGCTCTCCTGAAGAAAGGCGGGTTGACTGGAGGTCACATTGTGCGGACATGGGTGGTGCGTCGCGTCCTGCCTTGCTACCTCTTGAGCACGGTTGGTTTTCCCTTGAAGAGGAAAGGGTGATGCAGCAAAGTGCTACCTCTTGAGCTTGTGTTGGTTTTCCCCGAAGAGGAAGGGATGATGCAGCAAAGTAGCGTAAGTATTTCCCTCAGTTTTTGAGAACCAAGGTATCAATCCAGTAGGAGGCCACGCTCTCATACCTGCACAAAACGATAGCTACTCGCAACCAACGCGATTAGGGGTTGCCAATCCCTTCACGGTCACATACGAGAGTGAGATCTGATAGATATAATATTTTTGGTATAAAGATGCAAAGTAAAAAGTAAAGGCAAAGTAAAAAAGCAAAATAAGAATAAAGTGATGGAGATTGATATGATGAGAATAGAACCGGGGCCATAGGTTTCACTAATGGCTTCTCTCAAGAGCATAAGTATTCTACGGTGGGTGAACAAATTACTGTTGAGAAATTGACAGAATTGAGCATAGTTATGAGAATATCTAGACATGATCATGTATATAGCCATCATGTCGGTGACAAGTAGACCGAAACGATTCTGCATCTACTACTATTACTCCACTCATCGACCGCTATCCAGCATGCATCTAGAGTATTAAGTTAAAAACAGAGTAACGCCTTAAGCAAGATAACATGATGTAGAGAGATAAATTCATGCAATATGAAATAAACCCCATCTTGCTATCCTCGATGGCAACGATTCAATACGTGCCTTGCTGCCCCTTCTGTCACTGGGAAAGGACACCGCAAGATCGAACCCAAAGCTAAGCACTTCTCCCATGGCAAGAACTACCAATCTAGTAGGCCAAACCAAACGGATAATTCGAAGAGACTTGCAAAGATAACCAATCATGCATAAAAGAATTCAGAGAAGATTCAAATATTATTCATAGATAGACTTGATCATAAACCCACAATTCATCGGTCTCAAAAGACACACCGCAAAAAGAAGATTACATCGAATAGATCTCCACAAGAGGGGGGGGAGAACTTTGTATTGAGATCCAAAAAGAGAGAAGAAGCCATCTAGCTACTAACTATGGACCCGAAGGTCTAAGGTAAACTACTCACACTTCATCGGAGAGGCTATGATGATGTAGAAGCCCTCCGTGATGACAGCCCTCTCCGGCGGAGCTCTGGAACAGGCCCCAAGATGGGATCTCGTGGATACAGAAAGTTGCAGCGGTGGAATTAGGTTTTTGGCTCCGTCCCTGATTGTTTGGGGGTACGTATGTATATATAGGTGGAAGAAGTACGTCGGTGGAGCATCGAGGGGCCCACGAGGCAGGGGGCGCGCCCTAGGGGGGGGGGCGCCCCCACCCTCGTGACCGCCTCTCTGATGCCTTGGCGTAGGGTCCAAGTCTCCTGGATCACGTTCGGTGAGAAAATCACGTTCCCAAAGGTTTCATTCCGTTTGGACTTTGTTTGATATTCCGTTTCTTCGAAACACTGAAATAGGCAAAAAACAGCCATTCTGGGCTGGGCCTCTGGTTAATAGGCTAGTCCCAAAAATAATATAAAAGTGGAAAATAAAGCCCAATATAGTCCAAAACAGTAGATAATATAGCATGGAGCAAGCAAAAATTATAGATACGTTGGAGACGTATCAGGCATCCCCAAGCTTAATTCCTGCTCATCCTCGAGTAGGTAAATGATAAAAAGAGAATTTTTGATGCGGAGTGCTACTTGGCATAATTTCAATGCAAATCTTCTTAATTGTGATATGAATATTCAGATTCGAAAGATTCAAGACAAAAGTTTATATTGACATAAAAATAATAATACTTCAAGCATACTAACAAAGCAATTATGTCTTCTCAAAATAACATGGCCAAAGAAAGTTATCCCTACAAAATCATAAAGTCTGGCTATGCTCTATCTTCACCACACAAAGTATTTAAATCATGCACAACCCCGATGACAAGCCAAGCAATTGTTTCATACTCTAACTTTTTCAAAAAACAATTAATCTTCACGCAATACATGAGCGTGAGCCATGGATATAGCACTATAGGTGGAATAGAATGGTGGTTGAGGAGAAGACAAAAAGGAGAAGATAGTCTCACATCAACTAGGCGTATCAACGGGCTATGGAGATGCCCATCAATAGATATCAATGTGAGTGAGTAGGGATTGCCATGCAACGGATGCACTAGAGCTATAAGTATGTGAAAGCTCAAAAAGAAACTAAGTGGGTGTGCATCCAACTTGCTTGCTCATGAAGACCTAGTGAAATTTGAGGAAGCCCATCATTGGAATATACAAGCCAAGTTCTATAATGTAAAATTCCCACTAGTATATGAAAGTGATAACATGAGAGACTCTCTACTATGAACATCATGGTGCTACTTTGAAGCACAAGTGTGGTAAAAGTATAGTAACATTGTCCCTTCTCTCTTTTTCTCTCATTTTTTATTTTTATTTGGGTCTTTTCTCTTTTTTTATGGCCTCATTTTATTTGGGCTTCTTTGGCCTCTTTTATTTATTTATTTATTTTATTTTCCGTTCGGAGTCTCATCCCGACTTATGGGGGAATCAAAGTCTCCATCATTCTTTCCTCACTGGGACAATGCTCTAATAATGATGATCATCACACTTTTATTTTTCTTACAACTCAACAATTACAACTCGATACTTAGAACAAAATATGACTCTATATGAATGCCTCCGACGGTGTACCGGGATATGCAATATGACAATGATGGAGTGTGTCATAATAAACGGTGGAAAGTTGCATGGCAATATATCTCGGAATGGCTATGGAAATGCCATAATAGGTAGATATGGTGGCTGTTTTGAGGAAGGTATATGGTAGGTGTATGATATCGGCGAAAAGTGTGCGGTATTAGAGAGGCTAGCAAAGGTGGAAGGGTGAGAGTGCGTATAGTCCATGGACTCAACATTAGTCATAAAGAACTCATATACTTATTGCAAAAATATAGAAGTTATCAAAGAAAAGTATTATGCGCATGCTCCTAGGGGGATAGATTGGTAGGAAAATACCATCGCTCGTCCCCGACCGCCACTCATAAGGAAGACAATCAATAAATAAATCATGCTCCGACTTCATCACATAACGGTTCACCATACATGCATGCTACGGGAATCACAAACTTCAACACAAGTATTCTTTTTCATAACTACTCAACTAGCATGACTTTAATATTATCACCCCATATCTCAAAACAATTCTCATGCTTCAATCTTTTCTTAGTATTCAACACACTCAAAAGAAAGTTTCACAAATCTTGAATACCAAGCATATTATTATTAAGCAAATTACCATGCTATTAAGAGACTCTCAAAATAATTTAAGTGAAGCATGAGAGATCAATAGTTTTTAAAAAAAAATCCACCACCGTGCTCTAAAAGATCTAAGTGAAGCACATAGAGAAAAATTATAGCACTCAAAAGATATAAGTGAAGCACATAGAGCAAAACTACTTAGCTCAAAAAGATATAAGTGAAGCACATAGAGTATTCTATCAAATTCTAATTCATGTATGGCTCTCTCAAAAGTTGTGTACAGCAAGGATGATTGTGGCATACTAAAACAAAAAGACACAAATAATACAGGACACTCCAAGAAAAACACATATCATGTTGGTGAATAAAAATATAGCTCCAAGTAAATTACCGATGGAAGTGGACGAAAGAGGGGATGCCTTCCGGGGCATCCCCAAGTTTTGGCTTTTTGGTGTCCTTGGATTATCTTGGGGGTGCCATGGGCATCCCCAAGCTTAGGCTCTTGCCACTCCTTGTTCCATAATCCATCAAAAGAATTCACCCAAAACTTGAAAACTTCACAACACAATACTTAAAGTAGAAAATTCGTGAGCTCGTTAGCGAAAGAAAACAAAAGACCACTTCAAGGTACTGTAATGAAATCATTCCTTATTTATATTGGTGTTAAACCTACTGTATTCCAATTTCTCTATGGATTATAAACTATTTTACTAACCATAGATTCATCAAAATAAGCAAACAACACACGAAAAACAGAATCTGTCAAAAACAGAACAGTCTGTAGAAATCTGTAGCTAGCGCAAGATCTTGAACCCCAAAAATTCTAAAATAAATTTCTGGACGTGAGGAATTTATCTATTAATCATCTGCAAAAAGAATTAACTAAATATCACTCTTCAAATAAAAATGATAGCAGTTCTCGTGAGTGCTAAAGTTTCTGTTTTTTACAGCATGTTCAACAAGACTTTCCCCAAGTCTTCTCAACGGTTCTACTTGGCACAAACACTAATTTAAACACAAAAAACACAACCAAAACATAGGCTAGATAATTTATTTATTACTATTCAGTAGAAAAAAAGCAATGAATAAAAATAAAATTGGGTTGCCTCCCAACAAGCGCTATCGTTTAACGCCCCTAGCTAGGCATAAAAGCGAGGATAGATCTAGGTATTGCCATCTTTGCCAGGCAATCCATAAGTGGCTCTCATGATAGTTTCATATGGTAGTTTTATTTTCTTTCTTGGAAAGTGTTCCATGCCCTTTTTAAGGGATATTGAAATCTAATATTCCCTTCCTTTATATCAATAATCGCACCAACCGTTCTAAGGAAAGGTCTACCAAGAATAATAGGGCAAGAAGGATTGCAATCTATATCAAGAACAATGAAATCTACGGGCACATAATTTCTATTTGCAACAATAAGAGCATCATTAATCCTTCCCATAGGTTTCTTAATAGTGGAATCCGCAAGATGCAAGTTTAGAGAGCAATCATCAAAATTACGGAAATCTAGCACATCACACAAAGTCTTGGGAATAGTGGAGACACTAGCACCCAAATCACACAAAGCATAAAACTCATGATCTTTAATTTTAATTTTAATTTTAATATTTGGTTCCCACTCATCATAGAGTTTTCTAGGGATACAAACTTTCAACTCAAGTTTTTCTTCATAAGATTGCATCAAGGCATCAACAATATGTTCGGTGAAGGCTTTATGTTGACTATAAGCATGTGGAGAATTTAGCACGGATTGCAACAAGGAAATACAATCAATTAAAGAGGAAATTTCATAATTAAATTCCTTGAAGTCCAATATAGTGGGTTTAGCAACATCTAGATTTTTATTTCTTTCAATCCCACTTTCATCAATTTCATCATAAAGATCTAAATACTCCGAATTTTTAGAACTCCTTCTAGGTAAAGGAAGATCATATTAAGTTTCATCAAAATTCATATTGCAAAACAAAGATTTAATAGGAGACACATCAATAACTTTTAGATCTTCATCTTGATTTTCATAGGAATTGGAAGAACACGCTTTAATAAAGGCATCTTTTGAAGCACGCATCCTAGCGGTTCTTTCCTTGCACTCATCAATGGAAATTCTCATGGCTTTGAGAGACTCATAGATATCATGCTTAGGAGGAATAGATCTAAGCTTTAAAGAATCAATCTCAAGAGAAATTCTATCAACGTTCCTAGCCAAATCATCAACTTTAAGCAATTTCTCTTCAAGCAAAGCATTAAAATTCTTTTGTGAATTCATAAACTCTTTAACAAAATTCTCAAATTCAGAGGGCATCTTATTATAATTTCCATAAGAGTTGTTGTAGGAATTCCCATAATTAATAGAAGGATTACTAGGATATGGCCTAGGATTAAAATTCCCTTTATAAGCGTTGTTACCAAAATTATTCCTACCAACAAAATTCACATCCATAGATTCATTGTTATTCTCAATCAAAGTAGACAAAGGCATATCATTAGGATCAGAAGAAACACTCTTAGTAGAAAATAATTTCATAAGTTCATCCATCTTTCCACTCAAAACATTGATTTCTTCTATCGCATGTACTTTTTTATTAGAAGATGTTTTAGTATGCCATTGAGAATAATTAACCATAATATTATCTAGGAGTTTAGTAGCATCTCCTAAAGTGATTTCCATAAAAGTGACTCCCGCAGCTACCGGGGTACTGATCCACGAGCACCTATGGGACCGGCGGACCGGGTCCCTTTTGGTTCGGCGTGGGCGGAGATCGTGCAAAGAGCGGATCGAGGCGAAACACGCGTGCAGTTTACCCAGGTTCGGGCCGCACGGATGTGTAAAACCCTACTCCTGCTTTGTGGTTTGTATTGAGTTCTTGCTCGGGAGCGCGGTGTGCTACAGTACACACCAGCAGCTAACGAGACCGAGCGTGAGTGTTTTCTGAACTAGCTAACCGCTAACCCCCCCTACGTTGCACATGGGCCTCCTTTTATATGCTCAAGGGGTCACCCAGGTGGCAACGGAGGTAAAGGGTAAAAATGGAAAGGTGCTGCAGTAGGTACAGCTACCTGCTACAGTGTATCATACCTAACCCTGACGGCAGGGGACAAGGACATTAAATGCCCGTCTGTGTCGCCTAAACAGTGCAAAAAGGGACCGTCAGGGACGCCACCGCTCGCCACGATGGCAAACTTGTCAGCGCCGCTCGCCACCGCTCACCGCTGGCTGCACAGCCTCCTGCCACGTTCGCCTGGAAGGGTCCTAGAGCGACACGTTGGTGGATGTGCTGGAGCGCGGGCACAGTGGTGTCTTGCCGCGGCAAGCACCTTGCCGCGGTTGTTGTCTTGGCGCGCCCGGGAGCTTGTCGCTCACCGGGCCTTGCCGGGTCGCATGATGCGTCGCGGCAAGTTCCTTGAGATGCCTTGGGTGGCCCTCCCGGCAAGCTCCTCTTGCCGGGGTCTTGAGATGCCTTGGATGGCCTTCCCGGCAAGCTCCTCTTGCCGGGGTCTTGTCTCTTTGACTTGGATACTTTGTTCTTGAATGGCTCCAAAGGAACCACGGAGGACCTTGGCGGTCACCCGGCAAGCCTTGCCGCGGGATGCTGCGACTGCCCGTGCACAAGTTCGGGATACTAGGGTACCCCTACTCTAGTACACCGACAGGAGCCCTCGGGCCTGGGCCATACACGGTGCCGAGCGCTGTTGGGCCAGGCCCAAAACAGGGCACGGGCACGCGCGGCCTAGGTTACGCCGTATCTCACTCCGTATCCACCGCGCCCTCCCCGAACGACACGCGTTGAATGCGGTGTCGTGGGAGAGGTCGTGGGTGGTTACTTCCCTTGGGTCCTTCTTCTCTTGATCTTCCTGGGTTTTTGCTGGACTTTGCTTGACTCTTCTCCCCTTGCCGGCTGTCAGACCCATCTGCTGCGGAGCAGATGGAGACCGAGGTCGCCACCGAAGAAGCAGCCGGCGCTGGCGATCCCGCCGGCGCCGAGGCCGCCAAGGCTGCTGCCGCAGCAACTGGCGAGGGGTCTGGCGATCGTACTAACGGCCCTGAGGCCGCAGGAGCGCCAGGCGCTACACCGACCGCCGACCCGTCCGCCGCTGCCGCAGCGCCAGGCTCCGAAGAGCCCCAGCCAGGCGTATACTTGAAGGCCGGCGAAGGCGTCTTCATCAACCTCCCCTGGGCGTCAAGCTCCAGGGCGCCGGTCGAGGGAGAGATCTTCGACGGCGAAGTGCTTGCCTCCGCGGGACTGACGCTGGTCGACGCGCCAAGCAGCAGCAGTAACGAGCCCGAAGAAGAGCGGCTGCTGCGGAAGTTGATGTCGCTCTACCGCGCGCGGCAAGCCATGATGGAATCCCGCGAGGCGCTTGTCGTGAAGGCGGGAGCTGATATCGAGAAGCGCGCGGAGGAGCTCGGGGGTTTCCACTGGGAAGCCCTCCGGTCCCTGGCGGAGGAGCGGGAGCAGCTCGCCGAAGCGTAGAAGGTCTTCTTCCTCGAGAAGGCCGAAGTCGAAGAGCAACAGCGACTTGCCGCTATGAAGCTATCCGCGGAGGAGGGCGAGCTGGCGCAGCGGAAGGTCAATCTTGATGCCCATGAGGAGGAGCTTGCCGCGCGCGAGGAAAAACTTGGCGGAGCCCTTAAGCAAGCAGAAGACGCTGCCGCCGCCGCCGAGGCCGCCAAGAAGGAGTTGGAGACGAAGGTGGCGCAGCTAGAAGCCGATCTTGCTGAGAAGGGCAAAGAGCTCAGCGCCGCCAAGGACTCCAACACGGGTCTTGAGTTGAAGCTGACCCCTTTGACCAAGACACTGGCGACGCCAAGAAGCAGGAGGCGGCTTTGAAAGAAGAGATCAAGGCCGACAAGGCACTGCTGGAGAGTGTTCCCGCCACCCAGAATGCCTTCAGGGAGACTGTGGAGCATTGGACGGAAAGTCTTGTGAATGCTGCCACAGACATTGACAGGGAGTTGGCGCAACTGGGGATGGAGGATCTCGGGTATCCCTCCGACGAGAACCTCCAACCCAGCGCCAAGCTCGTCTTGTTCTTCAAGGGCGTGGCGACGGCTCTCCAGCGACTCCGAGAGAGGATCCCGAAGCAGCTGGCCGACGAGTCGCGCAAGATCTGCGCGGGAGCTCTTCAAAAAGTGTTGGTGAAGGTGGCCTTCCGCAATCCGGGCCTCAACTTCACCAACGTCCTCAAGACCCTGCCGCCGGATGCCGATCTGGAGGCGCTCAAGGCCCTTGTCGCACCCATTGTGGACAAGGTGAGCGGGATCAAGAGGATCGAGGGCGATCGCATAGATTAGGCCGCCCGGTTCTTCTTTTCTTGTCGATGTTTGTCATGTTATAAAAACAATCTGTTAGAGCTGCGACAAGCTATCTTTGTAATATAACTTTATTCTGGGAAATGATTGCACTGTTATTCTCTTTACTTGATTCCTCCCTTTGTATGTCTTTTTACCCTACGCTTTTAGGGAACTTGCCGGTGCAGGCACCTGAGCCGCGAGCGCTGAGTGCGGGACGTCAGCAGCCTGCTGGCGGTGCCACTACCGACAAGAAACCTTGTCGCAACTAGTTGCAGCTCTCTTAAGTTGTTGAGCGGACTCGAAACAAAGTAAGGGCGCAACTAGCTACGAGTTGGTTCCTCCGTGCATAGGTTTTCCATACAAAGTGCGGTCAGTCAAGGGAAATAACTTAAAATTTAAAAAATCTGATTGCTCAAACTTTGGCAACTTAGCTTTTCTGTTGTTTGCTTCCCGGCAAGGCGAAACTTTCTTGAACGACGCCTGGACGCCTGGTCCATACCATCGTCTTCTCCTTTCCCCCCCGGCAAACTTGTGGGCGAGGGGAACCTTCCTTTCCTTGAGAAGAAAGAAAGAAGAGAAAATAAAGGTACGGAGCCTTGCGGCTCGTTATTGCTTACCGGGGTGTAGGTGCTGCACAAAGTGTCAGATAACACATGCATAAAATAGAAAGCATGAAATTGAAAAAATGTGCGGAGCACATGAGCTTTACTTATGCACGGGGTCTGCGTCCGGCTTTGTACAAAGGATTACATGCAACAGCGGCAAGACTTGTACAAAAGGTGGTTGCCGGAACAGGTTCCGGCAACCGCGCCTTACGGGTAAAACTTACGAAGGTGCTCAATTTCCAGGAGTTGCTCACCGGAATAGCATCTTCGGTCTCAAGGCGGACAGCGCCAGGCCTAGTGACTCGTTTCACCCGGTAAGGGCCTTCCCACTTCGGCGTCAACTTGTTGGAATCCTTGGCGGACTGAACACGCCGAAGAACAAGGTTGCCTTCCTCGAGACTTCTGGCGTTAACTTTGCGGCTATGGTAGCGGCGCAAAGCTTGCTGGTAGCGAGCAGCTCGCACAGCAGCCTGAAGACGGTCTTCCTCAAGGAGCAGCGCGTCATCTTGTCGCAGCTGCTCTTGCTCAAGCTCATCATAAGCGAGCACTCGAGGTGACCCGTATACGAGTTCCGTGGGGAGAACTGCCTCTGCTCCATAGACTAGAGCGAAAGGTGTCTGGCCAGTGGCTCGATTTGGCGTCGTCCTGATCGACCAAAGAACCACTGGCAGCTCCTCGATCCAGTTTGTTCCGCACTTGTGCAGCCTGTCGAAAGTTCTGGTCTTGAGCCCGCGCAGCACTTCAGCATTTGCCCTCTCCGCTTGACCGTTGCTTCTCGGGTGAGCAACAAAAGCGAAGCAGACCTTGGCGCCAAGATCTTGGACGTACTGCATGAGGGTGCGGCTCGTAAATTGTGTACCGTTGTCGGTGATTATCCTGTTAGGGATCCCGAAGCGGCAAACAATCGACCTGAAGAACTTGACTGCTGACTGTGCTGTCACCTTCCTCACTGGTTCCACTTCCGGCCACTTTGTGAACTTGTCTATTGCAACGTACAAGTACTCAAAGCCCCCGACAGCTCGGGGAAAGGGGCCGAGGATGTCGAGCCCCCAGACCAAAAATGGCCAAGATAAAGGGATCGTCTGGAGAGCTTGAGCTGGTTGGTGTATCTGCTTGGAATGGAACTGGCACGCTTCACACTTGGTTACTTGTGCAGTTGCATCCTGGAGGGCTGTCGGCCAAAAGAAACCTTGCCGGAATGCTTTGCCGACAAGTGCTCTTGCGCCAATGTGGTGACCACATATGCCTCCATGTATCTCTGCCAACAGCTTTTGCCCGTCTTCCCGGTGAATACACTTCAATTTCACACCGTTGAGTCTTCTTCTATACAGTGTCTTGTCAACAAACTGGTACATACTTGACTGCCGGGCTACTCTTTCCGCTTCTTCTTGCTCTTCGGGAAGTTCTCCTATCTGAAGGAAACGGGCAATCTACTGTGCCCATGCTGGAGCTTGTGGCTCGACAACAAGGACTAATGGCAAATCTGCTACTGCGGGAATATCCGCTTCTACGGCGAGAACCTGCGGCTCTGCCGGAGCTTGACGTTCCCCGGCAAGCTTGCCTGAGCAAAACTTGCCGGGAGCTTCTGCTTCAACGGAACAAACCCTGGGGTTTGCCGGAGCAGACTGCTCCTCAGTGCTCTTGGCGTTGATCTTGGGGACTGCTGCGGGAGCATTCGCTTCTACGGCGAGAACCTGCGGCTCTGCCGGAGCGAGACGTTCCCCGGCAAGCTTGCCGGAGAAAAACTTGTCGGGAGCTTCTGCTTCAACGGAACAAACCCCAGGGCTTGCCGGAGCAGACTGCTCCTCAGCGCTCTTGGCGTTGATCTTGGGGACCTTCTTGGCGGCGGCTTCGGGAAGCTCTGCCGGCAAATAGTCACCAGAAATCGACTTCCTCTTCTTGCTCTGTCCAGCTGATGGTGTTACGGATGGCTGAGTCAGCTTGAGCACAAAGATCCCTGGTTCCACAGGTAACTTAAGTGCGGCGCACTTTGACAGGCCATCGGCAATGGCGTTCTGAGCTCTTGGAACATGTTCCATTTGTAGGCCGTCAAAGTGCTCTTCTAGCTTTCTCACTTCGTCGACGTAAGCTTCCATCAACGGACTCTGATAGCTCTTGTTTACTTGGCGGACGACAAGCTGCGAGTCACCCTGACAATGAGCTTCTTGATCCCAAGGTCTGCCGCGATCCTGAGACCGGCAAGAAAGCCTTCATACTCTGCAGTATTGTTTGTTGCTTGCTCCTTGGGAAAGTACATCTGGACTACGTACTTGAGGTGCTCTCCGGTGGGTGCGACAAGCAGCACGCCAGCACCGGCGCCTTGCAGCGAAAAGGCACCATCAAAGTACATCAGCCACTCTTTGCTTGCTTCCTCGACGGGGATGCTCGTTTCTAGAATTTCTTCATCTGGTGTTGGCGTCCATTCTGCTATCAATTCTGCCAATGCTCTGCTTTGGATAGTTGAAGTACTCTCAAACTTAAGGCCAAAGCTTGATAGTTCTAGTGCCCACTCAACAATCCTGCCTGCCGCTTCTGGATTCTGCAGTATCCTCTTCAGCGGAAAGCGAGTGACAACTGTGATCTCATGTGCTTGGAAGTAATGGCTCAGCTTTCTCGAGGCCATGAGAAGGCCGAAAAGCAATTTCTGCACGCCAGAGTACCTTGACCTAGCCCCCTGTAGAAGGGAACTGACAAAGTAAACTGGGCGCTGCACCATTTTCTTCTGTATCTCCTCGCGCATCTGCGCAGATCCATCTTTGTCGGGACCAGAGCTTGCCGGGGAAGCCCCTTGCTTGTCACTGGATGCGCCTGCCGTGGTTGCTGGCTTGTCATCTGCCTCCCTCTCTGCTACTAACGCAGCACTAACCACTTGATTGGTTGCCGCTAGATACAGCAGCAACTTCTCTTGTGGCTTAGGTGCGACAAGTATTGGAGGGGAGGACAGGTATCTCCTCAAGTCTTGCAGCGCAGCTTCCGTTTCCGTAGTCCATTTCACTGGACCTGCCTTTTTCAATAATTTGAAAAATGGCAGGGCGCGCTCAGCAGACCTAGAGATAAACCTGCTGAGAGCAGCCACGCAACCGGCAAGTCTTTGTACATCCTTGACGCGTTTTGGTGCTTCAATCTGCTCAATGGCCTTGATCTTGTCGGGATTGGCTTCAATTCCCCGCTGAGACACGAAGAACCCGAGAAGCTTGCCGGAGGGGACTCCAAACACACACTTCTCTGGGTTGAGCTTGAGGCTGATTTTGCGCAGATTTGCAAAGGTCTCGTCTAAATCTTGAATCAGAGTTGCCTTGTCCTTGCTCTTGACCACTATGTCATCCATGTAAGCTTCTACATTTCTGTGTATTTGCGGCTCAAGAGCGACATGGACTACTCTTGCAAATGTTGAACCAGCATTTTTTAATCGGAAAGGCATCTGTACGAAACAGTACGTGCCACATGGAGTAATAAATGTGGTCTTCTCTTCATCTTCTTCTGCCATGAAGATCTGATGATATCCTGAGTATGCGTCAAGAAATGAAAGCAAATCACATCCGGCCGTGGAGTCAACAATCTGGTCAATGTGCGGCAAGGGAAATGGGTCTTTGGGACAAGCTTTGTTAACATCGGTAAAATCGATACAAAGTCTCCATTTCCCGTTTGCCTTGCGCACGACTACAGGATTGGCCAACCACATAGGATGGAGCACTCCTCTGACAAGGCCTGCTGCTTCCAACTTCTTGATCTCTTCTGCGATGAATTCTTGGCGCTCCACTACTTGCTTCCTGACCTTCTGCTTGACGGGCCGCGCATGAGGACAAACGGCAAGGTGGTGCTCGATTAATTTCCTGGGAACACTGGGGATGTCAGACGGTTGCCATGCAAACACGTCGACATTCGCCCGCAGGAAAGCAATGAACGCGCTTTCCTATTTAGGGCCGAGAGTGGCACTCATGGTGAAGGTACCACCAGTGTCGTCCTACTTGGCGGACACCTTCTTCGTCTCTGGCGGAGCCGCCATTGTCTTCTTACACTTGCCGGTGGAGCTCGACGGTGCGTCCTCGATGGCAGCAAAGCACTCCGAAGAGGTGCGCTTGCCGGAGTGGGCATCAGAACTCTTGCCGGACTTGGTCTTCTTCCTCCCGGGAGCTTCAAGGGCAAGTGACTTGTGATCTGCTGCGGCTGCCGCTTCCTGGTAGATCTTGTCGGCGCAGATAAGAGCATCCTTCTTGTCGCCGGGGACAGAGATGACGCTTATCGGGCCTGGCATCTTCAGCATGTTGTATGCGTAGTGAGAGGCTGCCATGAACTTGGCGAGTGCTGGACGGCCAAGTATCCCATTGTAAGGCAATGGAATATCGGCAACGTCAAAAGTGACCCTCTTAGTCCTGAAGTTCAACTCGCTGCCAAATGTTACTGGCAACGTGACCTTCCCCTTCGGCTTGCTCCTTCCCGGGTTGATTCCTTGGAATGTGCCGGTCTCCTCAAGCTCGCTGTCAGGGATTTGGAGTTTGTGGAGTACAGCGGAGGAGATCAAGCTCAAGCCGGCGCCGCCATCAACTAGCATCTTAGTGACCTTGAGGTTGCGGATAGTTGGTGAGACCAACATCGGCAAGCACCTGACCGCGGTTGTGCGATCAGGGTGGTCCTCAATATCAAAGATGATAGGCGTGCTGGACCATTTCAGAAGCGTGCGTGACTCGACAGGTGGTTCCGCTACATTGACTTCCTGCACCCACTGCTTGAGTTGGCGGTGCGAAGTATGCAGAGAAGCACCGCCGTCAACGCACAAGACCTCTGTGGCTTTCTGGAACTCCTGCTCACTGGTCTCGACATCATCCATGTCTTCATCGTCGTCGTCGTCTTCATCCTTGTCGTGGCCGCGGGGAGGTCTATCACCTTGCCGCTGCTTGGCCTTGCCGCGGCGTCCTCCCCGGCCGGCGCGCTTCTTGCCAGATTCTCCAGCACCTCCTTGGGCCCTCTCCTTGTCTCGTCGCTCGTACTCAGCCTTTTGCTGCTGGACAAGCTGCTCGACCTTCTTGCAGCTCTGGAGGTCATGGCCCTTGGTGCGGTGAATCTTGTAGTACTGCTTGTCGGTGCCGTCCTGCTTGTCGGCGACCGCCACAGCCTGGCAGTTGGTGCATGCGGCAATCTCCTTGCGAGAGCTACCAACATTGGCTTTCTTGGCGCCACCTTCGTTGCCGGACTGCTCAACGACTAGCACATCTTTGCTTTTCTTCTTCCTATTCCGCCGCCGGTTTTTCCTTGCCGGGGCAGCATCCTCGCTGTCAGATCCTCCTGCTCCTGTATTCTCTCCGGGGAGCTTCCTCCCTTCCTCAGCACGTGCACACTTGTCGGCCAGGGCATACAGCTCACTGATGTCTCTGATCTTGCACATCGCCATCTCCTCCCGCATCCTGCGGTTACGCACGTTCTGATGGAACGCGCTGATGACCGCGGCAGGGTGGACATCTGGGATGTTGTGCTGTACACGGCTGAATCTCTGAATGTACTTGCGCAGGGGCTCTCCTTCCTTCTGGGCGAGCAGATGAAGGTCACTCTCTTGGCCATGAGGTTTGTGGCCGCTCGTAAAGGCGCCGACAAACTGATGGCATTGGTCTGCCTAGGAGGATATGGAGTTGTCCGGCAAGTGCATGAGCCAGGACCTGACGTTGGGCTTGAGCACCAGCGGGAAGTAATTGGCAAGGATCTTGTCGTCCCGCCCCCCGGCAGCCTGCACCGCGATGGTGTAGATGCTGAGGAACTCCGACAGATGCGACTTGTCGTCGTACTTCTCTGGTACATCTGGCTTGAAATTCTTCATGCTGGGCCACTGGACTTGCCGCAGCTCACGAGTGAACGCAGGGCAACCTACCGCATACGGCAAGTCGCCTAGTTCCCCTGGCGCATGCATGTCGACAGAGGGCCCAGCGCGCTGGTCTGATTGACGTCGCGCTTCTCTTCAGCGCTCGATGCGAGTACGAGCGTCTTCTTGCTGTCGTTCGTGAAGAACTTGGCGCTGATCGCGACGAGCTCATGGATCTGACGACGCGGTGGAGTCACTATCAAGGTGGATCCGACGAGTCGGCGATCTTGGCCTTCGGGGCAGAGAGTGCACAGTGGTTGCACCCCCCCGGTCTTGTCGCCACCGGCTTGCGCCTGGCTAACTTGCCGCGGCTGCGACGTGCTCGGCTGCCGCTGAGTGTCGCTGTTGGCGAAGCCGATGAGACTCTGAATGGTGGCCCTCAAGTCGTCGATCTTGTCTGCCGTTGGAGGGTAGTCCAGGAGCAGTTGAGCTCGCGCCAAAGCTTCTGCTGCAGTGGCGGGTGGTGGTGGTGAACGGTGCGAGGAGCGGGATATGCTCGGACTTCTAACTACGTTAGAAGGAGCAGTATCCCGTCCAGGCGACCGTGCCTCGCTCGTGCCAGCATGTTGGCGCGCATGCTGGTCCTGAGTGCTCCGAGATCCACCAGCTCGATCTTGATCCAGCAAACGCATGGTACCGTGAGTACCATGACGCTGCCGGTCCCGCGCCTCCTGGGATGGGCGCGGTGCATGTAGGGACGCCGAGGTCTTGGAGTGCGCCCGGTCGTTGTGGGAGCCGGCTACGCCGCCGATGGGCAGCGCAGCCTTGTCCTTGGACCTGGCAGCACCGTGAGCTCCCTCGTCGATGCCCGTTCTTCCGCCGGCGTCCGCCCCATCAGCCGTCTGCTCCGGTGGCAGCGGGGCGGACGGAGCAGCCGCCTCCGAAGCCTTCTTCTTCGGCGGCATGTCGATGAAGATGATGAAGATGTAGCTCGCGTGAACGCCGGATCTGGTTCACACAACCTCGACGCCCCCTACCTGGCGCGCCAAATATGCCGGGGTACTGATCCACGAGCACCTATGGGACCGACGGACCGGGTCCCTTTCGGTTCGGCGGGGGCGGAGATCGTGCAAAGAGCGGATCGAGGCGAAACACGCGAGCAGTTTACCCAGGTTCGGGCCGCACGGATGCGTAAAACCCTACTCCTGCTTTGTGGTTTGTATTGAGTTCTTGCTCGGGAGCGCGGTGTGCTACAGTACACACCAGCAGCTAACGAGACCGAGCATGAGTGTTTTATGAACTAGCTAACCGCTAACCCCCCCTACGTTGCACATGGGCCTCCGTTTATATGCTCAAGGGGTCACCCAGGTGGCAACGGAGGTAAAGGGTAAAAATGGAAAGGTGCTGCGGTAGGTACAGCTACCTGCTACAGTGTATCATACCTAACCCTGACGGCTGGGGACAAGGACATTAAATGCCCGTCTGTGTCGCCTAAACAGTGCAAAAAGGGACCGTCAGGGATGCCACCGCTCGCCACGATGGCAAACTTGTCAGCGCCGCTTGCCACCGCTCACCGCTGGCTGCACAGCCTCCTGCCACGTTCGCCTGGAAGGGTCCCAGAGCGACACGTTGGTGGATGTGCTGGAGCGCGGGCACAGTGGTGTCTTGCCGCGGCAAGCACCTTGCCGCGGTTGTTGTCTTGTCGCGCCCGGGAGCTTGTCGCTCACCGGGCCTTGCCGGGTCGCATGATGCGTCGCGGCAAGTTGCTTGAGATGCCTTGGGTGGCCCTCCCGGCAAGCTCCTCTTGCCGGGGTCTTGAGATGCCTTGGATGGCCTTCCCGGCAAGCTCCTCTTGCCGGGGTCTTGTCTCTTTGACTTGGATACTTTGTTCTTGAATGGCTCCAAAGGAACCACGGAGGACCTTGGCGGTCACCCGGCAAGCCTTGCCGCGGGATGCTGCGACTGCCCGTGCACAAGTTCGGGTACTAGGGTACCCCTACTCTAGTACACCGACAGCAGCTGAATCTAAAAGATTTCTACAAGCAAAATTCAATCCGGCATAAAAAATTTGTATAATCATCCACAAATCCAAACCATGAGTAGGGAAATTACATATCATTAATTTCATTCTCTCCCAAGCTTGTGCAACATGTTCATGATCAAGTTGCTTAAAGTTCATAATATCGTTTCTAAGAGAGATGATCTTAGCGGGAGGGAAATACTTAGAGATAAAAGCATCTTTGCACTTGTTCCAAGAATCAATACTATTTTTAGAAAAGACGAAAACCAAGCTTTAGCATGATCTCTAAGCGAAAAAGGAAATAGCTTCAATTTAACGACATCATTATCGACATCTTTTTTTGTTTTGCATATCACATAAATCAATGAAGCTATTCAGATGAGTAGCGGCATCTTCACTAGGAAGGCCGGCGAATTGATCTTTCATAACAAGATTCAACAAAGCAGTATTAATTTCACAAGATTCAGCATCGGTAAGAGGAGCAATCGGAGTGCTAAGGAAATCATTATTACTGGTATTGGTGAAGTCACACAATTTAGTATTATCTTGAGCCATCGCGACAAACAAGCAATCGAACACACGAGCAAACAAAAAGGCAAGCGGGCAAAAGAGGCAAATAGAGAGGGAGGATAGAGAGAGAGGGCGAATAAAACGGCAAGGGTGAAGTGGGGGAGAGGAAAACGAGAGGCAAATGGAAAAGAATGTAATGCGAGAGATAGGGATTGTGATGGGTACTTGGTATGTTGACTTTTTACGTAGACTCCCCGGCAACGGTGCCAGAAATCCTTCTTGCTACCTCTTGAGCTTGCGTTGGTTTCCCTGAAGAGCAAGGGATGATGCAGCAATGTAACGTAAGTATTTCCCTCAGTTTTGAGAATCAAGGTATCAATCCACTAGGAGGCCACCCTCAAGTCCCTCGTACCTGCACAAAACGATAGCTACTCGCAACCAATGCGATTAGGGGTTGTCAATCCCCTCACGGTCACTTACGAGAGTGAGATCTGATAGATATAGTATTTTTGGTATAAATATGCAAAGTAAAAAGTAAAGGCAAAGTAAAAAGCAAAACAAGATTAAAGTGATGGATATTGATATGATGAGAATAGACCCGGGGGCCATAGGTTTCACTAATGGCTTCTCTCAAGAGCATAAGTATTCTACGGTGGGTGAACAAATTACTGTTGAGAAATTGACAGAATTGAGCATAGTTATGAGAATATCTAGACATGATCATGTATATAGCCATCATGTCGGTGACAAGTAGACCGAAACGATTCTGCATCTACTACTATTACTCCACTCATCGACCGCTATCCAGCATGCATCTAGAGTATTAAGTTAAAAACAGAGTAACGCCTTAAGCAAGATAACATGATGTAGAGAGATAAATTCATGCAATATGAAATAAACCCCATCTTGCTATCCTTGATGGCAACGATACAATCATGCCTTGCTGCCCCTTTTGTCACTGGGAAAGGACACCACAAGATCGAACCCAAAGATAAGCACTTCTCCCATGGCAAGAACTACCAATCTATTTGGCCAAACCAAACGGATAATTCGAAGAGACTTGCAAAGATAACCAATCATACATAAAAGAATTCAGAGAAGATTCAAATATTATTCATAGATAGACTTGATCATAAACCCACAATTCATCGGTCTCAACAAACACACCGCAAAAAGAAGATTGCTTCGAATAGATCTCCACAACAGGGGGGGAGAACTTTGTATTGAGATCCAAAAAGAGAGAAGAAGCCATCTAGCTACTAACTATGGACCCGAAGGTCTGAGGTAAACTACTCACACTTCATCGGAGAGGCTATGATGATGTAGAAGCCCTCCGTGATGACGGCCCTCTCCGGCGGAGCTCCGGAACATGCCCCAAGATGGGATCTCGTGGATACAGAAAGTTGCGATGCTGGAATTAGGTTTTGGCTCCGTCCCTGATCGTTTGGGGGTATGTATGTATATATAGGAGGAAGAAGTACGTCGGTGGAGCATCGAGGGGCCCACGAGGCAGGGGGCGCAACCTAGGGGGGGCACCCCCCCCACCCTCGTGACCGCCTCTCTGATGCCTTGGCGTAGGGTCCAAGTCTCCTGGATCAAGTTCGGTGAGAAAATCACGTTCCCGAAGGTTTCATTCCGTTTGGACTCCGTTTGATATTCCGTTTCTTCGAAACACTGAAATAGGCAAAAACAGCAATTCTGGGTTGGGCCTCCGGTTAATAGGTTAGTCCCAAAAAAATATAAAAGTGGAAAATAAAGCCCAATATAGTCCAAAACAGTAGATAATATAGCATGGAGCAATCAAAAATTATAGATACGTTGGAGACGTATCACAAAGCAACGTAAGTATTTCTCTCAGTTTTTGAGAACCAAGGTA
This sequence comes from Triticum urartu, assembly GCF_056163025.1. Lineage (NCBI taxonomy): Eukaryota > Viridiplantae > Streptophyta > Magnoliopsida > Poales > Poaceae > Triticum > Triticum urartu. The sequence continues at coordinate 644,118,634 of NC_141875.1, forward strand.
TCAATCCAATAGGAGACCACGCGCGAGTCACCTCGTACCTACACAAACAAATAAGAATCTTGCAACCAACGCGATAAAGGGGTTGTCAATCCCTTCACGGCCACTTACAAGAGTGAGATCTGATAGAGATAATAATAATAAGATAAATATTTTTGGTATTTTTATGATATAGATTGAAAGTAAAGATTGCAAAATAAAATAGATTGGAAACTTGTATGATGGAGGATAGACCCGGGGGCCATAGGTTTCACTAGTGGCTTCTCTCAAGATAGCATAAGTATTACAGTGGGTGAACAAATTACTGTCGAGCAATTGATAGAAAAATGAATAATTATGAGAATATCTAGGTATGATCATGTATATAGGCATCATGTCCGTGACAAGTAGACCGACTCCTGCCTACATCTACTACTATTACTCCACACATCGACCGATATCCAGCATGCATCTAGAGTATTAAGTTCATAAGAACAGAGTAACGCCTTAAGCAAGAGAGAGCATACCTTATTTGACACTATCTTAAAATGTGGTTCCCTATTTGACCCTGAAGAAATTTGTCTTCCCTATTTGACATCTGCTCTAAATTTCTTTCCCAATATGACACTCTAGTGCATTTTGTGCACTAACGGTGTTAAAGACAGATGTGAAAAGACCTTTTTAACCCTGGTGCATAAGGTGACCAAAAATTTGTACATGGCAATATCTACATGCATAAGGTGAGTCCTGCGAATGGCCTTGTGCCTCTGTATTTATAGGGAAGGGATCTCCATGGAAGGAAAGAGATATGTAATCCCGTCTACGAGCTCCATTGCGGGTATCTATATACGTGCATGTACATAGTACAACTCAACTATATTTTATTTTTTGAATACAGTACAGACGGAAGCGCTCACATATATTTAACACGCCACGGCCAGCTGAGACTATACTGGTGCATGCATGGATTAGTCAAGTATTTAGGTATTCGGAGAAGTATAATAAGCGCCGGCCAGGGCGCTGGTATAACGGTATTCGGAATTGACGCGCAGACGTTCATATATATATATATATATATATATATATATATATATACCAGTCGATGAGACGTCACTGAGAACTGCTCCGGACCTCTACATCTGCAAGGTTAGCTAGCTACATGATCAAATACGTAGACTGGTGCAAGTATGTATTCGGCTAGTATACATGTGTGCGAGCATACATGCATGCATGGTACATGAAGGAACCAGGCAATCAAGTGTGTGCATGTACGTAGGTATAGCTCTAAATGTACGTGTAACTTGCACTAAAAAAAGAAACTGGACTTTGCTTTCTTAAAGAGACAAGCACAAAAACACGTCAAACAACAGAGACGAAAGGGACGGCAAGATCAGGATCATCGTATTTTCTTTTGTTTGATGTGGGCTAGCGACTAGCATAGGGATATTTTGGTCCATCCATTTTTTTGATGGAACAGTGTAACGAAACCGACGGTGATGTCACATAAGGAAAGAAATTTAGACTACATGTCAAATAGGGAAGAAAAGTTTCTTCAGGGTCAAATAAGGAACCATATTTTAAGGTAGTGTCAAATAAGGAATTTTCTCTAAGGAAGATGACATGATGTAGAGGGATAAACTCATGCAATATGATATAAACCCCATCTTTTTATCCTCGATGGCAACAATACAATACATGTTGTTTCCCTTTCTGTCACTGGGATCGAGCACCACAAGATTGAACCTAAGGCTAAGCACTTCTCCCATTGCAAGAAACATCAATCTAGTAGGCCAAACCAAACTGATAATTCGAAGAGACTTGCAAAGATAAACCGATCATACATAATAGAATCCATAGGAGATTCACATATTGTTCATAGATAATCTTGATCATAAACCCACAAATCATCAAATCTCGACAAACACACCGCAAAAAGAATTACATCAAATAGATCTCCAAGAAGATCGAGGAGAACTTTGTATTGAGATCCAAAGAGAGAGAAGAAGCCATCTAGCTAATAACTATGGACCCGAAGGTCTGAGGTAAACTACTCACACATCATCGTAGAGGCCATGGAGTTGATGTAGAGGCCCTCCGTGATCGTCGCCCCCTCCGGCGGAGCTCCGGAAAAGGCCCCAAGATGTGATCTCTTGGGTACATAAGGTTGTGGCGGTGGAAATAGGGTTTCGTGGTGCTCCTGGATGTTTTCGGGGTACGTAGGTATATATAGAAGGAAGAAGTAGGTCGGTGGAGCAACGAGGGGCCCACGAGGGTGGAGGGCGTGCCCCCCCCCCGCCTCGTGGCTTCCTCGTTGATTGCTTGACGTCCACTCCAAGTCCTCTGGATCACGTTTGTTCCAAAAATCACGCTCCCGAAGGTTTCATTCCGTTTGGACTCCGTTTGATATTCTTTTTCTGCGAAACACTGAAATAGGCTAAAAAATAGCAATTTGGGTTGGGCCTCCGGTTAATAGGTTAGTCCCAAAAATAATATAAAAGTGCATAAATAAGCCCAATAAACATCCAAAACAGAATATATAATAGCATGGAGCAATCAAAAATTATAGATACGTTGGAGATGTATCAAGCATCCCCAAGCTTAATTTCTGCTCATGCTCGAGTAGGTAAATGATAAAAACAGAATTTTTGATGTGGAATGCTTCCTAACATATTACTCAATGTAATTTTTCTTTATTGTGGCATGAATGTTCAGATCCGAAAGATTCAATATAAAAGTTTAATATTGACATAAAAATAATAACACTTCAAGCATACTAACTAAGCAATCATGTCTTCTCAAAATAACATGGCCAAAGAAAGTTCATCCCTACAAAATCATATAGTTTCGTCATGCTCCATTAACATCACACAAGAATGCTCTCATCATGCACAACCCCGATGACAAGCCAAGCAATTGTTTCGCACTTTAGTAATCTCAAACCTTTTTCAACTTTCATGCAATACATGAGCGTGAGCCATGGATATAGCACAATAGGTGCAATAGAATATCATGAAGGGGGTTATGTGGAGAAGACAAAAAAGGAGAAAGTCTCACATCGACGCGGCTAATCAATGGGCTAGGGAGATGCCCATCAATTGATGTCAATGCAAGGAGTAGGGATTGCCATGCAACGGATGCACTAGAGCTATAAATGTATGAAAGTTCAACCAAAGAAACTAAGTGGGTGTGCATCCAACTTGCTTGCTCATGAAGACCTAGGGCACTTGAGGAGGCCCATTGTTGGAATATACAAGCCAAGTTCTATAATGAAAAATTCCCGCTAGTATATGAAAGTGACAAAACAAGAGACTCTTTATCATAAAGATCATGGTGCTAATTTAAAGCACAAGTGTGGAAAAAAGGATAGTAGCATTGCCCCTTTTTTTGGGCCTTCCTTTTTTTATTTGGCCTTTCTCTTTTTTTCTTTCTTTTCTTTTTATGGGACAATGCTCTATTAATGATGATCATCACACTTCTATTTATTTACAACTCAATGATTACAACTCGATACTAGAACAAGATATGACTCTATATGAATGCCTCCGGCGGTGTACCGGGATGTGCAAAGACTCATGAGTGACATGTATGAAAGAATTATGAACGGTGGCTTTGCCACAAATACGATGTCAACTACATGATCATGCTAAGCAATATGACAATGATGAATGTGTCATGATAAACGGAATGGTGGAAAGTTGCATGGCAATATATCTCGGAATGGCTATGGAAATGCCATAATAGGTAGGTATGGTGGATGTTTTGAGGAAGATATAAGTAGGTTTATGTGTGAAAGAGTGTATCATATCATGGGGTTTTGATGCACCGCCGAAGTTTGCACCAACTCTCAATGTGAGAAAGGGCAATGCACGGTACCGAAGAGGCTAGCAATGATGGAAGGGTGAGAGTGCGTATAATCCATGGACTCGACATTAGTCATAAAGAACTCACATACTTATTGCAAAAATCTACAAGTCATCAAAAACCAAGCACTACGCGCATGCTCCTAGGGGGATAGATTGGTAGGAAAAGACCATCGCTCGTCCCCGACCGCCACTCATAAGTAAGACAATCAAATAACACCTCATGTTTCAAATTTGTTACATAATGTTTACCATACGTGCATGCTACGGGACTTGCAAACTTCAACACAAGCATTTCTCAAATTCACCACTACTGAACTAGCACAACTTTGATATTATTACCTCCATATCTCAAAACAATCATCAAGCATCAAACCTCTCTTAGTATTCAAAACACTCGTAAGATTTTTTTTACTAATCGTGAATACCTAGCATATTAGGCTTATTTAAGCAAATTACCATGATATTTAAGACTCTCAAAATAATCTAAGTGAAGCATGAGAGATCAATAGTTTCTATAAAACAAATCCACCACCGTGCTCTAAAAGATATAAGTGATGTACTAGAGCAAAACTATATAACTCAAAAAGATATAAGCGAAGCACATAGAGTATTCTAACAAATTCCAAATCATGTATGGCTCTCTCAAAAGGTGTGTATAGAAAGGCTGATTGTGGTAAACTAAAAAGCAAAGACTCAAATCATACAAGACGCTCCAAGATAAACACATATCATGTGGTGAATAAAAATATAGCTCCAAGTAAAGTTATCGATACAAGTAGACGAAAAGAGGGGATGCCTTCCGGGGCATCCCCAAGCTTTGGCTTTTAGGTGTCCTTAGATTATCTTGGGGGTGCCATGGGCATCCCCAATCTTAGGCTCTTGCCGCTCCGTGTTCCATAATCCATCAAATCTTTACCCAAAACTTTAAAACTTCACAACACAAAACTCAAAGTAAAGTTACCGATAGACGAAGACAAAAGAGGGGATGCCTTCCGGGGCATCCCCAAGCTTAGGCTTTTTGGTATCCTTGGATTTACCTTGGGGTGCCTTGGGCATCCCCAAGCTTAGGCTCTTGCCACTCCTTGTTCCATAATCCATCAATTCTTTACCCAAAACTTGAAAACTTCACAACACAAAACTCAAATAGAAAATCTCGCGAGCTCCGTTAGCGAAAGAAAAGAAAACACCACTTCACGGTACTGTAATGAACTCATTATTTATTTATATTGGTGTTAATACTACTATATTCCAACTTATCTATGGTTCATAAACTCTATTACTAGCCATAGATTCATCAAAATAAGCAAACAACACACGAAAAACAGAATCTGTCAAAAACAGAACAGTCTGTAGTAATCTGTAACTAACGCAAACTTATGGAACCCCAAAAATTCGAAAATAAATTTCTGGACGTGAGGAATTTATCTATCAATCATCTCAAAAATAATTAACTAAATAGCGCTCTCCAATAAAAATGGCAGCAATTCTCGTGAGCGCTAAAGTTTCTGTTTTTTTATAGCAAGATCGCAAAGACTTTCCCCAAGTCTTCCCAACGGTTCTACTTGGAACAAACACTAATTAAACACAAAAAATACAACCAAAACAGAGTCTAGATAAATTATTTATTACTAAACAGTAACAAAAAGCAAGGAATAAAAATAAAATTGGGTTGCCTCCCAACAAGCGCTATTGTTTAACGCCCCTAGCTAGGCATAAAGATTTCAATGATGCTCACATGAAAGACAAGAATTGAAGCACAAAGAGAGCATCATAAAACACATGACAAACACATCTAAGTCTAACATACTTCCTATGCATAGGCATCTTATAGGCAAACAAATGATCATAGCAAGCAAAAACTAGCATATGCAAGGAAGCGGAAAGAAACAATAGCAATCTCAACATAACTAGAGGTAATTTAGTTACATGGAAATTTCCATAATCATAGTTTCCTCTCTCATAACAATTACATGTGGTATCATAAGCAAATTCAACAAAATAGCTATCACATAAAATATTTTCAAGACGATCCACATGCATGCAAAGTTGACACTCTTCCAAAATAGTGGGATTAACATTAACTAAAGTCATGACCTCTCCAAACCCACTTTTATCAAAAAATTCATAAGATTGAACATTCTCCAAATATGTGGGATCTAAAGTTGACACTCTTCCAAACCCACTTTCAATAATATTGCAAATACTATTATCAATCTCATATTCATCATGGGGCTTAAATAAATTTTTAAGATCAAAAGAAGAATCACCCCATCATGATCATTGCAACAAGTAGTGGACATAGCAAAACTAGCATCCCAAGCTTGAGGTTTTGCATATCATTAACACAATTGACATTAAGAGAATTTATAATAACATCATTGCAATCATGCTTTTCATCGAAGGAACTATAAAGAATGGGTGCAATAGCAACAATCTCATGTTTAACATAAGGAACTATAGCAAATTCATCTTCATAAATATTGGCATCATTGCCACAAGAATAGCAAGCATCATGTTCATCAAGGGAAATTTCAATCAAATCATCGGAATCATAATTTTCTTCCGAAGCAATGGTCATTCTTTCAATAAATTCTTTGACATAGACATTATGAGCATAGTTTTCATAGCCATATTTAAGTATGTCAAAATTTTCAGATTCATAGAGAGTAATATCATACTTTTCAATCAAAGAAGAAACTTCGTAAGCATCCTTAAAAGCAACAATCTTCAATTTGTTCGATATCGTAGTAACTATAAACACCCTTTGCATAAGAAGATAAGATTTCATTATCATTAAACTCACATAGGTAGGGGAGGTGTTTTTTAGGGTTCTTAGAGCAACAAGTAAAATCACAAATTTCACAAAGGTTCCAAGCATAACACAGCAATCTGTTTATTTAATCCCATAAGAGTCTCCCTTTTTCAGACAAACGGTGATGCACAAAATGAGCATGCTCATCTAAAGATTTCCCATCAACTAGGCTAGTTAGGGTTTCGGCACGAGCGCATAAGGATCAAAGATGATTCAAGTAGAACACTTTAAGTGGATTGATATCAATAGATTTTTAGCAAGCAAAGATGCAAGCAAATAGAAGGAACATGGAAACGCAAACAAGGATACATACGGGAAGAAGGCAAACAAAAGAAGAGGCGAATAAAACAGCAAGGGTGAAGTGGGGGAGAGGAAAACGAGAGGCAAATGGCAAATAATGTAATGCGAGGGATACTAGTTTGTGATGGGTACTTGGTATGTCTTGACTTGGCGTAGATCTCCCCGACAACGGCGCCAGAAATCCTTCTTGTTACCTCTTGAGCATGCGTTGGTTTTCCCTTGAAGAGGAAAGGGTGATGCAGCAAAGCAGCGTAAGTATTTCCCTCAGTTTTTGAGAACCAAGGTATCAATCCAGTAGGAGACCACGCGCGAGTCACCTTGTACCTACCCAAACAAATAAGAACCTCGCAACCAACGTGATAAAGGGGTTGTCAATCCCTTCACGGCCACTTGCAAGAGTTATATCTGATAGATATAATAATAAGATAAATATTTTTCATATTTTTATGATATACATTGAAAGTATGCAAAATAAAATAGATTGGAAACTTGTATGATGGAGAATAGACCCGGTTGCCATAGGTTTCACTAGTGGCTTCTCTCAAGATAGCATAAGTATTACAGTGGGTGAACAAATTACTGTCGAGCAATTGATAGAAAAGCGAATAATTATGAGAATATCTAGGTATGATCATGTATATAGGCATCACATCCGTGAAAAGTAGACCGACTCCTGCCTGCATCTACTACTATTACTCCACACATCGACCGCTATCCAACATGCATCTAGAGTATTAAGTTCATAAGAACAGAGTAACGCCTTAAGAAAGATGACATGATGTAGAGGGATAAACTCATGCAATATGATATAAACCCATCTTTTTATCCTCGATGGCAACAATACAATTTGTGTCGTTTCCCTTTCTGTCACTACGATCGAGCACCGCAAGATTGAACCCAAAGCTAAGAACTTCTCCCATTACAAGAAAGATCAATCTAGTAGGCCAAACCAAACTGATAATTCGAAGAGACTTGCAAAGATAAACCAATCATACATAAAAGAATTCAGAGGAGATTCAAATATTGTTCATAGACAATCTTGAACATAAACCCACAATTCATCGGATCTCGACAAACACACCACAGAAAGAGTTACATCGAATAGATCTTCAAGAAGATCAAGGAGAAACTTTGTATTGAGATCCAAAGAGAGAGAAGAAGCCATCTAGCTAATAAATATGGACCCAAAGGTCTGAGGTAAACTACTCACACATCACCGGAGAGGCCATGGAGTTGATGTAGAGGCCCTCCGTGATCGTTGCCCCCTCTAGCGGAGCTCCGGAAAAGGCCCCAAGATGGGATCTCTTGGGTACAGAAGGTTGCGGCGGTGGAAATAGGGTTTCGTGGTGCTCCTGGATGTTTTCGGGGTACGTAGGTATATATAGGAGGAAGAAGTAGGTCGGTGGAGCAACAAGGGGCCCACGAGGGTGGAGGGCGTGCCCCCTGCCTCGTGGCTTCCTCGTTGATTGCTTGACGTCCACTCCAAGTCCCCTGGATCATGTTTGTTCCAAAAATCACGCTCCTAAAGGTTTCATTTTGTTTGGACTCCATTTGATATTTTTTTTCTGCGAAACACTGAAATAGGCAAAAAACAGCAATATGGGCTGGGCCTCCGGTTAATAGGTTAGTCCCAAAAATAATATAAAAGTGCATAAATAAGCCCAATAAACATCCAAAACAGAATATATAATAGCATGGAGCAATCAAAAATTATAGATACGTTGGAGACGTGTCATGCCTCTGCTGGCCTGCAGCTCTCTGATGTCCCAGTATACGGGGTCGATGGACCCCGCACGGGTCTCCCAGGAGGAGTTGGATGCCATGGCGATCGACACACTCCACATCGCCTAGGTGGGACAGATGCCATCACGAGATCTGGAAAAGAGACTGTGCGGCCTTTCGCGGCCGACCTCGTTCCCAATAGTGTAAGTATCTTTTTTATGATCTTCCCGTTGTCTTCAGGGTGTACAGGCTGAACTCTACTTCGTTGCATGAATTCACCATCTTCCAAGCCTTTCGCTTTGAACCTCTACTCTCCGGGCTACAGATCAGCTCGGCTCTGGCCGCCCTCATGGTCATGGCTCCCTTTGGGCCCTCCCATGAGGAGATCGGCCACACCAAGGGGAAGAAACAATCCCTAGAGGAGATGTTGACGGAGGCCTCCGAGGGTTGGCAGGATGATGAGGATGATGCCTCCCCGTCGAGCGGAGGTGGCGGCAATAGGAGCGGCAAGGGCAGCAATGCTCACGTCACAGATGATGATGAGGTCGATGAGGAGGTTGAGGACATCGAGGAGGACAAAGGCAGGGACGACGATGAAGAGGCAGCTGTTGAGACATTGTGTCAGCCCCTCAAAAGGATTCGTCGCGGCGTTTGGGAGGAGATCCCAGCTCAGTGCGAGCCTCGTGGGGCCTCTGTGAAGTCCCCCGGGCTGCAGATTCCTCTGATCGCCCTGACGCCAGTACGTAGGAGGCATATGCCATCGGTCGTCCCGTAAGTAATTCTTGTGGTCTTCAAGCTTTTATTGATCGTCTGCTAGGTTCCTTGCTAACCTCATGAGCTCATGTTTTTTTGAGGGGAAAGATAGTAGGAGAGGCTCCTACTGTGTGTATGTACTAACTGTAAGGAATGTTACATGGTTACATCAGTATACGTGTCCCACCACACAAGTAACTTGTGGGGGGGGGGGTCAGACAAGATTTCTAGAGGCTATCAGAGTAGGGGAAGGGGAGAGTGTGGCTCAAACAAGACTATTACAAATGGTGGCAATAGTGCCCTTATGGACTTCGTGCACCCTGTGTTGCAATAAGCCAAAATCATTAATGAACCTTGCAAGCCAGGTCGTTTGGGTGGGTCTCACACCTCTAAAGTGTTTGTTGTTTCTTTCTTTTCACAAACTCCGGGAGGTCATGTGGAAAATTTCAACAAAGAGGGGCCTGTCAGAGGAGTCTCAGGCTATTTGGATCATGTCAAGGAGAGAGGGAGACGTAGGCCAGGTGATGTCAAGCCTCCTCCAGCACGCAAGGCTAAACTCACAGGTGAAGATCATGTGGTCCACTATTTCTTCAATGTTTTGTCCACAAAGGAGGCAGTTGAAGTCATTTCCCGCAACCCAATGGGGTTTGATACTTCTCCAATGTATCTATAATTTTTTATTGTCCCATTCTATTATATTATCTATCTTGGATGTTTTATATGCATCTATATGCTATTTTATATGATTTTTGGGAATAACCTATTAACCTAGAGCCCAGTGCCAGTTTCTGTTTTTCCTTGTTTTTGAGTTCCGCGGAAAACGAATATCAAACGGAGTCCAATTGAGCTGAAAATTTACGGTGATTTTTTATGGATCAGAAGAAGCCCCCAAAGCAAAAGAGTTGGGCCAGAAGAGGCATGAGGCCTCCACAAGGATGGAGGGCACGCCCTATCCCCCTGGGCATGCCCTCCGACCTTGTGGTTGACTCGTGGACCCCCCTATGTGAAACCGATGCCAAAAATTCCTATAAATACAGAAACCCCTGAAAAGAAACCTAGATCAGGATTTCCGCCGCTGCAAGCCTCTATAGCCACCAAAAACCAATCGGGACCCTATTCCAGCACCCTGCTGGAGAGGGAAATCATCAACGGTGGCCATCTTCATCATCCCGACGGTCTCCATGACGAGGAGGGATTAGTTCACCCTCAGAGCTGAGGGTATGTACTAGTAGCTATGTGTTTGATCTCTCTCTCTCTCGTGTTCTTGATTTGGCACGATCTTGATGTACCGCGAGCTTTGCTATTATAGTTTGATCTTATGATGCTTCTCCCCCTCTACCTTCTTGTAATGGATTGAGTTTTCCCTTTGAAGTTGTCTTATTGGATTGAGTCTTTAAGGATTTGAGAACACTTGATGTATGTCTTGCATGTGTTTCTCTGTGGTGACAATGGGATATTCATGTGATCCACTTGATGTATGTTTTGGTGATCAACTTGCGGGTTCTGTGACCTTTTGAACTTATGCATGGGGGTTGGCACACGTTTTCGTCCTGACTCTCTGGTAGAAACTTTGGGGAACTCTTCGAAGTTCTTTGTGTTGGTTTGAATAGATGAATCTGAGATTGTGTGATGCATATCATATAATCAAACCCGCGAATACTTGTGGGGACATTGGAGTATCTAGGTGACATTAGGGTTTTGATTGATGTGTGTCTTAAGGTGTTATTTTAGTATGAACTCTAGGGCTATTTGTGAAACTTATAGGAATAGCCCAATAGATTGATCAAAAAGAATAACTTTGAGGTGGTTTCATATCCTACAATAATCTCTTCGTTTGTTCTCTGCTATTAGTGACTTTGGAGTGACTATTTGTTGCACGTTGAGGGATTGTTATATGATCTAGTTATGTTATCATTGTTTTGAGAACTTTGCTACCTCTTGAGCACTGCATTGGATTTCCCCGAAGAGGAGAGGATGATGCAGCAAAGTAGCATAAGTATTTCCCTCAGTTTTTGAGAACCAAGGTATCAATCCAGTAGGAGGCTATGCGTGAGTCCCTCGTACCTACACAAAAACAATAGCTCAACGCAACCAACACACTTAGGGGTTGTCAATCCCTTCACGGTCACTAACGAAAGTGAGATCTGATAGAGATGATAAATAATATTTTAGGTATTTTTGGTATAGAGATGCAAAGTGAAAAGTAAAAGGCAAAGTAAAAAAGCAAAGCAATAATAAAGTGATGGAGATTAATATGATGAGAAAGAGACCCGGGGGCCATAGGTTTCACTAGTGGCTTCTCTCAAAAGCATAAGTATTCTACGGTGGGTGAACAAATTACTGTTGAGCAATTGACAGAATTGAGCATAGTTATGAGAATATCTAGGTATGATCATGTATATAGGCATCATGTCCGAGACAAGTAGACAGACTCCTGCCTGCATCTACTACTATTACTCCACTCATCGACCGCTATCCAGCATGCATCTAGAGTATAAGTTAAAAATAGAGTAACGTGTTAAGCAAGATGACATGATGTAGAGGGATAGTTTCATGCAATATGATAAAAACCACATCTTGTTATCCTCGATGGCAACAATACAATACGTGCCTTGCTGCCCCTTCTGTCACTGGGAAAGGACACCACAAGATCGAACCCAAAGCTAAGTACTTCTCCCATGGCAAGAAAAACCAATCTAGTAGGCCAAACCAAACTTATAATTCGAAGAGACTTGCAAAGGTAACCAATCATACATAAAATAATTCAGAGAAGATTCAAATATTATTCATAGATAGACTGGATCATAAACCCACAATTCATCGGTCTCAACAAACACACCGCAAAAAGAAGATTACATCGAATAGATCTCCACGAGAGAGGGGGAGAACAATGTATTGAGATCCAAAAAGAGAGAAGAAGCCATCTAGCTACTAACTATGGACCCGTAGGTCTGAAGTAAACTACTCACACTTCATCGGAGGGGCTTGGATGATGATGTAGAAGCCCTCCGTGATCGATGCCCCCTCCGGCGGAGCTCCGAAACAGGCCCCAAGATGGGTTCTCGTGGATACAAAAAGTTGCGGCGGTGGAATTAGGTTTTTGGCTCCGTATCTGATCGTTTGGGGGTACGTGGGTATATATAGGAGGAAGAAGTACGTCAGTGGAGCAACAGGGGGCCCACAAGGGTGGAGGGCGCGCCTGGAGGGGGGGGCAGACGCGCCCCGTACCTCGTGGCCTCCTGTTAAGTGGCTTGACGTAGGGTCCAAGTCTCCTGAGTTGTATTCGGTGAGAAAATCATGTTCCCGAAGGTTTCATTCCGTTTGGACTCCGTTTGATATTCCTTTTCTTCGAAACCCTAAAACAGGCAAAAAACAGCAATTCTGGGCTGGGCCTCCGGTTAATAGGTTAGTCCCAAAAATAATATAAAAGTGGATAATAAAGCCCAATAATGTCCAAAACAGTAGATAAGATAGCATGGAGCAATAAAAAATTATAGATACGTTGGAGACGTATCAAGAATCCCCAAGCTTAATTCATGCTCGTCCTCGAGTAGGTTAATGATAAAAACAGAATTTTTGATGCGGAGTGCTACTTGGCATAATTTTAATGTAATTCTTCTTAATTGTGGTATGAATATTAAGATCCGAAAGATACAAGACAAAGTTTATATTGACATAAAAATGATAATACTTCAAGCATAGTAACTAAGAAATCATGTCTTCTCAAAATAACATGACCAAAGAAAGTTCATCCCTACAAAATCATATGGTTTAGTCATGTTTCATTTTCGTCACACAAGAATGCTATCATCATGCACAACCCCGATGACAAGCCAAGCAATTGTTTCATACTTTAGTAATCTCAAACCTATAAACTTTCACGCAATATATGAGCACGAGCCATGGTCATAGCACTATAGGTGGAATAGAATATAATGAGGGGGTTATGTGGAGAAGACAAAAAGGAGGAAGTCTCACATCAACGAGGCTAATCAATGGGCTATGGAGATGCCCACCAGTTGATGTTAATGCAAGGAGTAGGGATTGCCATGCAACAGATGCACTAGAGCTATAAATGTATGAAAGCTCAACAAAAGAAACTAGTGGGTGTGCATCCAACTTGCTTGTTCACGAAGACCTAGGGCACTTGAGGAGGCCCATTGTTGGAATATACAAGCCAAGTTCTATAATGAAAAATTCCCACTAGTATATGAAAGTGATAACATGAGAGAATCTCTACTATGAAGATCATGGTGCTACTTTGAAGCACAAGTGTGGCAAAGGATAATAACATTGTCCCTTCTCTCTTTTTCTCTCATTTTTTTGTTTTTTGGGCCTTTTTTATGGCCTTTCTCTTTTTTGGGCCTTCTCTTTTTTTATATTCCCCACTTGGGACAATGCTCTAGAAAATGATGATCATCACACGTCTATTTATTTACAACTCAATGATTACAACTCGATACTAGAACAAAGATGACTCTAAATGAATGCCTCCGGCGGTGTACCGGGATATGCAATGAACCAAGAGTGACATGTATGAAAGAATTATGAACGGTGACTTTGCCACAAATACTATGTTAACTACATGATCATGCTAAGCAATATGACAATGATGAATGTGTCATGATGAACGGAATGATGGAAAGTTGCATGGCAATATATCTCGGAATGGCTATGGAAATGCCATAATAGGTAGGTATGGTAGCTATTTTGAGGAAGATATAAGGAGGTTTATCTATGAAAGAGCATATCATATCACGGGGTTTGGATGCACCGACGAAGTTTGCGCCAACTCTCAATGTGAGAAAGGGCAATGCACGGTACCGAAGAGGCTAGCAAGGATGGAAGGGTGAGAGTGTGTATAATCCATGGAATCAACATTAGTCATAAAGAACTCACATGCTTATTGCAAAAATCTACAAGTCATCAAAAATCTCGGTACTACGTGCATGCTCCTAGGGAGATAGATTGGTAGGAAAATACCATCGCTCATCCCCGACCGCCACTCATAAGGAAGACAATCAAATAACACCTCATGTTTCAAATTTGTTGCATAACGTTTACCATACGTGCATGCTACGGGACTTGCAAACCTCAACACAAGTATTTATCAATTTCACAACTACTCAACTAGCACGACTTTGATATTATTACCTCCATGTCTCAAAACAATCATCAAGCATGAAACTTCTCTTAGTATTCGACACACTCATAAGAAAGTTTTATTATTAATCTTGCATACCAAGCATATTAGGATTTTAAGCAAATTACCATGCTATTAAGACTCTCAATATAATCTAAGTGAAGCCTGAGAGATCAATAGTTTCTATAAAACAAATCCACCACCGTGCTCTAAAAGATATAAGTGAAGCACTAGAGCAAAATTATAGAGCTCAAAAGATATAAGTGAAGCACATAGATTATTCTATCAAATTCCAAATTATGTATGGCTCTCTCAAAAGGTGTGTACAGCAAGGATGATTGTGGTAGACTAACAAGCAAAGACTCCAATCATAAAAGACGCTCCAAGCAAAACACATATCATGTGGTGAATAAAAATATAGCTCCAAGTAAAGTTACCGATAGAAGTAGACGAAAGAGGGGATGCCTTCCGGGGCATCCCCAAGCTTTGGCTTTTAGGTGTCCTTAGATTGTCTTGGGGGTGCCATGGGCATCCCCAAGCTTACGCCCTTGCCACTCCTTGTTCCATAATCCATCAAATCTTTACCCAAAACTTGAAAACTTCACAACACAAAACTTAAAGTAGAAAATCTCGTGAGCTCCGTTAGCGAAAGAAAACAAAAGACCACTTCAAGGTACTGTAATGAACTCATTATTTATTTATATGGGTGTTATACCTACTGTATTCCAACTTCTCTATGATTCGTAAACTATTTTACTAGCCATAGATTCATAAAAATAAGCAAACAACAAACGAAAAACAGAATCTGTCAAAAACAGAATAGTCTGTAGTAATCTGTATCTAGCTCAATCTCTGGAACCCCAAAAATTCTAAAATAAATTGCTGGACGTGAGGAATGTATCTATTAATCATCTTCAAAAACAATTAACTAAATAGGACTCTCCAAATAAAAATGACAGCAGTTCTCGTGAGCGCTAAAGTTTCTGCTTTTTACAGCAAATTCAACAAGACTTTCCCCAAGTCTTCCCAACGGTTCTACTTGGCACAAACACTAATTAAACACAAAAAACACAACCAAAGCAGAGGATAAATAACTTATTTATTACTAAGCAGGAGCAAAAATCAAGGAATAAAAATAAAATTGGGTTGCCTCCCAACAAGCGCTATCGTTTAACGCCCATAGCTAGGCATAACAAGCAAGAATAGATCTAGGTATTGCCATCTTTGGTAGGCAATCCATAAGTGGCTCTCATGATAGATTCATATGGTAATTTTATTTTATTTATATGGAAGTGTTCCATGCCCTTTTTAATGGAAATTTAAATCTAATATTCCCTTCCTTCATATCAATAATTGCACCAACCGTTCTAAGGAAAGGTCTACCGAGAATAAGAGGGCAAGAAGGATTGCAATCTATATCAAGAATGACAAAATCTATGGGCACATAATTCCTATTTGCAACAATAAGAACAGCATTAATTCTTACCATAGGTTTCTTAATAGTGGAATCCGCAAGATGCAAGTTTAGAGAGCAATCATCAAAATCACGGAAATCTAGCAAATCACCCAAATCACATAAAGCATAGCATTCATGATCTTTAATTTTAATTTTAATAGTTGGTTCCCACTCATCATAAAGTTTTCTAGGGATAGAAACTTTCAACTCATGTTTTTCTTCATAAGATTGCATCAAGGCATCAACGATATGTTCGGTAAAGGCTTTATTTTGACTATAAGCATGAGGAGAATTTAGCACGGATTGCAACAAGGAAATACAATCAATCAAAGAGCAATTTTCATAATTAAATTCCTTGAAATCCAATATAGTGGGTTTAGAATCATCTAGGGTTTTATTTCTTTTAATCCCACTTTTATCAATTTCACCATCAAGATCTAAATACTCCGAATTTTTAGAACGCCTTCTAGGTAAAGGTGGATCATATTCAGTCCCATCATTATCAAGATTGATATTGCAAAACAAAGATTTAATAGGGGACACATCAATAACTTTTAGATCTTCATCTTGATTTTCATAGGAATCCGGTTTAGCGGCCATCTATTGACTAAGGTAGCTTGCATATCCGAAATTTTAGTAGTTAATTTTTCAAGACGAGCAATTTGGGATCTTATACCATCAAATTCTTTAGACATATCACCGAGCTCTTTATTCATATAACTCATAAAACCTTTTTGTTCCTTAAGCTCATTTCTAAAGAAATTATTATGCTCAAATTTCAAAACCATAAACTTCCTGACGTTGTTTTCGATCTCCTCTAACGTTTTAAGTTGAAGATCACCGAATCTAGGAAGAGCCATCGCGACAAACAAGCAAACTAACACACAAGCAAACAAAAAGGCAAACGGGCAAAAAGAGGCAAATAGAGAAAGAGAGGGAGGATAGAGAGAGAGGGCGAATAAAATGGCAAGGGTGAAGTGGGGGAGAGGAAAATGAGAGGCAAATGGCAAATAATGTAATGCGGGAGATAGGGATTGTGATGGGTACTTGGTATGTTGACTTTTGCATAGACTCCCCGGAAACGGCGCCAGAAATAGCTCGTTGTCGGGAGTCAAATCTTGACTTCCGCGAACCTCCCTGGCAACGGCGCCAGAAATTCTTCTTGGTACCTCTTAAGCACTGCGTTGGATTTCCCCGAAGAGGAGAGTATGATGCAGCAAAGTAGCGTAAGTATTTCCCTTAGTTTTTGAGAACCAAGGTATCAATCCAGCAGGAGGCTACGCGTGAGTCCCTCGTACCTACACAAAAACAATAGCTCAACGCAACCAACGCGCTTAGGGGTTGTCAATCCTTTCACGGTCACTTACGAAAGTGAGATATGATAGAGATGATAAATAATATTTTTGGTATTTTTGGTATAGAGATGCAAAGTGAAAAGTAAAAGGCAAAGTAAAAAAGCAAAGCAATAATAAAGTGATGGAGATTGATATGATGAGAAAGAGACCCGAGGGCCATAGGTTTCACTAGTGGCTTCTCTCAAAAGCATAAGTATTCTAGGGTGGGTGAACAAATTACTGTTGAGCAATTGACAGAATTGAGCATAGTTATGAGAATATCTAGGTATGATCATGTATATAGGCATCACGTATGAGACAAGTAGACCGACTCCTGCCTGCATCTACTACTATTACTCCACTCATCGACTGCTATCCAGCATGCATCTAGAGAATTAAGTTAAAAACAGAGTGACGCCTTAAGCAAGATGACATGATGTAGAGGGATAGTTTCATGCAATATGATAAAACCCCCATCTTGTTATCCTCGATGGCAACAATACAATACAATACGTGCCTTGCTGCCCCTTCTGTCACTGGGAAAGGACACCGCAAGATCGAACCCAAAGCTAAGCACTTCTCCCATGGCAAGAAAAACCAATCTTGTAGGCCAAACCAAATTGATAACTCGAAGAGACTTGCAAATATAACCAATCATACATAAAAGAATACAGGGAAGATTCAAATATAATTCGTAGATAGACTGGATCATAAACCCACAATTCATCGGTCTCAACAAACACACCGCAAAAAGAAGATTACATCGAATAGATCTCCATGAGAGAGGGGGAGAACATTGTATTGAGATCCAAAAAGAGAGAAGAAGCCATCTAGCTACTAACTATGGACACGTAGGTTTGAAGTAAACTACTCACACTTCATCGGTGGGGCTTGGATGATGATGTAGAAGCCCTCCGTGATCGATGCCCCCTCCGGCGGAGCTCCGGAACAGGCCCCAAGATGGAATCTCTTGGATACAGAAAGTTGTGGCAGTGGAATTAGGTTTTTGGCTCCGTATCTGATCGTTTGGGGGTACGTGGGTATATATAGGAGCAAGAAGTACGTCGGTGGAGCAACAGGGGGGCCACGAGGGTGGAGGGCGCGCTTGGGGGGGGGCAGACGCGCCCCCTACCTCGTGGCCTCCTGTTAATTGGCTTGACGTAGGGTCCAAGTCTCCTGAGTTGTATTCGGTGAGAAAATCACATTCCCGAAGGTTTCATTCCGTTTGGACTCCGTTTGATATTCCTTTTCTTCGAAACCCTAAAACAGGCAAAAAACAATAATTCTGGGCTGGGCCTCCGGTTAATAGGTTAGTCCCAAAAATAATATAAAATTGGATAATAAACCCCAATAATGTCCAAAACAGTAGATAATATAGCATGGAGCAATCAAAAATTATAGATACGTTGGAGACGTATCAAACTTGCACTAGTGAAAGTATGAACCCTAGGCCTTGTTACTAAGTATTGCAATACCGTTTTCGCTCACTTTATTTTTTTCAAATTAAAAAAACCTATATCTAGTTTCCATATTGCACTTGTATCACCATCTCTTTGCCGAACTAGTGCAATACAATTTTCCATTGTATTGGGTGTGTTGGGGACACAAGAGACTCTTCGTTATTTGGTTGCAGGGTTGCTTATGAGAGACCATCTTCAACTTACGCCTCCCACGGATTGATAAACCTTAGGTTATCCACTTGAGGGAAATTTGCTGATGTCCTACAAAACTCTGCACTTGGAGGCCCAACAACTTCTACAAGGATAAAGTTGCGTAGTAGACATCAAGCTCTTTTCTAGCGCCGTTGCCGGGGAGGCTAGGTAAGTGGCACTAACACCCTGTCAATCAAGCTCTTTTCTGGTGCCGTTGCCGGGGATGTTAGTGCTGGAAGATATATCTTTAGATCTTGCAATCGAATATTTTAGTTTCTTGTTTTATCACTAGTTTAGTCTATAAAAGAAAACTACAAAAAATGGAATTGAGGTTGCCTCATATGCTTCATCTTTTTAATGTCTTTCGTGTAAATAAAAATTCCGATAATTGTGCCAAAGTGTTAGAAAAAGAATGCATTAAAATGTTTGGCACTAAATATTTTAATGATGAGCATGATTGCAATGTTGTTAGTATGAATTCTTTGAATATCCATGATGCTAATGATATGCAAAGCTACAAGCTTGGGGATGCTATGTTTGATGAAGATGATACTTTTTGTCCCCCAAGTTTTGATGAGAAAATTTACTATTATGAAAGAATGCCTCCTATCCATGATGATTATTGTGATGACACTTATGCTACAAAGAATAATGATAACCATGAAACTTGTCATCTTGATTTCAATTTTCAATCCCATGATAGTTATTTTGTTGAATTTTCTCCCACTATTATGAATGAGAAGAATTTTTCTTATATGGAGAGTACTAAAATTTCTATGCTTATGCATCATGAAAATAATGCTTTATGTGATGGTTATATATTTTAATTCATTCATGATGCTACTGAAAATTATTATGAGGGAGGAATATATGCTTGTAGGAGTTGCAAGAATATCAAGTTTCCTCTCTAGATGTTGAAAATCTTGAAGTTTTGCTTGCTTTACCTTCCTATGCAAGTTGATTCTAGTCCCAATAATTTATTTGCTCACAAAATCCCTATGCATAGGAAGTGGGTTAGACTCAAATGTGCTAGTCATATGCTTCATGATGCTCCCTTTATGTTTCAATTCTTATCTTTTATATGAGCATCATTGAAATCATCATGCCTAGCTAGAAAGGCAATAAAGAAAAGCACTTGTTGGGAGACAACCCAATATTTACCCCTACTGTTTTTGTGTGTTCACATGATTATGCTACTGTATTAATCATGTTTTATAGCTTTTATTTCAATAAAGTGCCAAGTAAGACCTTTGGGATGATCTATGGTGATAGTTGACTTGATCTTGCTAAAAAACAGAAACTTTCGCGCTCAGGAGAACAATTCTCATTTTTAACGAAAGAAAGATAAAATACTGATTCTTTTTGAGGAAGATTAATATAAAAATTGCACAGGTTATCCTAATTTTCCGGAATTTGTGGAGTTATAGAAGTATTCGAGAGTTACAAATTACTACAGTCTGTCCTGTTTTTGACAGATTCTGTTTTCGGTGCATAGTTTGCTTGTTTTCTAGTTTCTATGACTTATATTGCTTAATATAAATTGTAGAAATGATAGGGTATAGTAGGCATCACGTGATAAAAATTATGAATCTTGTGTTGACAGTACCTAAGTGGTGATTTGCTTTATTATACTAACAGAGCTTACGAGTTTTCTGTTAAGTTTTGTGTTGTGAAGTTTTCAAGTTTTGGGTGAAGTTTCGACGGACTACGGAATAAGAAGTGGCAAGAGCCTAAGCTTGGGTATGCCCGAGGCACCCCAAGGTAATATTCAAGGACAACCAATAGCCTAAGCTCGGGGATGCCCCGGATGCCATCCCCTCTTTCGTCTTCGTTCGTCAGTAACTTTACTTGGGGCTATATTTTTATTCACCACATGATATGTGTTTTGCTTGGAGCATCATTTTATTTTGTTTAGATTTGCTTTCTGTTATTTAGAGTAATGGTTTTCATCTTTTAGTTCAATAAAAAGGTCAAGTATAGTATTTACCATGCTTATTTTACAAGTCTATACGTTGCTATTTCAAACACTGAAAGTTTGCTGTTATAATTTGAATATTTGTGAATAGTCAGAACATGATAAAATCATGAAATCTTTACACAATGAGTAACAACAAATTTTCTATAGTGTGGTAATTATTCAGAATTTTTTGAGTTAAGGAAGTATGATTTCTCTTTAACTCTTTACAGACTGTTCTGTTTAGACAGATTGTTGTTATGTTTGCATTGTTTGCATATGTTTGCTTGTTTAATGATTCTATTTGAGGATAGGAGTATTAAATATGTAGAGGAATTTAGTAGGCAATATCAAATTAAAATTTTAGTGATTTTCTACAGTAGAGAATGGTAAGGTTTTGCATGGATTTATACTAACCTATCTCACGAGTTCTTGTTGAGTTTTGTGTGGATGATGTTTTGAAGAACTAGGGAAACCGTGATATAAAAGGAATTAAGGAGACACAAAAGTTCAAGCTTGGGGTTGCCCAAGGCATCCCTAGTTAATATTTAAAGAAGTCTCAAGCATCTAAGCTTGGGGATTCCCCGGTTGGCATCCCACTTTTCTTCTTCACCAACTATCGGTCAGTTTTGGTTGAGCCTAAGTATTTGCTTCTTCACATGATATGTGCTATCCTTGAAATGTAATTTTATTTTATTTTGCTTGTTGTTTGAATAAAATACATTAGATTTGAAAATTTTAAATTAGAGAGAGTCTTCACATAGCTAAATAATTATTTGACTACTCATTGATCTTCACTTATATCTTTTTGGACTAGTTTGTCATTTACTCATTTGCTTCACTTATATCCTATGAGTAAATGGTTGAATGAATTTGATATCATAAATCTGAAATTATATATGCTTCATATGCTTATACCTTGGGGAGTAATGACTTCACATATAATAAGTAGAGGTGGTAAATTTATTGAAAGTTAGCAAACATTGAATTAGTCACTTGAACAATTTTCACATATAATAAGTAGAGGTGGTAAATTTTCACATATAAAGCCAAGCAATTGTTTCGCACTTTAGTAATCTCAAACCTTTTTCAACTTTCACGCAATACATGAGCGTGAGCCATGGATATAGCACAATAGGTGCAATAGAATATCATGAAGGGGGTTATGTGGAGAAGACAAAAAAGGAGAAAGTCTCACATCGACGCGGCTAATCAATGGGCTAGGGAGATGCCCATCAATTGATGTCAATGCAAGGAGTAGGGATTGCCATGCAACGGATGCACTAGAGCTATAAATGTATGAAAGTTCACCCAAAGAAACTAAGTGGGTGTGCATCCAACTTGCTTTCTCACAAAGACCTAGGGCAGTTGAGGAGGCCCATTGTTGGAATATACAAGCCAAGTTCTATAATGAAAAATTCCCACTAGTATATGAAAGTGACAAAACAAGAGACTCTTTATCATAAAGATCATGGTGCTACTTTGAAGCACAAGTGTGGAAAAAAGGATAGTAGCATTGCCCCTTTTTTTGGGCCTTCCTTTTTTTATTTGGCCTATCTCTTTTTTTCTTTCTTTTCTTTTTATGGGACAATGCTCTATTAATGATGATCATCACACTTCTATTTATTTACAACTCAATGAATAAAACTCGATACTAGAACAAGATATGACTCTATCTGAATGCCTCCGGCGGTGTACCG
Source organism: Triticum urartu (assembly GCF_056163025.1). Taxonomy (NCBI): domain Eukaryota; kingdom Viridiplantae; phylum Streptophyta; class Magnoliopsida; order Poales; family Poaceae; genus Triticum; species Triticum urartu. The sequence goes on from NC_141875.1 coordinate 644,141,299, forward strand.
GGATGTGCAACGACTCATGAGTGACATGTATGAAAGAATTATGAACGGTGGCTTTGCCACAAATACGATGTGAACTACATGATCATGCTAAGCAATATGACAATGATGAATGTGTCATGATAAATGGAATGGTGGAAAGTTGCATGGCAATATATCTCGGAATGGCTATGGAAATGCCATAATAGGTAGGTATGGTGGATGTTTTGAGGAAGATATAAGGAGGTTTATGTGTGAAAGAGCGTATCATATCATGGGGTTTTGATGCACCGCCGAAGTTTTCACCAACTCTCAATGTGAGAAAGGGCAATGCACGGTACCGAAGAGGCTAGCAATGATGGAAGGGTGAGAGCGCGTATAATCCATGGCCTCGACATTAGTCATAAAGAACTCACATACTTATTGCAAAAATCTACAAGTCATCAAAAACCAAGCACTACGCGCATGCTCCTAGGGGGATAGATTGGTAGGAAAAGACCATCGCTTGTCCCCGACCGCCACTCATAAGTAAGACAATCAAATAACACCTCATGTTTCAAATTTGTTACATAATGTTTACCATACGTGCATGCTACAGGACTTCCAAACTTCAATACAAGCATTTCTCAAATTCACCACTACTGAACTAGCACAACTTTGATATTATTACCTCCATATCTCAAAACAATCATCAAGCATCAAACTTCTCTTAGTATTCAAAACAGTCGTAAGATTTTTTTTACTAATCTTGAATACCTAGCATATTAGGATTATTTAAGCAAATTACCATGATATTTAAGACTCTCAAAATAATCTAAGTGAAGAATGAGAGATCAATAGTTTCTATAAAACAAATCCACCACCGTGCTCTAAAAGATATAAGTGATGTACTAGAGCAAAACTATATAACTCAAAAAGATATAAGCGAAGCACATAGAGTATTCTAACAAATTCCAAATCATGTATGGCTCTCTCAAAAGGTGTGTACAGAAAGGCTGATTGTGGTAAACTAAAAAGCAAAGACTCAAATCATACAAGACGCTTCAAGCGAAACACATATCATGTGGTGAATAAAAATATAGCTCCAAGTAAAGTTACCGATACAAGTAGACGAAAAGAGGGGATGCCTTCTGGGGCATCCCCAAGCTTTGGCTTTTAGGTGTCCTTAGTTTATCTTGGGGGTGCCATGGGCATCCCCAATCTTAGGCTCTTGCCGCTCCGTGTTCCATAATCCATCAAATCTTTACCCAAAACTTTAAAACTTCACAACACAAAACTCAAATAGAAAATCTCGCGAGCTCCGTTAGCGAAAGAAAACAAAACACCACTTCAAGGTACTGTAATGAACTCATTATTTATTTATATTGGTGTTAATACTACTATATTCCAACTTATCTATGGTTCATAAACTCTATTACTAGCCATAGATTCATCAAAATAAGCAAACAACACACGAAAAACAGAATCTGTCAAAAACAGAACAGTCTGTAGTAATCTGTAACTAACGCAAACTTATGGAACCCCAAAAATTCGAAAAGAAATTTCTGGATGTGAGGAATTTATCTATTAATCATCTTCAAAAAGAATTAACTAAATAGCGCTCTCCAATAAAAATGGCAGCAATTCTCGTGAGCGCTAAAGTTTCTGTTTTTTTACAGCAAGATCGCAAAGACTTTCCCCAAGTCTTCCCAACGGTTCTACTTGGAACAAACACTAATTAAACACAAAAAATACAACCAAAACAGAGTCTAGATAAATTATTTATTACTAAACAGTAACAAAAAGCAAGGAATAAAAATAAAATTGGGTTGCCTCCCAACAAGCGCTATTGTTTAATGCCCCTAGCTAGGCATAAAGATTTCAATGATGCTCACATGAAAGACAAGAATTGAAGCACAAAGAGAGCATCATAAAACACATGACAAACACATCCAAGTCTAACATACTTCCTATGCATAGGCATCTTATAGGCAAACAAATGATCATAGCAAGCAAAAACTAGCATATGCAAGGAAGCGGAAAGAAACAATAGTAGTCTCAACATAACTAGAGGTAATTTAGTAACATGAAAATTTCTATAATCATAGTTTCCTCTCTCATAACAATTACATGTGGTATCATAAGCAAATTCAACAAAATAGCTATCACATAAAATATTTTCAAGACGATCCACATGCATGCAAAGTTGACACTCTTCCAAAATAGTGGGATTAACATTAACTAAAGTCATGACCTCTCCAAACCCACTTTTATCAAAAAATTCATAAGATTGAACATTCTCCAAATATGTGGGATCTAAAGTTGACACTCTTCCAAACCCACTTTCAATAATATTGCAAATACTATTATCAATCTCATATTCATCATGGGGCTTAAATAAATTTTTAAGATAAAAAAAAGAATCACCCCATCATGATCATTGCAACAGGTAGTGGACATAGCAAAACTAGCATCCCAAGCTTGAGGTTTTGCATATCATTAACACAATTGACATTAAGAGAATTTATAATAACATCATTGCAATCATGCTTTTCATCGAAGGAACTATAAAGTATGGGTGCAATAGCAACAATCTCATGTTTAACATAAGGAACTATAGCAAATTCATCTTCATAAATATTGGCATCATTGCCACAAGAATAGCAAGCATCATGTTCATCAAGGGATATTTCAATCAAATCATTGGAATCATAATTATCTATAGATTCATGCATATCATTATTTTCTTCCGAAGCAATGGTCATTCTTTCAACAAATAATTTGACATAGACATTATGAGCATAGTTTTCATAGCCATATTTAAGTATGTCAAAATTTTCAGATTCATAGAGAGTAATATCATACTTTTCAATCAAAGAAGCAACTTCGTAAGCATCCTTAAAAGCAACAATCTTCAATTTGTTCATTATCGTAGTAACTATAAACACCCTTTGCATAAGAAGATAAGATTTCATTATCATTAAACTCACATAGGTAGGGGAGGTGTTTTTTAGGGTTCTTAGAGCAACAAGTAAAATCACAAATTTCACAAAGGTTCCAAGCATAACACAGCAATCTGTTTATTTGATCCCATAAGAGTCTCCCTTTTTCAGACAAACGGTGATGCACAAAATGAGCATACTCATCTAAAGATTTCCCATCAACTAGGCTAGTTAGGGTTTCGGCACGAGCGCATAAGGATCAAAGATGATTCAAGTAGAACACTTTAAGTGGATTGATATCAATAGATTTTTAGCAAGCAAAGATGCAAGCAAATAGAACGAACATGGAAACGCAAACAAGGATACATACGGGAAGAAGGCAAACAAAAGAAGAGGTGAATAAAACAGCAAGGGTGAAGTGGGGGAGAGGAAAATGAGAGGAAAATGGCAAATAATGTAATGCGAGGGATACGAGTTTGTGATGGGTACTTGGTATGTCTTGACTTGGCGTAGATCTCCATGACAACGGCGCCAGAAATCCTTCTTGCTACCTCTTGAGCATGCGTTCGTTTTCCCTTGAAGAGGAAAGGGTGATGCAGCAAAGCAGCATACGTATTTCCCTCAGTTTTTGAGAACCAAGGTATAAATCCAGTAGGAGACCACGCGCGAGTCACCTCGTACCTACCCAAACAAATAAGAACCTCGCAACCAACGTGATAAAGGGGTTGTCAATCCCTTCACGGCCGCTTGCAAGAGTTATATCTGATATAGATTGAAAGTATGCAAAATAAAATAGATTGGAAACTTGTATGATGGAGAATAGACCCGGTTGCCATAGGTTTCACTAGTGGCTTCTCTCAAGATAGCATAAGTATTACGGTGGGTGAACAAATTACTGTCGAGCAGTTGATAGAAAAGTGAATAATTATGAGAATATCTAGGTATGATCATGTATATAGGCATCACGTCCGTGAAAAGTAGACCGACTCCTGCCTGCATCTACTACTATTACTCCACACATCGACCGCTATCCAGCATGCATCTAGAGTATTAAGTTCATAAGAACAGAGTAACGCCTTAAGAAAGATGACATGATGTAGAGGGATAAACTAATGCAATATGATATAAACCCATCTTTTTATCCTCGACGGCAACAATACAATATTTGTCGTTTCCCTTTCTGTCACTAGGATCGAGCACCGCAAGATTGAACCCAAAGATAAGCACTTCTCCCATTACAAGAAAGATCAATCTAGTAGGCCAAACCAAACTGATAATTCGAAGAGACTTGCAAAGATAAACCAATCATACATAAAAGAATTCAGAGGAGATTCAAATATTGTTCATAGACAATCTTGAACATAAACCCACAATTCATCGGATCTCGACAAACACACCACAGAAAGAGTTACATCGAATAGATCTCCAAGAAGATCAAGGAGAACTTTGTATTGAGATCCAAAGAGAGAGAAGAAGCCATCTAGCTAATAACTATGGACCCGAAGGTCTGAGGTAAACTACTCACACATCATTGGAGAGGCCATGGAGTTGATGTAGAGGCCCTCCGTGATCGTTGCCCCCTCCGGCGGAGCTCCGGAAAAGGCCCCAAGATGGGATCTCTTGGGTACAGAAGGTTGCGGCGGTGGAAATAGGGTTTCGTGGTGCTCCTGGATGTTTTCGGGGTACATAGGTATATATAGGACGAAGAAGTAGGTCGTTGGAGCAACAAGGGGCCCACGAGGGTGGAGGGCGTGCCCCCTGCCTCGTGGCTTCCTCGTTGATTGCTTGACGTCCACTCCAAGTCCCCTGGATCATGTTTGTTCCAAAAATCACGCTCCTGAAGGTTTCATTTTGTTTGGACTCCATTTGATATTCTTTTTCTGCGAAACACTGAAATAGGCAAAAAAACAGCAATCTGGGTTGGGCCTCCGGTTAATAGGTTAGTCCCAAAAATAATATAAAAGTGCATAAATAAGCCCAATAAACATCCAAAACAGAATATATAATAGCATGGAGCAATCAAAAATTATAGATACGTTGGAGACGTGTCATGCCTCTGCTGGCCTGCAGCTCTCTGATGTCCCAGTATACGGGGTCGATGGACCCCGCACGGGTCTCCCGGGAGGAGCTGGATGCCATGGCGATCGACACACTCCACATCGCCTTGGTGGGACAGATGCCATCACGAGATCTGGAAAAGAGACTGTGCGGCCTTTCGCGGCCGACCTCGTTCCCAATAGTGTAAGTATCTTTTTTATGATCTTCCTGTTGTCTTCGGGGTGTACAGGCTGAACTCTACTTCGTTGCATGAATTCACCATCTTCCAGGCCTTTCGCTTTGAACCTCTACTCTCCGGGCTGCAGATCAGCTCGGCTCTGGCCGCCCTCATGGTCATGGCTCCCTTTGGGCCCTCCCATGAGGAGATCGGCCGCACCAAGGGGAAGAAACAATCCCTAGAGGAGATGTTGACGGAGGCCTTCGAGGGTTGGCAGGATGATGAGGATGACGCCTCCCCGTCGAGCAGAGGTGGCGGGAATGGGAGCGGCAAGGGCAGCAATGCTCACGTCACAGATGATGATGAGGTCGATGAGGAGGTTGAGGACATCGAGGAGGACAAAGGCAGGGACGACGATGAAGAGGCAGCTGTTGAGACATTGTGTCAGCCCCTCAAAACGCTTCGTCGCGGCGTTTGGGAGGAGATCCCAGCTCAGTGCGAGCCTCGTGGGGGCTCTGTGAAGTCCCCCGTGCTGCAGATTCCTCTAATCGCCCTGACGCCAGTACGTAGGAGACATATGCCATCGGTCGTCCCGTAAGTAATTCTTGTGGTCTTCAAGCTTTTATTGATCGTCTGCTATGTTCCTTGCTAACCTCATGAGCTCATGTTTTTTGAGGGGAAAGATAGTAGGAGAGGCTCCTACTGTGTGTATGTACTAACTGTAAGGAATGTTACATGGTTACATCAGTATACATGTCCCACCACACAAGTAACTTGTGGGGGGGGTCAGACAAGATTTCTAGAGGCTATCAGAGTAGGGGAAGGGGAGAATGTGGCTCAAACAAGACTATTACAAATGGTGGCAATAGTGCCCTTATGGACTTCGTGCACCCTGTGTTGCAATAAGCCAAAATCATTAATGAACCTTGCAAGCCAGGTCGTTTGGGTGGGTCTCACACCTCTAAAGTGTTTGTTGTTTCTTTCTTTTCACAAACTCCGGGAGGTCATGAGGAAAATTTCAACAAAGAGGGGCCTGTCAGAGGAGTCTCAGGCTATTTGGATCATGTCAAGGAGAGAGGGAGACGTAGGCCAGGTGATGTCAAGCCTCCTCCAGCACGCAAGGCTAAACTCACAGGTGAAGATCATGTGGTCCACTGTTTCTTCAATGTTTTGTCCAGAAAGGAGGCAGTTGAAGTCAATTCCCGCAACCCGATGGGGTTTGATACTTCTCCAATGTATCTATAATTTTTCATTGTCCCATTCTATTATATTATCTATCTTGGATGTTTTATATGCATCTATATGCTATTTTATATGATTTTTGGGAATAACCTATTAACCTAGAGCCCAGTGCCAGTTTCTGTTTTTCCTTGTTTTTGAGTTCCGCAGAAAACAAATATCAAATGGAGTCCAATTGAGCTGAAAATTTACAGTGATTTTTTATGGACCAGAAGAAGCCCCCAAAGCAAAAGAGTTGGGCCAGAAGAGCCATGAGGCCTCCACAAGGGTGGAGGGCACGCCCTATCCCCCTGGGCATGCCCTCCGACCTTGTGGTTGACTCGTGGACCCCCCTATGTGAAACCATTGCCAAAAATTCCTATAAATACGTAAACCCCCGAAAAGAAACCTAGATCAGGAGTTTCGCCGCTGCAAGCCTCTGTAGCCACCAAAAACCAATTGGGACCCTATTCCAGCACCCTGCTGGAGAGGGAAATCATCAAAGGTGGCCATCTTCATCATCCCGACGGTCTCCATGACGAGGAGGGAGTAGTTCACGCTCGTAGCTGAGGGTATGTACTAGTAGCTATGTGTTTGATCTCTCTCTCTCTCTCTCTCTCGTGTTCTTGATTTGGCACGATCTTGATGTACCGCGAGCTTTGCTATTATAGTTTGATCTTATGATGCTTCTCCCCCTCTACCTTCTTGTAATGGATTGAGTTTTCCCTTTGAAGTTGTCTTATTGGATTGAGTCTATAAAGATTTGAGAACACTTGATGTATGTATTGCATGTGTTTATCTGTGGTGACAATGGGATATTCATGTGATCCACTTGATGTATGTTTTGGTGATCAACTTGCGGGTTCTGTGACCTTGTGAACTTATGCATAGGGGTTGGCACACGTTTTCGTCCTGACTCTCTGGTAGAAACTTTGGAGAACTCTTCGAAGTTCTTTGTGTTGGTTTGAATAGATGAATCTGAGATTGTGTGATGCATATCATATAATCAAACCCGCGGATACTTGTGGGGACATTGGAATATCTAGGTGACATTAGGGTTTTGATTGATGTGTGTCTTAAGGTGTTATTTTAGTATGAACTCTAGGGATATTTGTGAAACTTGTAGGAATAGCCCAATAGATTGATCAGAAAGAATAACTTTGAGGTGGTTTCATATCCTACAATAATCTCTTCGTTTGTTCTCTGCTATTAGTGACTTTGGAGTGACTATTTGTTGCACGTTGAGGGATTGTTATATGATCTAGTTATGTTATCATTGTTATGAGAACTTTGCTGCCTCTTGAGCACTGCATTGGATTTCCACGAAGAGGAGAGGATGATGCAGCAAAGTAGCATAAGTATTTCCCTCAGTTTTTGAGAACCAAGGTATCAATCCAGTAGGAGGCTATGCGTGAGTCCCTCGTACCTACACAAAAACAATAGCTCAACGCAACCAACACGCTTAGGGGTTGTCAATCCCTTCACGGTCACTTACGAAAGTGAGATCTGATAGAGATGATAAATAATATTTTAGGTATTTTTGGTATAGAGATGCAAAGTGAAAAGTAAAAGGCAAAGTAAAAAAGCAAAGCAATAATAAAGTGATGGAGATTAATATGATGAGAAAGAGACCCGGGGGCCATAGGTTTCACTAGTGGCTTCTCTCAAAAGCATAAGTATTCTACGGTGGGTGAACAAATTACTGTTGAGCAATTGACAGAATTGAGCATAGTTATGAGAATATCTAGGTATGATCATGTATATAGGCATCATGTCCGAGACAAGTAGACCGACTCCTGCCTGCATCTACTACTATTACTCCACTCATCGACCGCTATCCAGCATGCATCTAGAGTATAAGTTAAAAATAGAGTAACGCGTTAAGCAAGATGACATGATGTAGAGGGATAGTTTCATGCAATATGATAAAAACCCCATCTTGTTATCCTCGATGGCAACAATACAATACGTGCCTTGCTGCCCCTTCTGTCACTAGGAAAGGACACCACAAGATCGAACCCAAAGCTAAGCACTTCTCCCATGGCAAGAAAAACCAATCTAGTAGGCCAAACCAAACTTATAATTCGAAGAGACTTGCAAAGGTAACCAATCATACATAAAATAATTCAGAGAAGATTCAAATATTATTCATAGATAGACTGGATCATAAACCCACAATTCATCGGTCTCAACAAACACACCGCAAAAAGAAGATTACATCGAATAGATCTCCACGAGAGAGGGGGAGAACAATGTATTGAGATCCAAAAAGAGAGAAGAAGCCATCTAGCTACTAACTATGGACCCGTAGGTCTGAAGTAAACTACTCACACTTCATCGGAGGGGCTTGGATGATGATGTAGAAGCCCTCCGTGATCGATGCCCCCTCCGGCGGAGCTCCGGAACAGGCCCCAAGATGGGTTCTCGTGGATACAGAAAGTTGCGGCGGTGGAATTAGGTTTTTGGCTCCGTATCTGATCGTTTGGGGGTATGTGGGTATATATAGGAGGAAGAAGTACGTCAGTGGAGCAACAGGGGGCGCGCCTGGGGGGGGGGGCAGACGCGCCCCGTACCTCGTGGCCTCCTGTTAAGTGGCTTGACGTAGGGTCCAAGTCTCCTGAGTTGTATTCGGTGAGAAAATCACGTTCCCAAAGGTTTCATTCCGTTTGGACTCCGTTTGATATTCCTTTTCTTCGAAACCCTAAAACAGGCAAAAAACAGCAATTCTGGGCTGGGCCTCCGGTTAATAGGTTAGTCCCAAAAATAATATAAAAGTGGATAATAAAGCCCAATAATGTCCAAAACAGTAGATAAGATAGCATGGAGCAATAAAAAATTATAGATACGTTGGAGACGTATCAAGAATCCCCAAGCTTAATTCCTGCTCATCCTCGAGTAGGTAAATGATAAAAACAGAATTTTTGATGCGGAGTGCTACTTGGCATAATTTTAATGCAATTCTTCTTAATTGTGGTATGAATATTAAGATCCGAAAGATTCAAGACAAAGTTTATATTGACATAAAAATGATAATACTTCAAGCATAGTAACTAAGAAATCATGTCTTCTCAAAATAACATGACCAAAGAAAGTTCATCCCTACAAAATCATATGGTTTAGTCATGTTTCATTTTCGTCACACAAGAATGCTATCATCATGCACAACCCCGATGACAAGCCAAGCAATTGTTTCATACTTTAGTAATCTCAAACCTATAAACTTTCACGCAATATATGAGCACGAGCCATGGTCATAGCACTATAGGTGGAATAGAATATAATGAGGGGGTTATGTGGAGAAGACAAAAAGGAGGAAGTCTCACATCAACGAGGCTAATCAATGGGCTATGGAGATGCCCACCGATTGATGTTAATGCAAGGAGTAGGGATTGCCATGCAACAGATGCACTAGAGCTATAAATGTATGAAAGCTCAACAAAAGAAACTAGTGGGTGTGCATCCAACTTGCTTGTTCACGAATACCTAGGGCACTTGAGGAGGCCCATTGTTGGAATATACAAGCCAAGTTCTATAATGAAAAATTCCCACTAGTATATGAAAGTGATAACATGAGAGAATCTCTACTATGAAGATCATGGTGCTACTTTGAAGCACAAGTGTGGCAAAGGATAATAACATTGTCCCTTCTCTCTTTTTCTCTCATTTTTTTGTTTTTTTGGGCCTTTTTTATGGCCTTTCTCTTTTTTGGGCCTTCTCTTTTTTTATATTCCCCACTTGGGACAATGCTCTAGAAAATGATGATCATCACACTTCTATTTATTTACAACTCAATGATTACAACTCAATACTAGAACAAAGATGACTCTATATGAATGCCTCCGGCGGTGTACCGGGATATGCAATGAACCAAGAGTGACATGTATGAAAGAATTATGAACGGTGACTTTGCCACAAATACTATGTTAACTACATGATCATGCTAAGCAATATGACAATGATGAATGTGTAATGATGAACGGAATGATGGAAAGTTGCATGGCAATATATCTCGGAATGGCTATGGAAATGCCATAATAGGTAGGTATGGTGGCTATTTTGAGGAAGATATAAGGAGGTTTATCTATGAAAGAGCATATCATATCGTGGGGTTTGGATGCACCGACGAAGTTTGCGCCAACTCTCAATGTGAGAAAGGGCAATGCACGGTACCGAAGAGGCTAGCAAGGATGGAAGGGTGAGAGTGTGTATAATCCATGGAATCAACATTACTTATTGCAAAAATCTACAAGTCATCAAAAATCTCGGTACTACGCGCATGCTCCTAGGGGGATAGATTGGTAGGAAAATACCATCGCTCGTCCCCGACCGCCACTCATAAGGAAGACAATCAAATAACACCTCATGTTTCAAATTTGTTGCATAACGTTTACCATACGTGCATGCTACGGGACTTGCAAACCTCAACACAAGTATTTATCAATTTCACAACTACTCAACTAGCACGACTTTGATATTATTACCTCCATGTCTCAAAACAATCATCAAGCATCAAACTTCTCTTAGTATTCAACACACTCATAAGAAAGTTTTATTATTAATCTTGCATACCAAGCATATTAGGATTTTAAGCAAATTACCATGCTATTAAGACTCTCAAAATAATCTAAGTGAAGCATGAGACATCAACAGTTTCTATAAAACAAATCCACCACCGTGCTCTAAAAGATATAAGTGAAGCACTAGAGCAAAATTATAGAGCTCAAAAGATATAAGTGAAGCACATAGAGTATTCTATCAAATTCCAAATTATGTATGGCTCTCTCAAAAGGTGTGTACAGAAAGGATGATTGTGGTAGACTAACAAGCAAAGACTCAAATCTTAAAAGACGCTCCAAGCAAAACACATATCATGTGGTGAATAAAAATATAGCTCCAAGTAAAGTTACCGATAGAAGTAGACGAAAGAGGGGATGCCTTCCGGGGCATCCCCAAGCTTTGGCTTTTAGGTGTCCTTAGATTATCTTGGGGGTGCCATGGGAATCCCCAAGCTTACGCCCTTGCCACTCCTTGTTCCATAATCCATCAAATCTTTACCCAAAACTTGAAAACTTCACAACACAAAACTTAAAGTAGAAAATCTCGTGAGCTCCGTTAGCGAAAGAAAACAAAAGACCACTTCAAGGTACTGTAATGAACTCATTATTTATTTATATGGGTGTTATACCTACTGTATTCCAACTTCTCTATGATTCGTAAACTATTTTACTAGCCATAGATTCATCAAAATAAGCAAACAACACACGAAAAACAGAATCTGTCAAAAACAGAACAGTCTGAAGTAATCTGTATCTAGCTCAATCTCTGGAACCCCAAAAATTCTAAAATAAATTGATGGACGTGAGGAATGTATATATTAATCATCTTCAAAAACAATTAACTAAATAGGGCTCTCCAAATAAAAATGACAGCAGTTCTCGTGAGCCCTAAAGTTTCTGCTTTTTACAGCAAATTCAACAAGACTTTCCCCAAGTCTTCCCAACGGTTCTACTTGGCACAAACACTAATTAAACACAAAAAACACAATCAAAGCAGAGGATAAATAATTTATTTATTACTAATCAGGAGAAAAAATCAAGGAATAAAAATAAAATTGGGTTGCCTCCCAACAAGCGCTATCGTTTAACGCCCATAGCTAGGCATAACAAGCAAGAATAGATCTAGGTATTGCCATCTTTGGTAGGCAATCGATAAGTGGCTCTCATGATAGATTCATATGGTAATTTTATTTTCTTTCTAGGGAAGTGTTCCATGCCCTTTTTAATGGAAATTTAAATCTAATATTCCCTTCCTTCATATCAATAATTGCACCAACTGTTCTAAGGAAAGGTCTACCGAGAATAATAGGGCAAGAAGGATTGCAATCTATATCAAGAATGACAAAATATATGGGCACATAATTCCTATTTGCAACAATAAGAACAGCATTAATTCTTACCATAGGTTTCTTAATAGTGGAATCCGCAAGATGCAAGTTTAGTGAGCAATCATCAAAATCATGGAAATCTAGCAAATCACACAAAGTTTTGGGAATAGTAGAGACACTAGCACCCAAATCACATAAAGCATAGCATTCATTGCCGGGGTACTGATCCACGAGCACCTATGGGACCGGCGGACCGGGTCCCTTTCGGTTCGGCGGGGGCGGAGGTCGCACGAAGAGCAGATCGAGGCGAAACACGCGAGCGTTTTTACCCAGGTTCGGGCCGCACGGATGCGTAAAACCCTACTCCTGCTTTATGGTTTGTATTGAGTTCTTGCTCGGGAGCGTGGAGTGCTACAGTACACACCAGCAGCTAGCGAGACCGAACATGAGTGTTCCCTGAACCAGCTAAGCCCCTCTATGTTGCGCATGGGCCTCCTTTTATATGCTCAAGGGGTCACCGACAGATGGCAACATAGACAAGGGGTAAAAATGGAAAGGTGCTGCGGTAGGTACAGCTACCTGCTACAGTGTATCATACCTAACCCTGACGGCAGGGGACAAGGGCATTAAATGCCTGTCTGTGTCGCCTAGACAGTGCAAAAGGGACCGTCAGGGACGCCACCGGTCGCCACGATGGCAATCTTGTCAGCGCCGCTTGCCACCGCGCACCGTTGGCTGCACAGCCTCCCGCCACACATGCCTGGAAGGGTCCCAGAGCGACACGTTGGTGGATGTGCTGGAGCGCGGGCACGGAGTGGTGGCTTGCCGTGGCAAGCGCCTTGCCGCAGTCGTTGTCTTGTCGTGTCCGGGAGCTTGTCGCTCACCGGGTCTTGCCGGGACGCGCGGCGCGTCGCGGCAAGTTCCTTGAGATGCCTTGGTTGGCCTTCCCAGCAAGCTCCTCTTGCCGGGGTTTTGACATGCCTTGGTTGGCCTTCCCGGCAAGCTCCTCTTGCCGGGGTCTTGTCTCCTTGGCTTGGATACTTTGTTCTTGAATGGCTCCAAAGGAACCACGGAGGACCTTGGCGGTCACCCGGCAAGCCTTGCCGTGGGATGCTGCGACTGCCCGCGCATAAGTTCGGGATACTAGGGTACCCCTACTTTAGTACACCGACAGGAGCCCCCGGGCCTGGGCCATACACGGTGCCGAGCGCTGTTGGGCCAGGCCCAAAACAGGGCACGGGCACGCGCGGCCTAGGTTACGCCGTATCTCTCTCCGTATCCACCGCGCCCTCCCCGAATGGCACGCGTTGAATGCGGCGTCGTGGGAGAGATCGTGGGTGGTTTCTTTATTCGGAAATGCGGAACGTCCGCCCCCTCCATCTTTATAAGCAGGGGAAACAGGGGCAGTCCGCCCATTCGCCCGTTGCTGCTTCCAATCTCAGAAATCTCCGCCACTCCCTCGTCTTCCCAAAGCCGAAAGAGAGCAGCGCTCCGCCCCCCATTGCCACCAGCACCACCAACGCTGTCGACCTCCTCCACCACTTCCGCCATGGATCCAAAAGCCGACAAGGGGAAGGTCGTGAAGTCGACCGAGGCGCAGCGGCTTGCGGCGCTGCGAAAGGAGCGGGCAGTCTTCCCCCCCAAGCTTGCCGCGAGGGAGCTGAGGGAGAACTACTACCTCTTCTGGTCGGCGGAAACGCGAGCGCATCCGCGCACGAAGGTACTTCCCGCCGCCGCTTGGAAGAAGGCCCCAAATGGATACCCCTTCTTCGCCTTGTTCTTCTACTGCGGGCTCTGCCCGCCTTTCTCTGAATTCTTCTGCGACATCATGAATACCTATGGATTCCACCTGCTTGACTTCACCCCCAATGCTGTTCTGACCATGGCAGTTTTCGCACATCTCTGCGAAAACTTTGTCGGAGTCCACCACAATGTAGCCCTCTTTCGCCATTTCTTCATACCCCGAGTAGAGAGAGGAGAGCCTCTATCTGGAGGAATCGCCTGGATCTCAAGGGCCGGCAAGAAGGAAACTTATCTGGAGGGAGAATTCCGCGGCAAGTGGGAGGAATGGAGAGCAGACTGGTGCTGGATTGATGAGGAGAACCCGCAGCCATTTACCACCCGGCGCCAAACCCCAGTGGCACGCGACAGCGATTGGAGTGACGTGGCCCCGGAAGATGATAGGCTGAAGATTGCTGTCACCAGGATCCTATGCCTCAGGCTTGCCGGGCTCACTGTAGGCGGTGTTGGCGCAGATTTTCTTTGCCGCCGCATCGCCCCTGCAGGAACGGGGGAGACCCACTTGGGAGTTCAAGAATGCGGCAGATATCATGAGGCTGCGGCCGGGCCTCAACTTTAACTTCATAGTTCTGGAGCTCAACGCGATGCTTCAAGAGCTGTTCAAGTATGACCCCCAACATCCCGAAGTGTTCAGGTTGCCGGGGGGTGTCATTCCGTTGTGCAACAATTCCGCGCTCGACCGCATCGGTGCAATGATGCAACTGTGCGATTCACATGGAATTGTGCCAACTTGGCAAGAGCCTGCTGACGACGTTGTGCAGCAATTCTTTGATGACTTGGTAGAAGTGCCGATCCGCTCCGACGAGAAGGATAACCTCACCCGCGACACCATCGATGCGGAGATGGCACTCATCGCCACTAGACTGGAAGAGGCGGCGGCTGCCGCAGCCGCGGGCGAATTTGGATTCACCGTGGAGGAGGCAGAGGCAGCAGAGGTGGCAAGCCATGCCGAACGAAGGGAGCCTGCCGGCGAGAAAGAACTTGCCGGGCATGGCGCCGGGTCGAGCGAGCCCGCCAAGGATACAAGCGGCTCGCTGGAGATCAACTCCTCTTCCTCTTCATCTTCGGGCAGCTCGCCGCAAGCAGAGCCTCCATCCCCTCCAAGAAGGCGTCTCCGCAAGGCCGGTGACGTAGCGGAGCGGCAAGCGGGTCAACAGTCGCCGCGCCGCGTGACACGCTCCACCGCGGCAAACACCGTTGCCGCGGGAGCGCCTCATGCTGCGACGGCAACTGGAGCGGGGTCTAGCCGGACCATCGCTTCAGTTCCTGCCGCTGCTCACGCCGCGCCGGCAGCCGGAGCGGGGTCGTCTCAGACCACCACCACTGTTCCCGCCAAGCGGCCAAGGGAAGCTTCTCCTCCGCCTCCTCGCGCCGGGCGCGTGCCGGACTTCGACTTCTCCGCGTTCAGCTCCGACGAGGAAGAAGAAGAAGAGTAAGCTTCTCTTGCTGTACTTGCAGTTCTCCAATTCTTGTTGTTTGTCTTGTTTCTCATTTGCTTTACTCTGAACTTGTTCCTTTTAAGGACTCTGGCCCAGAGAGCAGCAAAGAGAGCCAAGGTCCCGATGATCGTCATCGAGGACGAACCCACTGCGACAGCAGGAGGTGCGCCCGAGACAACCTTGCCGGACCCGGCCACTTTTCTCCAAAGCAGCCCCCAGCGTAAGTATATGGTTTGCTTTCCGCTGTGGGGTGCGCATGGATACTCTGTTTTTGCTGATATCTGACTGCTGATTTGTGTAGGAGCAGAGCAGCCTCACCAGGAGCGCCCGGAGGCCGCCCCCGAAACGCCAAGGGGGAGTCCTCCGGCAAGGGAGGGCTATCTGGTAAGGGAGAGGTCTCCGGCAAGGGGGAGTTCTCCGGCAAGGGACAGCACCAGCGGCCCCCCGGCGGCGGAGACCACGACTGTAGAACCCGGGACAGGTAATCTTCTCGCTTGAAAACTTCCCCTGGGTTCTTCTTCTTTTGATCTTCTTGGGTTTTTGCTTGACTCTTCCCCCTTTTCTGGCTGTCAGACCCATCTGCTACGGAGCCGATGGAGACCGAGGTTGCCGCCGAAGAAGCAGCCGGTGCTGACGATCCCGCCGGTGCAGAGGCCACCAAGGCTGCCGCCGCGGCAACTAGCGAGGGGTCTGGCGATCGCACTGATGGCCCTGAGGCCGCAGGAGCGCCAGGCGCTACACCGACCGCCGACCCGTCCGCCGCTGCCGCAGCGCCAGGCTCCGAAGAGCCCCAGCCAGGCGTATACTTGAAGGCCGGCGATGACGTCTTCATCAACCTCCCCTGGGCGTCAAGCTCCAGGGCGCCGGTCGAGGGAGAGATCTTCGACGGGGAAGTGCTTGCCTCCGCGGGGCTGACGCTGGTTGACGCGCCAAGCAGCAGCAACGAGCCTGAGGAAGAGCGGCTGCTGCGGAAGTTGTTGTCGCTCTACCGCGCGCGGCAAGCCAAGCTGGAATCCCGTGAGGCGCTTGTCGCGAAGGCGGGAGCAGACATCGAGAAGCGCGCGGAGGAGCTCCGGGGTCTCCACCAGGAAGCTCTCCGGTCCCTGGCGGAGGAGCGAGAGCAACTTGTCGAAGCGCAGAAGGCCTTCCTCCTCGAGAAGGCTAAAGTCGAAGAGCAACAGCGACTTGCCGCTGTGAAGCTATCCGTGGAGGAGGGCGATCTGGCGCAGCGGAAGGTCAATCTTGACGCCCATGAGGAGGAGCTTGCCATGCGCGAGGAAAAACTCGGTGGAGCCCTCAAGCAAGCAGAGGATGCTGCCGCAGTTGCCGAGGCCGCCAAGAAGGAGCTGGAGACGAAGGTGGCGCAGCTAGAGGCCGATCTCGCCGAGAAGGGCAAAGAGCTTAGCGCCGCCAAGGACTCCAACGCGGATCTTGAGTTGAAGCTGACCACTTTGACCAAGACGCTAGACGGCGCCAAGAAGCAGGAGGCGGCCTTGAAAGAAGAGATCAAGGCCGACAAGGCGCTGCTGGAGAGTGTTGCCGCCACCCAGAATGCTTTCAGGGAAAATGTGGAGCACTGGACGGAGAGCCTCGTGAGTGCTGCCGCAGATGTTGACAAGGAGCTGGCACAACTGGGGATGGAGGACCTCGGGTATCCCTCCGACGAGAACCTCCAACCCAGCGCCAAGCTCGTCTTGTTCTTCAAGGGCGTGGTGACGGCCCTCCAGCGACTCCGGGAGACGATCCCAAAGCAGCTGGCCAACGAGTCACGCAAGATCTGCGTGGGAGCTCTTCAGAAAGTGTTGGTGAAGGTGGCCTTTCGCAATCCGGGCCTCAACCTCACCAACGTCCTCAAGACCCTGCCGCCGGATGCTGATCTGGAGGCGCTCAAGACCCTTGTCGCACCCATTGTGGACAAGGTGAGCGGGATCAAGAGGATCGAGGGCGATCGCGTAGACTAGGTCGCCCGTTTCTTCTTTCCTTGTTGCTGTTTTTCATATTATGAAAACAATCTGTTAGAGCCGCAACAAGCTATCTTTGTAATATAACTCTATTCTGGGTAATGATTGCAATGTTATTCCCTTTACTTGATTCCCCCCTTTGTATGTTTTTGCCCTACGCTTTTAGGGAACTTGTCGGTGCAGGCACCTGAGCCGCGAGCGCTGAGTGCGGGACGTCAGCAGCCTGCTGGCGGTGCCGCTACCGACAAGAAACCTTGTCGCAACTAGTTGCAGCTCACTTAAGTTGTTGAGCAGACTCGAAGCAAAGTAAGGGGCAACTAGCTACGAGTTGGTTCATCCACGCACAGGTTTTCCATACAAAGTGTGGTCGTTCAAGGGAGATAACTTAAAAATTTAAAAAATCTGATTGCTCAAACTTTGGCAACTTAGCTTTTCTGTTGCTTGCTTCCCGGCAAGGCGAAACTTTCTTGAACGACGCCTGGCCCATACCATTATCTTCTCCTTTCCCCCCCGGCAAACTTGTGGGCGGGGGAACCTTCCTTTCCTTGAGAAAAAAGAAAGAAGAGAAAATAAAGATATGGAGCCTTACGGCTCGTTATTGCTTACGGGGGATGCCGGGGAGTAGGTGCTGCACAAAGTGTCAGATAACACATACAAAAAATAGAAAGCATGAAGTTGACAAGATGTGTGGAGCACATGAGCTTTACTTATGCACGGGGTCTGCGCCCGGCTTTGTACAAAGGATTACATGCAACAGCGGCAAGACTTGTACAAAAGGTGGTTGTCGGAACAGGTTCCGGCAACCGCGCCTTACGGGTAAAACTTACGAAGATGCTCAATGTTCCAGGAGTTGCTCACCGGAATGGCATCTTCGGTCTCAAGGCGGACAGCGCTAGGCCTAGTGACTCGTTTCACCCGGTAAGGGCCTTCCCACTTCAGCGTCAACTTGTTGGAATTCTTGGTGGACTGAACATGCCGAAGAACAAGGTCGCCTTCCTCGAAACTTCTGGCATTAACTTTGCGGCTATGGTAGCGGCGCAAAGCTTGCTGGTAGCGAGCAGCTCGTACAGCAGCCTGAAGACGGTCTTCCTCAAGGAGCAGCGCGTCATCTTGTCGCAGCTGCTCTTGCTTAAGCTCATCATAAGCGAGCACTTGAGGTGACCCGTATACGAGTTCCGTGGGGAGAACTGCCTCTGCTCCATATACTAGAGCGAAAGGTGTCTAGCCAGTGGCTCGATTTGGCGTCGTCCTGATCGACCAAAGAACCACCGGCAGCTCCTCGATCCAGTTTTTTCCGCACTTGTGCAGCCTGTCGAAAGTCCTGGTCTTGAGCCCGCATAGCACTTCAGCATTTGCCCTCTCCGCTTGACCGTTGCTTCTCGGGTGAGCAACAGAAGCGAAGCAGACCTTGGCGCCAAGGTCTTGGACGTACTGCATGAAGGTGCGGCTCGTGAATTGTGTACCGTTGTCGGTGATTATCCTGTTAGGGATCCCGAAGCGGCAAACAATTGACCTGAAGAACTTGACTGCTGACTGTGCTGTCACCTTCCTCACTGGTTCCACTTCCGGCCACTTTGTGAACTTGTCGATTGCTATGTACAAGTACTCAAAGCCCCCGACTACTCGGGGAAAGGGGCCGAGGATGTCGAGCCCCCAGACCAAAAATGGCCAGGATAAAGGGACCGTCTGGAGAGCTTGAGCTGGTTGGTGTATCTGCTTGGAATGGAACTGGCACGCTTCACACTTGGTTAGTTGTGTAGTTGCATCCTGGAGGGCTGTCGGCCAAAAGAAACCTTGCCGGAATGCTTTGCCGACAAGTGCTCTTGCGCCAATGTGGTGTCCACATACGCCTCCATGTATCTCTGCCAACAGCTTTTGTCCGTCTTCCCGATGAATACACTTCAATTTCACACCGTTGAGTCTTCTTCTGTACAGTGTCTTGTCGACAAACTGGTACATACTTGACTGCCGTGCTACTCTTTCCGCTTCTTCTTGCTCTTCGGGAAGTTCTCCTGTCCAAAGGAAACGGACAATCTGCTGTGCCCATGCTGGAGCTTGTGGCTCGACAACAAGGACTAAAGGCAAATCTGCTGCTGCGGGAACATCCGCTCCTACGGCAAGAACCTGCGGCTCTGCCGGAGCTTGACATTCCCCGGCAAGCTTGCCGGAGCAAAACTTGTCGGGAGCTTCTGCTTCAATGGAACAAACCCTGGGGCTTGCCGGAGCATATAGGTCCTCATCGCTCTTGGCGTTGATCTTGGGGACCTTCTTGGCGGCGGCTTCGGGAAGCTCTGCCGGCAAATAGTCACCAGAAATCAACTTCCTCTTCTTGCTCTGTCCAGTTGATGGTGTTACAGACGGTTGAGTCAACTTGAGCACAAAGATCCCTGGTTCCACAGGTAACTTAAGTGCGGCGCACTTTGATAGGCCATCGGCAATGGCATTCTGGGCTCTCGGAACATGCTCCATTTGTAGGCCGTCAAAGTGCTCTTCTAGCTTTCTCACTTCGTCGACGGAAGCTTCCATCAACGGACTCTGATAGCTCTTATTCACTTGGTGGACGACAAGCTACGAGTCACCCCTGACAATGAGCTTCTTGATCCCAAGGTCTGCCACAATCCTGAGACCGGCAAGCAAGCCTTCATACTCTGCAGTATTGTTTGTTGCTTGCTCCTTGGGAAAGTGCATCTGGACTACGTACTTGAGGTGCTCTCCGGTGGGTGCGACAAGCAGCACGCCAGCGCCGGCGCCTTGCAGCAAGAAGGCACTATCAAAGTACATCAGCCACTCTTTGCTTGCTTCTTCAACGGGGATGCTCGTCTCTGGAATTTCTTCATCTGGTGTTGGCGGCCATTCCGCTATAAATTCTGCCAATGCTCTGCTCTAGATAGTTGAAGTACTCTCAAACTTGAGGCCAAAGCTTGACAGTTCCAGTGCCCACTCAACAATCCTGCCTGTCGCTTCTGGATTCTGTAGTATCCTCTTCAGCGGAAAGCGAGTGACAACTGTGATCTCATGTGCTTGGAAGTAATGGCACAGCTTTCTCGAGGCCATGAGAAGGCCGAAAAGCAATTTCTGCACGCCAGAGTACCTTGACCTAGCCCCCTGCAGAAGGGAACTAACAAAGTAAACTAGGCGCTGCACCATTTTCTTCTGTGTCTCCTCGTGCATCTGCGCAGATCCATCTTTGTTGGGACCAGAGCTTGCCGGGGAAGCCCCTTGCTTGTCACTGGATGCGCTTGCCGTGGTTGCTGGCTCGTCATCTGCCTCCCTCTCTGCTACTAACGCAGCACTAACCACTTGATTGGTTGCCGCTATGTACAGCAGCAACTTCTCTTGTGGCTTAGGTGCGACAAGTATTGGAGGGGAGGACAGGTATCTCTTCAAGTCTTGCAGCGCAGCCTCCGCTTCCGGAGTCCATTTCATTGGACCTGCCTTTTTCAATAATTTGAAAAACGCCAGGGCGCGCTCAGCAGACCTAGAGATAAACCTGCTGAGAGCAGCCATGCAACCGGCAAGTCTCTGTACATCCTTGACGCGCTTTGGTGCTTCAATCTGCTCAATGGCCTTGATCTTGTCGGGATTGGCTTCAATTCCCCGCTGAGATACGAAGAACCCGAGAAGCTTGCCGGAAGGAACTCCAAACACACACTTCTCTGGGTTGAGCTTGAGGCTGATCTTGCGCAGATTTGCAAAGGTCTCGTCTAAATCTTGGATCAGAGTTGCCCTGTCCTTGCTCTTGACCACTATGTCATCCATATAGGCTTCCACATTTCTGTGTATTTGTAGCTCAAGAGCGACATGGACTACTCTTGCAAATGTTGAACCAGCATTTTTTAATCCGAAAGGCATCCGTATGAAACAGTACGTGCCACATGGAGTAATAAATGCGGTCTTCTCCTCATCCTCTTCTGCCATGAAGATCTGATGGTATCCTGAGTATGCGTCAAGAAATGAAAGCAAATCACATCCGGCTGTGGAGTCAACAATCTGGTCAATGCGCGGCAAGGGAAATGGGTCTTTGGGACAAGCTTTGTTAACATCGGTAAAATCGATACAAAGTCTCCATTTCCCGTTCGCCTTGCGCACGACTACAGGATTGGCCAACCACGTAGGATGGAGCACTCCTCTGACAAGGCCTGCTGCTTCCAATTTCTTGATCTCTTCTGCGATAAATTCTTGGCGCTCCACTGCTTGCTTCCTGACTTTCTGCTTGACGGGCCGCGCATGAGGACAAACGGCAAGGTGGTGCTCAATTACTTTCCTGGGAACACCGGGGATGTCAGACGGTTGCCACGCAAACACGTCGACATTCGCCCGCAGGAAAGCAATGAGCGCGCTTTCCTATTTAGGGTCGAGAGTGGCACTGATGGTGAAAGTACCACCAGTGCCGTCCTCCTTGGAGGACACCTTATTCGTCTCTGGCGGAGCTGCCATTGTCTTCTTACACTTGCCGGTGGAGCTCAATGGTGCGTCCTCGACGGCAGCGCAGCACTCCGAAGAGGTGCGCTTGCCGCAGTGGGCATCAGAACTCTTGCCGGGCTTGGTCTTCTTCTCCCCGGGAGCTTCAGCGGCAAGTGACTTGCGATCTATTGCGGTTGCCGCTTCCCGGTAGATCTTGTCGGCGCAGATAAGAGCATCCTTCTTGTCGCTAGGGACAGAGATGACGCTTATCGGGCCTGGCATCTTCAGCATGTTGTATGCGTAGTGAGAGGCTGCCATGAACTTGGCGAGTGCTGGACGGCCAAGTATCCCATTGTAAGGCAATGGAATATCGGCAACGTCAAAAGTGACCCTCTCAGTCCTGAAGTTCAGCTCGCTGCCAAATGTTACTAGCAATGTGACCTTCCCCTTTGGCTTGCTCCTTCCCGGGTTGATTCCTTGGAATGTACCGGTCTCTTCAAGCTCGCTGTCAGGGATCTGGAGTTTCTGGAGTACAGCGGAGGAGATCAGGTTCAAGCCGGCCCCGCCGTCAACTAGCATCTTAGTGACCTTGAGGTTGCGGATAGTTGGTGAAACCAACATCGGCAAGCACCCGACCGCAGTTGTGCGGTCAGGGTGGTCCTCAACATCAAAGATGATAGGCATGCTGGACCATTTCAGAAGCTTGCGTGACTCGACAGGTGGTTCCGCTGCATTGACTTCCCGCACCCACTGCTTGAGTTGGCGGTGCGAAGTATGCAGAGAAGCACCGCCGTCAATGCACAACACCTCTGTGGCTTTCTGGAACTCCTTCTCACTGGTCTTGACATCATCCATGTCTTCATCGTCGTCGCCATCTTCATCCTTGTCGCGGCCGCGGGGAGGTCTGTCTCCTTGCCGCTGCTTGGCGTTGCCGCGGCGTCCTCCCCGGCCGGCGCACTTCTTGCCGGATTCTCCAGCACTTCCTTGGGCCCTCTCCTTGTCGCGTCGCTCGTACTCAGCCTTTTGTTGCTGGACGAGCTGCTCAACCTTCTTGCAGCTCTGGAGGTCATGGCCCTTGGTGCGGTGAATCTTGCAGTACTGCTTGTCGGTGCCGTCCTGCTTGTCGGCGACCGCCACAGCCTGGCAGTTGGTGCATGCGGCAATCTCCTTGGCGGAGTTACCAACTTTGGCTTTCTTGACGCCACCTTCGTTGCCGGACTGCTCAACGACTAGCACATCTTTGCCTTTCTTCTTCCTGTTCCACCGCCGGTTTTTCTTTGCCGGGGCAGCATCCTCGCTGTCGGATCCTCCTGCTCCTGCATTCTCTCCGGGGAGCTTCCTCTCTTCCTCAGCACATGCACACTTGTCGGCCAGGGCATACAGCTCACTGACGTCTCTGATCTTGCACATCGCCATCTCCTACCGCATCCTGTGGTTACGCACGTTCTGATGGAACGCGCTGATGACCGCAGCAGGGTGGACATCTGGGATGTTGTGCTATACACGGCTGAATCTCTGAATGTACTTGCGCAGGGGCTCTCCTTCCTTCTGGGCGAGCAGGTGAAGGTCACTCTCTTGGCCATGAGGTTTGTGGCCGCCTGTAAAGGCGCCGACAAACTGATGGCATAGGTCTGCCCAGGAGGATATGGAGTTGTCCGGCAAGTGCATGAGCCAGGACCTGACGTTGGGCTTGAGCACCAGCGGGAAGTAGTTGGCAAGGATCTTGTCGTCTCGCCCCCCGGCAGCCTGCACCGCGATGGTGTAGAAGCTGAGGAACTCCGACGGATGCGACTTGCCGTCGTACTTCTCTGGTACGTCTGGCTTGAAATTCTTCATGCTGGGCCACTGGACTTGCCGCAGCTCACGGATGAACGCAGGGCAACCTACCGCGTACGGCAAGTCGCCTGGTTCCCCTGGCGCATGCATGTCAACAGAGGGCCCAGCGCGCTGGTCTGATTGACGCCGCGCTTCTCTTCGGCGCTCGATGCGAGTACGAGCGTCTTCTTGTTGTCGTTCATGAAGAACTTGGCGCTGATCGCGACGAGCTCGTGGATCTGATGACGCGGTGGAGTCGCTGTCGAGGTGGATCCGACGAGTCGGCGATCTTGGCCTTCGGGGCGGAGAGTGCACAGTAGTTGCACCCCCACCGGTCTTCTCGCCACTGGCTCGTTCCTGGCTGACTTGCCGTGGCTGCGACGTGCTCGGCTGCCGTTGAGCGTCGCCGTTGGCGAAGCCGATGAGATTTTGAATGGTGGCCCTCTAGTCGTCGATCTTGTCCGCCGTTGGACGGTAGTCCAGGAGCAGTTGAGCTCGTGCCAAAGCTTCTGCTGCAGTGGCGGGTGGTGGTGGCGAACGGTGCGAAGAGCGGGATATGCTCGGACTTCTAACTATGTTAGAAGGAGCAGTATCCCGTCTAGGCGACCGTGCCTCGCTCGTGCCAGCATGTTGGCGTGCATGTTGGTCTTGAGCGCTCCGAGATCCACCAGCTCGATCTTGGTCCAGCAAACGCATGGTACCTTGAGCACCATGACGCTGTCGGTCCCGCGCCTCATGAGATGGGCGCGGTGCATGTACGGACGCGGAGGCCTTGGAGTGCGCCCGGTCGTTGTGGGGAGCCGGCTACGCCGCCGATGGGCAGTGCAGCCTTGTCCTTGGACTTGGCAGCACCGTGAGCTCCCTCGTCGACGCCCGTTCTTCCGCCGGCGTCCGGCCCCTCAGCCGTTTGCTCCGGTGGTAGCGGGGCGGACGGAGCAGCCGCCTCCGAAGCCTTCTTCTTCGGCGGCATGTCGATGAAGATGATGAAGATCTAGCTTGCGTGAACGCCGGATCTGGTTCACACAACTTCGGCGCACCCCCTTCCTCGCGCGCCAAAGATGCCGGGGTACTGATCCACGAGCACCTATGGGACCGGTGGACCGGGTCCCTTTCGGTTCGGCGGGGGCGGAGGTCGCACGAAGAGCAGATTGAGGCGAAACACGCGAGTGGTTTTACCCAGGTTCGGGCCGCACGGATGCGTAAAACCCTACTCCTGCGTTATGGTTTGTATTGAGTTCTTGCTCGGGAGCGTGGAGTGCTACAGTACACACCAGCAGCTAGCGAGACCGAGCGTGAGTGTTCCTTGAACCAGCTAACCCCCTCTACGTTGCGCATGGGCCTCCTTTTATATGCTCAAGGGTTCACCGACAGGTGGCAACATAGACAAGGGGTAAAAATGGAAAGGTGCTGCAGTAGGTACAGCTACCTTCTACAGTGTATCATACCTAACCCTGACGGCAGGGGACAAGGGCATTAAATGCCCGTCTGTGTCGCCTAGGCAGTGCAAAAGGGACCGTCAGGGACGCCACCGCTCGCCACGACGGCAATCTTGTCAGCGCCGCTTGCCACCGCGCACCGCTGGCTGCACAGCCTCCCGCCACGCACGCCTGGAAGGGTCCCAGAGCGACACGTTGGTGGATGTGCTGGAGCGCGGGCACGGAGTGGTGGCTTGCCACGGCAAGCGCCTTGCCGCGGCAAGCGCCTTTCCGCGGCAAGCGCCTTGCGCGGTCGTTGTCTTGTCGCGTCCGAGAGCTTGTCGCTCACCGTATCTTGCCGGGGCGCGCGGCGCGTCGCGGCAAGTTCCTTGAGATGCCTTGCTTGGCCTTCCCGGCAAGCTCCTCTTGCCGGGGTCTTGTCTCCTTGGCTTGGATACTTTGTTCTTGAATGGCTCCAAAGGAACCACGGAGGACCTTGGCGGTCACCCGGCAAGCCTTGCCGCGGGATGCTGCGACTGCCCGTGCATAAGTTCGGGATACTAGGGTACCCCTACTTTAGTACACCGACATTCATGATCTTTAATTTTAATTTTAATAGTTGGTTCCCACTCATCATAAAGTTTTCTAGGGATAGAAACTTTCAACTCAAGTTTTTCTTCATAAGATTGCATCAAGGCATCAACGATATGTTCGGTAAAGGCTTTATTTTGACTATAAGCATGAGGAGAATTTAGCACGGATTGCAACAAGGAAATACAATCAATCAAAGAGCAATTTTCATAATTAAATTCCTTGAAATCCAATATAGTGGGTTTAGCATCATCTAGGGTTTTATTTCTTTTAATCCCACTTTTATCAATTTCACCATCAAGATCTAAATACGCCGAATTTTTAGAACGCCTTCTAGGTAAAGGTGGATCATATTCAGTCCCATCATTATCAAGATTGATATTGCAAAACAAAGATTTAATAGGGGACACATCAATAACTTTTAGATCTTCATCTTGATTTTCATAGGAATCCGGTTTAGCGGCCATCTATTGACTAAGGTAGCTTGCATATCTGAAATTTCAGCAGTTAATTTTTCAAGATGAGCAATTTGGGATCTTATACCATCAAATTCTTTAGACATATCATCGAGCTCTTTATTCATATAACTCATAAAACCTTTTTGTTCCTTAAGCTCATTTCTAAAGAAATTATTATGCTCAAATTGCAAAACCATAAACTTCCTGACGTTGTTTTCGATCTCCTCTAACCTTTTAAGGTGAAGATCACCGAATCTAGGAAGAGCCATCGCGACAAACAAGCAAACTAACACACAAGCAAACAAAAAGGCAAATGGGCAAAAAGAGGCAAATAGAGAAAGAGAGGGAGGATAGAGAGAGAGGGCGAATAAAACGGCAAGGGTGAAGTGGGGGAGAGGAAAACGAGAGGCAAATGGCAAATAAGGTAATGCGGGAGATAGGCATTGTGATGGGTACTTGGTATGTTGACATTTGCATAGACTCCTCGTAAACGGCGCCAGAAATGGCTCGTTGTCGGGAGTCAAATCTTGACTTGCGCGAACCTCCCCAGCAACGGCGCCAGAAATTCTTCTTGGTACCTCTTGAGCACTGCGTTGGATTTCCCCGAAGAAGAGAGGATGATGCAGCAAAGTAGCTTAAGTATTTCCCTCAGTTTTTGAGAACCAAGGTATCAATCCAGTAGGACGCTACGCGTGAGTCCCTCGTACCTACACAAAAACAATAGCTCAATGCAACCAACGCGCTTAGGGGTTGTCAATCCCTTCACGGTCACTTACGAAAGTGAGATATGATAGAGATGATAAATAATATTTTTGGTATTTTTGGTATAGAGATGCAAAGTGAAAAGTAAAAGGCAAAGTAAAAAAGCAAAGCAATAATAAAGTGATGGAGATTGATATGATGAGAAAGAGACCCGAGGGCCATAGGTTTCACTAGTGGCTTCTCTCAAAAGCATAAGTATTCTAGGGTGGGTGAACAAATTACTGTTGAGCAATGGACAGAATTGAGCATAGTTATGAGAATATCTAGGTATGATCATGTATATAGGCATCACGTATGAGACAAGTAGACCGACTCCTGCCTGCATCTACTACTATTACTCCACTCATCGACTGCTATCCAGCATGCATCTAGAGAATTAAGTTAAAAACAGAGTGACGCCTTAAGCAAGATGACATGATGTAGAGGGATAGTTTCATGCAATATGATAAAAACCCCATCTTGTTATCCTCGGTGGCAACAATACAATACGTGCCTTGCTGCCCCTTCTGTCGCTGGGAAAGGACACCACAAGATCGAACCGAAAGCTAAGCACTTCTCCCATGGCAAGAAAAACCAATCTAGTAGGCCAAACCAAACTGATAACTCGAAGAGACTTGCAAAGATAACCAATCATACATAAAATAATTCAAGGAAGATTCAAATATTATTCGTAGATAGACTGGATCATAAACCCACAATTCATCGGTCTCAACAAACACACCGCAAAAAGAAGATTGCATCGAATAGATCTCCACGAGAGAGGGGGAGAACATTGTATTGAGATCCAAAAAGAGAGAATAAGCCATCTAGCTACTAACTATGGACCCGTAGGTCTGAAGTAAACTACTCACACTTCATCGGAGGGGCTTGGATGATGATGTAGAAGCCCTCCGTGATCGATGCCCCCTCCGGCGGAGCTCCGGAACAGGCCCCAGGATGGGATCTCGTGGATACAGAAAGTTGTGGCAGTGGAATTAGGTTTTTGGCTCCGTATCTGATCGTTTGGGGGTACGTGGGTATATATAGGAGCAAGAAGTACGTCGGTGGAGCAACTGGGGGCCCACGAGGGTGGAGTGTGCGCTTGGGGGGGGGGCAGACGCGCCCCCTACCTCGTGGCCTCCTGTTAATTGGCTTGACGTAGGGTCCATGTCTCTTGAGTTGTATTCGGTGAGAAAATCACGTTCACGAAGGTTTCATTCCGTTTGGACTCCGTTTGATATTCCTTTTCTTCGAAACCCTAAAACAGGCAAAAAACAACAATTCTGGGCTGGGCCACCGGTTAATAGGTTAGTCCCAAAAATAATATAAAATTGGATAATAAAGCCCAATAATGTCCAAAACAGTAGATAATATAGCATGGAGCAATCAATAATTATAGATACGTTGGATACGCATCAAACTTGCACTAGTGAAAGTATGAACCCTAGGCCTTGTTACTAAGCATTGCAATACCGTTTTCGCTCACTTTATTTTTTTCAAATTAAAAAAACCTATATCTAGTTTCCATATTGCACTTGTATCACCATCTCTTTGCCGAACTAGTGCACCTATACAATTTACCATTGTATTGGGTGTGTTGGGGACACAAGAGACTCTTCGTTATTTGGTTGTAGGGTTGCTTGAGAGAGACCATCTTCAACCTATGCCTCCCACGGATTGATAAACCTTAGGTCATCCACTTGAGGGAAATTTGCTGATGTCCTACAAAACTCTGCACTTGGAGGCCCAACAACTTCTACAAGGATAAAGTTGCGTAGTAGACATCAAGCTCTTTTCTAGCGCCGTTGCCGGGGAGGCTAGGTAAGTGGCACTAACACCCCATCAATCAAGCTCTTTTCTGGTGCTGTTGCCGGGGATGTTAGTGCTGGAAGATATATCGTTAGATCTTGCAATAGAATATTTTAGTTTCTTGTTTTATCACTAGTTTAGTCTATAAAAGAAAACTACAAAAAAATGGAATTGAGGTTGCCTCATATGCTTCATCTTTTTAATGTCTTTCGTGTTAGAATTGTGCCAAAGTGTTAGAAGAAGAATGCATTAAAATGTTTGGCACTAAATCTTTTAATGATGAGCATGATTGCAATGTTGTTAGTATGAATTCTTTGAATATCCATGATGCTAATTATATGCAGAGCTACAAGCTTGGGGATGCTATGTTTGATGAAGATGATACTTTTTGTCCCCCATGTTTTGATGAGAAAATTTACTATTATGAAAGAATGCCTCCTATCCATGATGATTATTGTGATGACACGTATGCTACAAAGAATAATGATAACCATGAAACTTGTCATCTTGATTTCAATTTTCAATCCCATGATAGTTATTTTGTTGAATTTTCTCCCACTATTATGAATGAGAAGAATTTTTCTTATATGGACAGTACTAAAATTTCTATGCTTATGCATCATGAAAATAATGATTTATGTGATGGTTATATATTTTAATTCATTCATGATGCTACTGAAAATTATTATGAGGGAGGAATATATGCTTGTAGGAGTTGCAAGAATATCAAGTTTCCTCTCTACATGTTGAAAATCTTGAAGTTTTGCTTGCTTTACCTTCCTATGCAAGTTGATTCTTGTCCCCATAATTTATTTGCTCACAAAATCCCTATGCATAGGAAGTGGGTTAGACTCAAATGTGCTAGTCATATGCTTCATGATGCTCCCTTTATGTTTCAATTCTTATCTTTTATATGAGCATCATTGAAATCATCATGCCTAGCTAGAAAGGCAATAAAGAAGAGCACTTGTTGGGAGACAACCCAATATTTACCCCTACTGTTTTTGTGTGTTCACATGATTAGGCTACTGTATTAATCATGTTTTATAGATTTTATTTCAATAAAGTGCCAAGTAAGACCTTTGGGATGATCTATGGTGATAGTTGATTTGATCTTGCTAAAAAACAGAATCTTTTGCGCTCAGGAAAACAATTCTCATTTTTAACAGAAGCAAGATAAAATACTGATTCTTTTTGAGGAAGATTAATATAAAAATTGCACAGGTTATCCTAATTTTCCGGAATTTGTGGAGTTATAGAAGTATTCGAGAGTTACAAATTACTACAGTCTGTCCTGTTTTTGACAGATTCTGTTTTTGGTGCATAGTTTGCTTGTTTTCTAGTTTCTATGACTTATATTGCTTAATATAAATTGTAGAAATGATAGGGTACAGTAGGCATCATGTGAGAAAAATTATGAATCTTGTGTTGACATTTCCTAAGTGGTGATTTGCTTTATTATACTAACGGAGCTTACGAGTTTTCTGTTAAGTTTTGTGTTGTGAAGTTTTCAAGTTTTGGATGAAGTTTCGACGGACTACGGAATAAGAAGTGGCAAGATCCTAAGCTTGGGTATGCCCAAGGCACCCCAAGGTAATATTCAAGTACAACCAATAGCCTAAGCTCGGGGATGCCCCAGATGCCATCCCCTCTTTCGTCTTCGTTCGTCGGTAACTTTACTTGGGGCTATATTTTTATTCACCACATGATATGTGTTTTGCTTGGAGCATCATTTTGTTTTGTTTAGATTTGCTTTCTGTTATTTAGAGTAATGGTTTTCATCTTTTAGTTCAATAAAAAGGTCAAGTATAGTATTTACCATGCTTATTTTACAAGTCTATACGTTGCTGTTTCAAAAACTGAAAGTTTGCTGTTATAATTTGAATATTTGTGAATAGTCAGAACATGATAAAATCGTGAAATCTTTACACAATGAGTAACAACAAATTTTCTATAGTGTGGTAATTATTCAGAATTTTTGGAGTTAGGGAAGTATGATTCCTCTTTAACTCTTTATAGACTGTTCTGTTTAGACAGATTCTTGTTATGTTTGCATTGTTTGCATATATTTGCTTGTTTAATGATTCTATTTGAGGATAGGAGCACTAAATATGTAGAGGCATTTAGTAGGCCATATCAAATTAAAATTTTAGTGATTTTCTACAGTAGAGAATGGTAAGGTTTTGCATGGATTTATACTAACCTATCTCATGAGTTCTTGTTGAGTTTTGTGTGGATGAAGTTTTGAAGAACTAGGGAAACCGTGATATAAAAGGAATTAAGGAGACACAAAAGCTCAAGCTTGGGGTTGCCCAAGGCATCCCTAGTTAATATTTAAAGAAGTCTCAAGCATCTAAGCTTGGGGATTCCCCGGTTGGCATCCCACTTTTCTTCTTCACCAACTATCGGTCAGTTTTGGTTGAGCCTAAGTTTTTGCTTCTTCTCATGATATGTGCTATCCTTGCAATGTAATTTTATTTTATTTTGCTTGTTGTTTGAATAAAATACATTAGATTTGAAAATTTTAAATTAGAGAGAGTCTTCACATAGCTAAATAATTATTTGACTACTCATTGATCTTCACTTATATCTTTTTGGACTAGTTTGTCATTTACTCATTTGCTTCACTTATATCCTATGAGTAAATGGTTGAATGAATTTGATATCATAAATCTGAAATTATATATGCTTCATATGCTTATACCTTGGGGAGTAATGACTTCACATATAATAAGTAGAGGTGGTAAATTTATTGAAAGTTAGCAAACATTGTATTAGTCACTTGAACAATTCATGAAAGAATATTGAAGGAAGAGAGATTTCACATATAAATATACTATCTTGGACATCTTCTATGATTGTGAGCCCCATTAATTTTTTTCAAACCTGAGCAAATTAGTTGAAGTTGGACAAGGAAGACAACATAATGAGTTATGCTTGGGTATATTTGTGTAGAAGTTATACTGTTATGGATCCTCCAACATGTTGTGCTTGCTTTTTAGAATCTTTTGCTAGCTTAATTCTTTGTACTAAGCGAGAATACTGCTTGTGCATCCAAATTCCTTTAACCAGGTTTCTTCCATGCGTGTGCACCATATCTACCTATATGCAGTATTTACCAGCCGTTCCAAGTAAATTTGCATGTGCCAAACTCTAAACCTTCAAATAATAATCTGTTTTGTATGGCCGAATTGCTCATGTAGCGAGTAGGGGCTGTCAGTATCTTCCATGCTAGTTGGGTTATTCTTCACGATGAGTGGACTCCGCTCATCATTCACGAGAAAGTGGCTAGTAATTGGGATGCCTAGTCCTATGATCAAAAGATCAAAAACGAAATTGCAAATAATTGAACAAAACTCCCCTAGGATTGTTGATAATTGGGCGGTACCCGTTGTTTTGGACCAGCCGTGGAAGGTGATTGTTGGTGGAGGGGGAGTAAAATCTTTACCTTTCTGTCTGGGAACCACTTATAATGTATCTAGTATGGAAGATATTGGGAACTCTTGGTTGTTATGTTGACAATGAAAGCATACCTCTCAAAATTATTGTCATCTCTGTTTTAAAAGCTTCAAGCTCTGGCACCTCTGCAAATCCCTGCTTCCCTCTACGACG
Source organism: Triticum urartu (assembly GCF_056163025.1). NCBI lineage: Eukaryota > Viridiplantae > Streptophyta > Magnoliopsida > Poales > Poaceae > Triticum > Triticum urartu. The sequence continues at coordinate 644,173,558 of NC_141875.1, forward strand.
GGCCTATCTTTTACTTTTATGCAATAGTGAGTAGTATTCCTTCTCATTCCAACCTACTCTTTAGTTGGCAAGCATCATGTGATGGGGAAAGATCTAAGCGTATATGGCTATTAAAATATATTTGATCATGAATTATTATTGTTGACAATTATCTATATGATAAGTAAGTTGGGAGGTGAAACATTAAGCCCCTATCTTTCTCTGTGTTCGATGGATGCTGTTAGTTCTAAAAATATGCTTTGAGTGGTAGGAATCATGGAAGACTATACAATAGTTGAGTATGTGTCAGGACCCCGATTCCAAGCCACATCGATCTAGCCGGTAACACCTCATATCACTTTGCGGCCTCACGCACGGTATCCCACGGGTGTCGCCTTACCATGGCCCGGGACCGTTTGCGCCTTTTGGCTCACGTATATGATTGTGTCGCTAGCATCCATATGACAGAGAACCCGGGCCGACATGGCTAGTCGTGAACCCAAAGCGGCACAGACCTATGGAGACAGGCATACATGAATCACATCGAGCATGTCGGTCATCAGCGAGTGATTCCGGGCTGTAGCACCGGGCTAACAGGACTCCGGGGAACCCGGGCTGTAGCAGGCTAGGCAGGACTCCGGATATCACCGCGTGACATTTCCCCGAAGGGACAGACATAGGAACGAGGTGAAACACATGCCGGCCAGTCAAGCGCCCTGAACAGTAGTGCTGGGCTAGCAGGACTTTGGTGAACCGGGCTGTAGCAGACTACTATGGCTCGAGGAACACTAGACTACATTTCCCCATAAGAAAAGCTGCCAAGGATAAACAACTAGATTGTCAGATCCCACTCATACCAAGCATTTCAATCATACAAACAATATGCCCGATATGAGTACATACAACATGGCATCACAACAAAACTCTACAACTCAAGTACTTTATTTAAAGGCTCCAGAGAGCCATACATAACATGTTCATACAGGTAGGGGTCACATGACCCGACACTCGAGTCATACAATCATACAAGCACAAGCGGAAGTAAATAGTCTGAGTACAGACACTAGAAAGCAAGAAGGCTTCTCGAAGCCTGTCTATCTACATAGGGCCCTCCATGGCCAGGATCACCACCTGGGTGGCTAGTCACTCGTCGACATCAAGGTCTACATAAAACCAATCGGAGGGGGCGGTGTTGTCGTCTGAAAACAATAAATAAGCAAACATGAGTACAAGGTACTCAGCAAGTCTTACATCAGAACCTAATATACATGCTCATTCTCAAGAAGGTGGTGGGGTTATTGCAGCAAGCTAGCTTTGACTCTTGGCTAAGCTATCCTAAGGAACTGCACTAGTAAAATAGTTTTCGCACACAAGTCCACTACTCACCAACACAATACTCCACCGGGGATCCTCTCTCGTCATCCTATGAGAGGGCCATCCTCGGTACTCACACTTATCTTGAGTCTTTTAGTAGTAACCATTAAATTGTCTATGAACTATACAGGCAACCAAGTAGTCCTTTACCGTGGACGTGGCTATTCGAATAGTTTTATACCCTGCAGGGGTGTACTTCGTCACACATGTTTCCACCACTTAGCGTCTGCACACGACATGTGCTCGGCAGACTTCAAGCGAAAACTGACGTGGGTGTAGACCACGACCTGACTAACCTCACAAGTCTCTAGTCCAGGTTTATCGCCTATTCAGGTTCCATCCGCAAGGAAATCCGGCCGGGGTGTCCTCAACGGCCCCAAACGATGTGTGCAGGGTTCCCGAGACACCAAACGGGCGACTCGGTACATTGTGCCACGGTGTATCTACCGCATCATAGCCCACCCCTAGGGTCAGCGCTACGCACGGCCGCCAACACATAACCTACAAACACCAGAAACTAGTTGCAACTCCTAGACAGAGGACGAGATGGGTCAATAAGTCGAGCGGGGTCGTATTTCAGGGCCCAACGTGTGGTAGTAACTGAATCTTAAATCACACATACAGATCTCAGTTCTTATGGACGGTCTCAATGAAACAACCCACCATGTACTCCTACATGGCCTCTCATCGATATCTTTACCAAAACATGTTCAACACATCCCTCACATTACCGACATAATCATATCACTCTAGCCCATCACCCAGATGAACCAGACCTGACACAACTTTAAGCATAGCAGGCATAGCAAGGTAGGAATCACATACATGGCTCAATCAACTCCTACACATGCTAGTGGGTTTCATCTATTTACTGTGGCAATGACAGGTCATGCAGAGGATAAGGGTTCAACTACCGTAGCACACAGTAGTTTGAATCGTGTTGTCTTAATGCAGTAAACAAGAGCAGAAGCGAGAACATGGGTTTGTATTGGAATGATCAATGGGTTGCTTGCCTGTTGTAGAGGTAGTAGGGTACTGCCCTTCAGACGGATACTCGGGGTTATCCTCGGAGGCAGATCCTACCACGAAAGACACACCGAACATAATCAACACATGGCAATATGCAATAATATGATGCATGCTATGACATGGCAAGATGAAAGTGTCTTGGCCTAATGCAAGCTAGAACAGAAGGGGATGAACTCATTTGAATCAAAGATTCAAATATTAGCTCATTAAACATGGCCTTATTAGTGCATTACCTTATTCTGCTTAAACAGCAAGGTTAACTTGTTTTGTCATGCATGAAACCATTACAAATGGATAGATTGAATTTTTCTGATCATTTTTCATATATAAATCTTTGCATTTGGAGCTATGGTTGGTTTTCTATGATTTTTAGAAGTTTTGGATATTTTCTGGAATTTCCTATATAAGAATAATTCCAGTAATTGAATTAATGCGTCAGCATGATATAGGTGTGACGTCAGCGGTCAACTGGGTCGGCCAGGTCAAACCTGACTGGTGGGCCCTCTCTGTCAGTGTCACAACTAGTTAACAGAATTAGATTAACACTAATTAGCTGTCAGTGGGGCCTGGGCCCACATGTCAGTGTCTAAACTAATTAGAATTAGTTAAAACTAATCTTAAACTGATTAGCAGACTGGCCCCACCTGTCATAGACCCAGGGGGGTCTACCTGGGCCCGCACAGGGGTCAAACTGAGTCAAACTCGCCGGCGGCTTGACGCCGGTGACGACAGATGCGGCGGAGGGGCTCGGGGAGGCCGGGATCGACGCCGGCGACGACCTTGGCGGTCGCCGGAGTTCGGGCGTGGATGAACCCGACGCTACGGGGCACCGCGAGGCGCAGGGAGTGGTGCGTTAGGCTCCTGGGAGCGCGTGGAAGACGGAGGCGTGCTCGGATTCGAGCTTACACGCCTGTGGCCACGGCGGCGGCATGGCCGGCGGAGCCGAGCTCTCGGCCTCAATGGCAGAGAGGGTTGGAGGACGCGGACGAGCGCGGGAAGAGGGGCGGAGGAAAGATGGGCTCACAGGGAAATCGCGGAGCAGGCTAGTGAGCTCGGGAAGGACTTGAGGCCGGCGAATCGAACGACGGCATCCGGCGGCCGTAGACGGGGAAGAAGGTCACCACATCGTCTTGGGGTCGTCCGAGCTTGCGAGGGTCGACGGAGAGGTCGAGGACGGCAGCGCAGAGCTAATGGGCTTGTCGGAGAGGCGAGGCAGTGGCGGTGGGCGCGGCAACGGCGTACGGCGGTGACAATGGCTCTCGCTGCGTGCGAGAGGAGAGCCAGAGGAGGGAGAGGAGCACGGGGAGAGTGAGGGAGGGAGAGAGGGGGACGTGGGGGTCGGCGTGGCACCCCTAGACGCCTCCAGGGCGTCGGTAGAAGCAGGAGGTGGTCGGCGTGTGGCCGCGGGCGCCGACCACGCGCTCCTCGTCCTCCTGGCGGGAGGAGGAGCACGACTGGCAAGGCCAGTCGACTGGGCCGAGCCAGGTGGGCTGGGCCAGCACACGTGAGGCCCAGGTGGGTTTCCCTCTCTCTCTTTTTCTTATTTGTTTACTTTTCTATTTTTTTCTGCAACTGTTGGGCTTTATTAAAAAATACCTAGACATCTTTAAAAATCCTGAAAATAATCAGGGGCTCTATTTAGATTATTTCCAATAGCCCACACTTATTTCCAGAATTATTTGAGCATTTAAATTATTTTATAGCATTTAAATGCCCAAATTCAAATACTTATGATTTAATTCAGAGAATCCAGAATGTCCTAGAAAAGAGTGCACCATTTCTGCCAGGGGTTTTAACCCATTCCAGAAATGGTGAACATTTTGTGAAGGGCATTTTGGGTTCACTGAAAATAATTTTAGTAAACCCTTGTTGTTTCCAGGGGGTGTTGGGGGATCTGTCTTCCCCATTTCAAATTTAAGGGAATTTAAATATGATGCACACTCTAATGCTTGAACTAGCTAGGGTGTGACAACTCACCCCAACTCAAAAGAATCTCGTCCCGAGATTTAGGATCCTCCAGAAAGAAGGTGGGGTACTCGAGTCGAAGACGATCCTCCCTTTCCCAAGTGGCTTCTTTCTCGGAATGGTGTGACCATTGAACCTTGAGAAACTTGATATTATGACGTCGAGTGGTGCGCTCGGCTTGATCAAGGATACGAACGGAATATTCCCGTTATGAGAGGTTATCTTGTAGATAAAGCGTTTCGTGGTCCACTCCACGGATAGGATCCGCAAAGCAACGCCTAAGTTGAGAAACGTGGAAGACATCGTGAACTCTGGAAGGATGCGAAGGTAGTTCCAATTGGTAGGCAACTTCTCCTCGTTTGGCAAGAATGCAAAAGGGTCCAATGTAACGAGGAGCCAATTTGCCTTTGATACCGAAACGATGGGTTCCCTTCAACGGAGTAACCCGAAGGTAAGCCTTCTCGCGGACTTCATAAGTCATAGGCTTATGTTTACGATCATAATGACTCTTTTGACGAGATTGGGCTGTTTACAATTTCTCACGAATAACGTGAACCTGTTCTTCTACTTCTTGAATCATATCCGGGCCAAAGAGTTGTCTTTCCCCGGTTTCTGACCAGTTAAGAGGCGTTCGACATTTTCGTCCATAGAGAACTTCGAATGGAGCCTTGCCCAAGCTAGCTTGATAACTGTTGTTGTAAGCAAACTCTGTGAATGGAAGGCATTTCTCCCAACCCATTCCGAACGAGATGACCGAGGCTTGGAGCATATCTTCTAGAATTTGATTGACTCGTTCTACTTGACAACTTGATTGAGGATGGAAGGCGGTGCTAAAAGAGAGACGAGTTCCCATAGCATTTTGGAAACTTTCCCAAAATCGAGAGGTGAAGAGACTCCCACGATCTGAGTTAATTTCCAATGGAACACCATGAAGAGACACTATTCGGGAGATGTATAAATCGGCTAGCTGGCTAGCGGTGATACTCTCACGAACAGGTAAAAAGTGGGCTACTTTGGAAAGTCGATCGATCACGACGAAGATGGCATTATTCCCTCTCTTGGTCCTGGGAAACCCAGTGATGAAATCCATACTGATTTTATCCCATTTCCACTCGGAATAGCCAAAGGTTGAAGGGTGCCAGTAGGCCGTTGATGCTCTGCTTTAATACGATGACAAACGTCGCAATTAGCAATGTATTGAGCGATTTCTCTTTTCATCCTAGTCCACCAAAACCTCTGGCGTAGGTCTTGATACATTTTAGTACTACCAGGATGAATGGTGAGAGGGGATTCATGAGCTTCCTTAAGAATCAACTGGCGTAGATGTTATTTCCTGGGAACCACCAAGCAGTTCTCGAAGAAGACAACACCTCGCTCATCCATGGAAAAACATTTAGCAACTCCGCTAGCAATGTTTTCCTTGATCCATAATATACCCTTATCACACTTCTGGGCAGCTATGATTTGATCCGTAAGGTTAGGCTTCGCCACCAAGGTGGATAGAAAACCTCAAGGAACAATGTGAAGATTAAGCTTACGAAATTCCTCATGGAGAAGTGGTTGACTTTGTTGTAACATCTGGTTGTTACAATAGGACTTACGACTTAGTGCATCAGCCATGACATTGGCTTTGCCCGGGGTGTAAGTTATTCCTAAGTCGTAATCCGAGATCAACTCGACCCAACGTCTTTGCCTGAGATTCAAATCTGGTTGGGTGAAGATATATTTCAAACTTTGGTGATCGGTGAAGATCTCGCAGCGGTTACCGAGGAGGTAATGTCGCCAAGTTTTAAGTGCATGCACTACGGCTGCAAGCTCTAGATCATGTGTGGGATAATTTTCCTCATGTGGATGTAATTGCCGTGAAGCATAGGCAATTACCTGACGATCTTTCATGAGTATGCAACCTAGTCCTTGTCGCGAGGCGTCGCAATAGATAATAAAGTCCTTGGAGGAATCTGGTGGTACCAGTACGGGAGCAGATGTCAGGCATCTTTTCAGTTCCTGAAAGCTGAACTCGCACTGTGGAGTCCACTCGAACTTTTTATCTTTCTTGAGGAGTTCAGTTAGAGGTTTAGCAACCTTGGAGAAATTCTCGACGAAGCGGCGGCAATAGCTCGCTAAGCCAAGGAAGCTCCGAACTTGCTTGACCGTCTCAGGTGGAGTCCAATGAAGGACGGCTTGAACTCGCTCGGGATTGACAGCAATACCCTTACCAGAGATTACATGGCCTAGATAGGTCACTTATGGCAACCAAAATTCACACTTGGAGAATTTGGCATAAAGGCGATGCTCTCGAAGTTTCATCAATACCAGCCTTAGATGTTCGGCATGTTCCTCTTCATTCTTGGAGTAGATGAGTATGTCATCGAGGTATACTACGATGAATTTATCGAAGTACTCCATGAAGACCGAGTTCATTAACCGGGAGAAGGTAGCGGGAGTATTGGTTAAACCGAAGGACATAACGGTGTACTCATATTGGCCATAACGAGTAACAAAGGCCGTTTTGGGAATGTCCCCGTTTCTGATTTTGATTTGATGGTAGCCCAACCTCAAATCCATCTTGGAAAAGACTGAGGACCCAGCGAGCTGAACATACAGATCGTTGATCCTGGGAAGCGGATACTTATTCTTGATGGTGACCAAGTTGACAGATCGGTAATCTACAACCATTCGATCCGTTCCATCCTTCTTCTTGACAAAGAGGACGGGGCAAGCCCAAGGAGAGGAACTAGGACGGATGAAACCCTTTTTCAAGGACTCATCGAGTTGGTTCTTAAGCTCGGCTAGTTCTAAGGGTGCCATCTTGTAGGGTCTTCTAGAAATTGGAACGGTTCCTGGAACAAGGTCTATCACAAACTCGACATCCCTGTCAGGTGGAACACCTGGCAGTTCTTCTGGAAAGACATCCGGAAAGTCTCGGACTACCGGAACATCCTCAAGGTCTGGAAGGGGGTTGGCATTTAGGGAGTAAAGTTGGCGCTTGGCCACTCGAGTTAAGACATTGACTGTCTTGCCCGATGGGTGAGTAAGTTGAACGGTTCTAGTGGCACAATCAATTTTAGCATAATGAGCTGACATCCAGTCCATACCCAAGATGATGTTTATGTCCGAGGACTTGAGAGCTATTAAGGACGCAAGGAAGACAAGTCTATCGACAAGAATTTCGTTCCCATGGCTTACTCTAGAGGTTTGCCATTTGGAACCCGGAGTTTGAATTACCATGGAAGTGGGCATGTCACAGAATGTCGTGTTATGCAATCGAGCATAGTTCTCAGATATGAATTAATGAGATGCTCCAGTATCGAAAAGAATAGATGCCGGATGGCAGTTAACAAGGAGCGTACCAAGGACGACGTTAGGATCCTCGTGAGCCTCCTCGGCTGAAACATAGTTGACATGGCCACGTGTAGTAGTGACCGGCTTGGCGTAGAATGTCTTTCCCGCTGGTTTACCACGACCAACGAACTTTCCAGTTTGATTGGGGTTGTTGTTCTGGGAACACTCTCGGCTATAGTGACCCGGCTCTCCACACTTGAAACAAGACACAACATTGGGGCATGGAGCAGCTTTAGCAGTGGGGCCACCATAGGGCTTGGGCGGTGCAAACTGCTGGTTGGGACGAGGCACCTCAAAGGATGGCCTCGGGATGAACCTGGGTGGCAGTGCCGTGCTTGGGATCCACACCCGACACTTCTGAGCTCCAGAGCCGGATGAAGAGCCAAAATCACGGGAGTGCTTGCGTGAAGCGTCATAATCAGTCTGGCCTGTCTCAGCACTGATGGCCTTATTGACCAACTTCTGAAAGGAGGTGCACTCGTGTAGACGAAGATCGCGGCAAAGCTCAGGGCCAAGTCCCTTGCGGAACCTTGCCTACTTCTTAGCGTCAGTAGATACCTCTTCAGGGGCATAACGTGCCAGATTCCCAAATTCACGACTATATGCATCTACAGTCAGTCTTCCTTGGGTGAAATTGCAGAATTCCTCCCTCTTGCGATCCATGAGACCTTCCGGAATGTGATGCTCACGGAAAGCTTCACCGAATTCAGCCCAAGTAGTGATTTGGCCGACCGGGCGCATAGCTTCAAAGTTTTCCCACCAGAGGCTAGCAGGGCCTTCGAGATGGTAGGCAGCGTAAGTAACCTTGTCGGCTTCGGCTATGTTTGCAGAACGTAGCTTGTGGGTGATGCTGCGAAGCCAGTCATCCGCGTCGAGGGGCTCGACGGAATGGTTAAACTTTGGTGGGTACAGCTTGATAAAGTCATTGATTGACACCAAGTCATTTCGCTGATGGCGTGCAGTGTTCTGCTCAATCCGCTCTAGCAGGCGGTTAGTCTCACGCTTGTTTCTTTCCGCCTCCAGCATTACTTCGGCCAGAGAAGGCGGGTGAGGCAGATTTTCACACCTAGCTGCACTGGCTTCCCCCTGCTCCGGGGCTGAAAGTGCGTTATATCGACTAGAGGGGGGTGAATAGGCGATTTTTATGAAAGTCGTCAAAACGTGAGAGTTATGAAGACAAACAACGAAGATTATGCCTATTACTATGCAGCGGAAGTTAGATTACACTAGGTCAGCCATGGTCATGTATTCAATAGAGTGAAAGCACAATGACAAACAGCTTCAGTGTAATAAGGATCAGGTAGGAAGAAGTTATGAAGCCAAACAGATCATACATTCATGTTGTGAAGACAAAAGATAAAGCAAGCATGGCTTCACAATGAGTAACAATAAGAAAAGGAAGTGAAGATGAAACCAGTGACTCGTTGAAGATAATGATATGTTGGACCGGTTCCAGTTGCTGTGACAACTGTACGTCTGGTTGGAGCGGCTAGGTATTTAAACCTTACGACACACAGTCCCGGACACCCAGTCCTGAACGCACAGTTCAGGACACCAAGTCCTCACCGTAGTCTCCTTGAGCTAAGGTCACTTAGTCCTCGCCCAATCACTCTGGTAAGTCTTCAAGGTAGAATCCCAAACCTTTACAAACTTCGTTCACTTGCAATCCACAATGTCTCTTGGATGCTCTGAACGTGACGCCTAACCGTCTAGAGGATTCACAGTCCTCAAGTGTAATAAGTCTTCAGATCACACAGACAAGAAGACTTAAGTGATGCCCAATTTACTCTGGCTCTGGGTGGTTAGGGCTTTTCTCCTCACTAGGAATTTTCTCTCAAAGGCTTCGAGGTGGGTTGCTCTCAAACGACAAAAGCCGTGCACTGAAATCTGAGCAGCCAACCGTTTATGGTTTTGGGGGTGGGCTATTTATAGCCACTTGGCAACCCGACCTGATTTGTCCGAAATGACCCTGGGTCACTAAGGAACTGACACGTGTCTCAACGGTCAGATTTCAAGCTCTCATGGCAACTTTACTTGGGCTACAATCAAAGCTGACTTGTCCGGCTCTGGACAAGATTCGCTCTCATTGTCTTCACTCGAAGACATAGATTTTTGGATTAGGCATCACTTCAGTCATTCTGACTGGTTCTCCTGGACCCCACTTAACAGTACGGTGGTTCCTATGACTCAACACAAAAGAAAAAGAACTACGAAAGACCTAAGTCTTCGAGCTCCATAGGCTTCATGCGATGTCTTCTCTTGTCATAGTCTTCAATGTGAATATCTTCATATGCCACCTTTGGCTTCAATGTCTTCATACATTTTTAGGGGTCATCTCTGGTAGTAAAACCGAATCAATGAGGGACTTCTACCTGTGTTATCCTGCAATTCTCACAAACACATTAGTCCCTCAACTAGGTTTGTCGTCAATACTCCAAAACCAACTAGGGGTGGCACTAGATGCACTTACAATCTCCCCCTTTTTGGTGATTGATGACAAACTAGTTGAAGTTTTCAACGGGGAATATATTGTGTGAAATTTGTAAAGGATAGGGAATTGTCTTCATAAGTTGCAAGGGCTCCCCCTGAAGATGTGCATATAAGTTAATTTGCTTTTGGAATGCAAATGCACATGGCAGGTTGTACTTGTGGAGATCCGCTTCAGCTTATGAGGACAATCCACTATGCATGTGAAAGTATATGAAGATAATGACATGCATAATGGAAAATGGACGTCTGCGGAATGAGATAAGTGCGGAATTTATCGTCGCACATGAGGAATTTATCTTCGCAAAACAGGGTGGCAAACAGGTAGCAGACGACCATCGAGTTATAGTGTTACAACTCAAAGAACCAAATGAAGCAAAAAAAACGAGAGTTGTAAGCACGAAGCAAAATATAGCAAAACTTAAAGCATCCGCCCATATGGACCCGCTTGAAGACTATCAACCATATGCTTCTCCCCCTTTTGTCAGCAAGGACTAAAAAGGTTTGAAGACATAGGGTATCTACTCGTTTCCAGGAGCAGCAGGGTCGTTGGAGGTGTTTGGCGGTGCAGACGAGCTTGGAGGTGCTGAAGCAGGTGGCGGTGATGTAGCATCGTCGTCTTCATCAATAATCCTTGCAGTAACTGTGGCAGCAGATGAAGAAAATTCAGAGTCTTCAAGTGATGGTGTCTTGCGCATCACAGCCCTTCTGGGGGGTGTGGTGTCAAACTTGAAACGCTCTGTGAAGCCATCCTCTTCAAGTTCAGCTTCAGTACATATCATTGAGAGCCCTTTCCATGTACGACGGCAGGTTTCGTGTGTAACGAAGGCATTCTTGGTGGCAAGGTTTCAAAGACGATTGACATCCACCAAGAGGCTCTTCATCTGACGTTTTAGCCAGTCGTGATGCCTATCCTGCTTTTGGTGAAGGGCCACAAGAAGCTCTCGGTCAGTGAGGGCACGAGCGCGCTTCTTGGGTCTTTGAGCATTTGTGCTGTCTGTGGCTTCAGTAGATGCTGGGTGTGCCGCACGTGTAGTGCCAGCCAACGGATACACCCTGGATATGGCTTCAACACCTTCAACGTTCTGCGTGAAGCTCTGGTGTTCTGCATTCTGAAGACTTATTGGTTGCTTAGCAGGTTCGGGATATATGGCTTCATCAGAGGTATCCACATTTGGCAGGAAGATCCGATGGTTTCGGGCTGAGGGCTGATATGAGATCGCAGAGTGCAGTTTGATTAGCCTCATCACCCAAGGAGCATAGAACTTCAAACCAAATAATTCTGAGCCTGACGCTGCGAGTTGGCGTATGAAGAGATCCTGTGCGTTGAAGCATTTGCCATGCAGGATATAGAATATGAGAGTCTTCATTGCACCCTTAATGGGCCAGAGAGTCCGCCGGATGATGTGATATATGGTCCTGGGCAGATACTCAAAGTCTTCAACGAAGAACTCAGTTGGATAGGGTGCATCATGAGGCAATGGCTTCATCATTGAGAGCATCTGACTCATATTTGGTTCAGGCCTCTGGAATATGCTCTCAATAGCTTCAGAATGTAGTTGACAGCCTTCCTCGAAGAATTTGCCAGGAGTGGGCAGGCCGGTGAGCTCAATGATATCAAATGCATTGGCTTCATGATGGACATTGCCGGTCATCCACTCCAGGAACCAAGTCTTTGGATCTCTGTTGTATCCTTTTATATGGAGAGTGGCATAGAACTAAAGCAGAAGCTCTTCATTCCAGTGCTCTTCATCAGTCACAAACGGCAGCACACCCACTTGCTTGAAGCAATCCAAAGCTTCCTCAAGACAGGGCAGACCAGCAATGGCTTCAACCTCAAGGCGCTTGTGCGGGAAGATGCGACCTTGGTTGTATAGGATGCTTGAGTAGTAGCTGCGCTGAGGATAGCTCCAGAACCTATCTGATACAATCCTTTCCCTTGAATAGGGGTTCTTGGAGCTATTGAAAAATGTATTGTCTGCCTTGAAGCTATTTATGTCAAAGGAGCCAGGTGCTGATGCAGGACCTGGGAACCTTGGAAGCCTTGGGACTGGCTTTTGGACATGAGGCCTGTGCTCAATATGATAATCGAATTGAGGACCTGCAGCAGACTCAGGAACAGAAGTGTCTGGCTCAGTAGCTTCGCTGTCTGCTGAAGCATTTGGTGGGGCGGGCTCCACATTGGCTTCAGTGTTTGTGGTGGCAGCCTCAACATTTTCTTCCTCCGCTTATGTAGTTGGAGGGACAACCTCAGGCACGTTCTCCTGGAGAACTTCATCTTGATGGAGCGGGGGAGTGGGTTCTGGTGGTGCTTCTTCATTGTCTTTGGCTGATGCAGCCGGAATTTCTTCAGTATGGACTTGAGGCCGTGGACCTTTGCGAAGCCTACGGAACGCAGACGACGCTTGTGGGGTCGGAGTGGGCTAGGGCCTCAAAGTCTTCTTCCTCCTGAGGGCGATCCGCCCATGACTCATCTTGTGCCATTGGTGTCAGAGGACAACCAATACTGATGAGTTCTCTTGTTTCAAGCTGAGGAAGGGCTGCATCATCTTGTACATTGTCTTGGTGACCAATGTCTTCAGCAGCTATGGGGTCGGCTGCTGGAATATCTTCAGCTTCAGGAGCCTCTGTGGGAGCAGGCTCATGAACAGTCAGTAGTCTTTCTGCATTGGGGTGAATGACAGAGAGGGGTTCAACCATCAAGGGCTCTGTGGGAGCAGCCCGAGCTTTCTTGATCTTGTGCTTCTTCTTGGTTGGGTCAAAAGGAGAGGCTGCAGAGTGTTTCCTCTTTCTAGCTTCATCCTCTGCATTCCGTGTCTTCTTGAGCTCAGAAGCGGTTGACCGGCTCTTTGGCTTTGAGCCAGTCGTGGCGGTGGGGAAGACAATCGGAACAGCTTCTTGCCTTCGTGCCTCTGGTTCATTCACAGCAGGCTGCTTCTTCTTCTTCGCGGCCATCTTGGGGTCGATGCCAGGACGCCCAAGTGCCTTATGCTTCTTGGCCTCAATGTAGGCCTGCACACATCGTTCTGCCAGAGACTTCATCCGCTCACGTGAGCCTTGAGCTTCAGCACGCGTCTTCAGAAAATTTTCCTTGAGCTCATGTAGCATGGTTTTGAAGCTCTTCACTTCCTGCACGCTGAGCCTGGCCATGTGCTTCTTGAACTGAGCCTTTTCATGATCAATTTTCTGCTTCAGCTCAACAATTGCGCCTTGGAAGGCGACGCTGAGGCCAACGGGCAGCTGCAGATCTTCGAAGCTGATGTCTGGTGAGGCAAACCATTCATCGATGAAGTTGTGGATGATGGCGACATCAAAGAGAGGCAAAATGTTGAAGATTTCAGCTTCTTCCTTGCTTTTGATAAGCTGCTCAAGAGCATCATCTCCAAGATCTTCATCGCTTGATAGATCAATGGCTTCGCTGCGCAGAATGGCAGCAGCTGTGAGCTCTTTGCTGGTGTGTTGCTGGGGCTCCTTTTCCTTCTGGGGCTTGGAGACGCGGGAGACGTCTTCAGACTGCACACTGACTTCAGGAGGTGCAGTTTTCAATGGCTTCGCCCTTGAGATCTTTGACGAAGGGGTCGGCTTTGAAGTTTTTGTCTTCTTTGACTGCTTTGGCTTCGGCACAGCAGGGGCTTCATCAGACTCAGAGTCAGCTGCAGGGTCATTCACGGCAGTCCCTTGGACTAAGATGTGGGTGATCAGGCCCTCAAGATTGGCAAACGGACCGATGACATTGGGTTCCGCGTCGCGTGTGCCATCTGCCCTTGGTGCGGAGGGACCAGGGTTGAAGTCTAACCCAAATTTCTTCTTATTCAGCTTCGCTGATTGTTGGGAAAACTAAAAGTTGCGCTTGAAGAGATTGTCGTCACGACACCAGAGGAGTGACGATGGATGCGCATCATCAGGCTGTGGTCCTCGGACCATGCATGGGTAGAAGCCTTGAGCAATGGCTTCACCTCTAGTCTTGGGTATGAGATTCTTGTAAAGGATGTCCCCCCATGGCTTCTTGATGGCACATTTCTCAGCATTCTCCTGAGTGACGAAGCGGTATTTGAACCACTGTTCTGCCCAATAGCGTCGAATCCATTGGATTCGGGTCTTGCGCTGCCCATAGCTCTCTTCTGGATCTGTTTTGTACATTTCTGCCAAATCTTCAGGCAGATCTTTGGAAGTTCCTTCACGTCTCTGTCTGCCCCCCTTCCTTGCTGCTTCTTCTGAAGCCATAAACTTTAACTTGAAGGGCTTCAATGTTTTCAAATGCTTCAAAGGCTTTAATTTTCTGGACCAACAGGAACTGGCTTCAGGAGAGTTTATGTGGTGCTGTAGGAATTCTGCAAATGAATGCAGACTATGAGAACCAAAGGATTCTCCCACGGACATGTACCTGTGACAGCATTAAGGTGCGAGGGAAAGGGAAGAGGTCATATGCATTCTCCGAAGGTTTTGAAGATTAATCAGTTTAGAAGACATTGACCTCATCGTGCGAAGACATTCACTCATAGATAAGAAGTTGGTTCCAGATTTGTACGAACCCACAGATCAGTACAAGTGAGGAATCTAACTACTTTATGAAAGATCAGAAGGGGCTGTAAAAAGAAGTTTTATTTACCACACTTAGAACTGCTAGACGGAAGTGGGAGATGATGCCGAGCAGTTTAGTCCTCCGTGCCCTAACTTGGCGACGGAAGACACCTACGGCGACGGTGGAGAGGACGATGTCCGCAGTCGGCGTGAAGACGGCGTCGGAGAGGTTGCGGCAGCGAAGCACTTCGTCGCCGGCGTCGTCGAGAGCTAGCGGTGGCGCTAGGGTTCGTGCGAGGGTGGAAGAAGGAGATAATGACCGCGGTAAGTGTGAACTTATAGGCACAGGGGCGGCACTGCGCTATTACTCAGGTGCCCCTGGCGATTCGCATTTGAGTAGTACGTGGCCATCATGCGGTATTTTGGGGGCAGTTCCACATCCCACGCATGCCTGGATTGTCGGGCGGTCGTTCCTACTTCTCCGGATTTTATGTGGAGGAATGAGCATTGAAAACGGACTTTATGGTTGTCTCTTTATCTTCTGCTGACAAGGACGCAGTGAAGACATTCGACAGTTTCAATAGAATGCATATGACTTAGAGAGATAGAGTTTGAGATAGAAAGCATAGAGAAGTTTGGGGTCCGATCACATTCACTTAGTTCGAAAGATTCAACACGAAGACATACCTATAAGTGAATGCTGTAGAGGACAGAACACTAGCACATATATATCTATACAATCAACATAGTGAAGATAATCATGAAGACATGTTCGAAGCCAAACCAAATGTGAAGATATTGCATGGTAACGCCATGAGTGAAACACTTCAAAATAGAACGTTTGGTGGTGGCGTTACCCACCGTATAGGAAGTATTAGACCCAGACACGACGCATAATTATCGTGGCGCTCCGAAGTCAAATTCCACATTAATGTATTCACACTTAGAATGTATGTCTTCATTGATTGAAGATATACTTTACTTTGTGTGTTGCACATCTAAGTCATCAATATGCATAAGTGTTAGGATGTGTGCCTGATCACAGGACATTTGAGGATTCCAAGATATTTAGCTCACACCGTAACTTGAAAAATCTCTTCTCATCCAACGGCTTGGTGAATATATCTGCCAGTTGTTCTTCAGTGTTGACGTGTATGATATCAATGTCTTCCTTCACAACATGATCTCTGAGAAAGTGATGACGAATTTCAATGTGCTTTGTCTTCGAGTGCTGAACTGGGTTGTTGGCAATCTTGATGGCGCTTTCGTTATCACAAGAAAGTGGCACTTGCTTCAGATGAATGCCATAGTCCTTGAGTGTTTGCTTCATCCACAGAAGCTGAGCGCAGCAAGATCCAGCAGCAATGTATTCAGATTCAGCAGTGGAGAGAGATACACAGTTCTGCTTCTTTGAAGACCAACATACAAGTGATCGTCCCAGAAAGTGACATGTGCCTGATGTGGACTTGTGACCAACTTTCTCACCAGCATAATCAGCATCCGAAAATCCAACCAAATCAAACTCTGAGCCCTTTGGATACCATAATCCTAGAGTTGGGGTGTGAGCCAAATATCGGAGAATTCGCTTCACAGCTAAGTGATGCGACTCCTTTGGTGCCGCTTGAAATCGAGCACACATGCAAACACTAAGCATAATATCTGGCCTAGATGCACATAAATAAAGCAAAGAACCAATCATGGAGCGGTATACCTTTTGATCGAACTCTTTACCATTGTCGTCAGGACCTAGATGATGTTTGGCTGGCATTGGTGTTGTGAAGCCTTTGCAGTCTTGCATACCGAACTTCTTCAGGCAATCTTTGAGATACTTCTCTTGAGATATGAAGATGCCATTGCGTTGTTGTCGTATTTGAAGGCCAACGAAGAACTTCAGCTCCCCCATCATGGACATCTGATATTGCTCTTGCATCATATATCCAAACTCTTCACTGTACTTCTGATTTGTGCAGCTGAAGATAATGTCATCCACATATATTTGGCACACAAACAGTTCACCATCATATGTCTTCGTGAAAAGAGTGGGATCCAGGGAACCAGGTATGAATCCTTTGCTCTTCAGGAAGTACTTGAGTGTGTCATACCAGGCCCTAGGGGCTTGTTTGAGGCCATACAGTGCCTTGTTGAGCTTGTATAGCATGTCAGGATGTTTCGGATTTTCAAAGCCAGGTGGTTGTGCAACATACACTTCTTCTTCAATCTTGCCATTGAGAAAGGCACTTTTCACATCCATTTGATATAGAAGTATGTTATGATGATTTGCATAGGCCAGCAGTATGCGTATGGCTTCAAGCCTAGCCACAGGAGCAAATGTTTCACCGAAGTCAATGCCCTCCACTTGAGTATATCCTTGAGCAACGAGACGAGCTTTGTTTCTGACAACTTGACCATGCTCATCTTGTTTGTTGCGGTATATCCATTTGGTGCCTATTATGTTGTGCTTCCGTGGATCAGGACGCTTAACCAGTTCTCATACATTATTCAGCTCAAACTGTTGAAGCTCTTCTTGCATAGCTTGAATCCATTCAGGTTCCATGAAGGCTTCATCAACTTTCTTGGGTTCTGATATTGAGACGAATGCGAAGTGCCCACAGAAATTTGCTAGCTGAGTTGCCCTTGAACGAGTGAGTGGACCAGGTGCATTGATGCTGTCAATTATTCTGTCAATCTGCACTTCATTGGCAACACGAGGATGTACAGGGCGAAGACTTTGCTCTTGCTGATCTGTGTCGTTGTTGGGAGGAATGTCTTCAGGCTGAGCATTGTCTTCATGTTGATCAGGTGCTAAGATGATAAGTTGTTCTTCAGGATGAGATTCAGAAGGTATAATTTCTCCAGTTCCCATAAGCTTGATTGATTCACTAGCTGGAACATCATCTAGCACATTTGGCAGTTGCTCTCTTTGTGAACCATTTGTCTCATCGAACCGCACATCCACTATTTCAACAACTTTGTAATGAAAGAGGTTGAAGACTCTGTAGGAGTGCGAATCCTTTCCATATCCAAGCATAAAGCCCTCATGTGCTTTTGGTGCAAACTTTGAGGTGTGGTGTGGGTCCTTGATCCAGCACCTTGAGCCAAATACTCTGAAGTAACTAACATTTGGCTTCTTGCCAGTTAAGAGTTCATAAGATGTCTTGTTCAGAAGCTTGTGAAGATAAACATGATTGATTGTATGACATGCAGTATCAATAGCTTCAGTCCAGAATTTTCTTGGAGTCTTGTATTCATCTAGCATCGTTCTGGCCATCTCAATGAGTGTTCTGTTCTTGCGTTCGACGATGCCATTCTGCTGTGGCGTGTATGGAGCTGAGAATTCATGTGTGATGCCCAAGGTATCAAGATATGTATCAAGGCCAGTGTTCTTGAATTCAGTGCCATTGTCACTTCTGATGTGCTTTATCTTGGCGCCAAAATTGTTCATAGCTCGATTGGCGAATCGTCTGAAGACATCCTGCACTTCAGTCTTATAAAGGATTATGTGCACCCAAGTATATCTAGAGTAATCATCAACAATGACAAAGCCATAGAGGCAAGCAGTAGTAGTAAAAGTTGAGTAGTGAGTGGGACCGAAAAGATCCATGTGGAGCAGTTCGAAGGGTTGTGTAGTAGTCATGATTGTCTTCGAAGGATGTTTTGCCCTTGTCATCTTCCCTGCTTCACAAGCACCGCATAAGTGATCTTTCTTGAACTTGACTCCCTCGATGCCTATGACATTCTTCTTCTTCGCATGGGTGTGGAGGTTCCTCATGCCAGCATGCCCAAACCTCCGATGCCAAAGCCAGCATTCTGAAGCTTTTGCAAGAAGACATACTGCAAGTTGTGGCCCTGCCGAGAAATCTACCACATACAAATCATCCTTTCGGTACCCTTCAAACACTAGAGACTTGTCAGATTCCATTAGTACTAGGCAATGATATTTTCCAAACATTACGATCATGTTCAAATCGCAAAGCATTGAGACAGACATTAAGTTGAAGCCAAGGGATTCAACAAGCATGACTTTATCCATGTGTTGATCCTTTGAGATTGCAACTCTACCTAGACCCAATACCTCACTTTTACCAGTGTCAGCAAATGTGATGTGGCTCTTGTCGGATGGACGTAAGGTTGAGTCCATAAGAAGGCTTCTTTTGCCAGTCATGTGATTTGTACACCCACTGTCAATAATCCATTCTGAAGACTTTGAAGTCGCTGGTGTCGTACCCTACAGTGCAGTTAGGGGGATAGGCTTCACGAAGAGAATTTTGAAGCAAAAACATTTGACGAACCAGTGGGTTGTGAAAACTTAGATCCAGATTAGGACTAATAGGGAGAGTAGCGTGCGATTCAGGAATGAAGTACATAATGATGCCATTCGGGCATTTTATCTTGCGCCCTACAAGATTTTTAAGGTCCCCAGCAACAGCATCAGAAGATTTTGTTTTTCTGCTGGAGACCTTTCCCTGCAAAAGAGAGTTAAGCTTTCTTAACCACCCACATCTTCAAGGGTGGCTTAGAAGCAATAAGTCTAAGTGCAGCATCTGAGAATTTTGGCTTTGAAGCCTTAGCAAACAGTCTAGCAGGTGGACAATAATACTCATAGGAATAGGCAGAATATTTTTTGGTCATATGAACATGACGATTCGAAGAACCGCTCTCATATTCATATGCCTGAGTATGGTTTCCCTGCAAAACATTTGCGTTAGTGTGACTCAGGTGAGTCCTCTGTTTGTATGAAGCCTTTGGACCATATGAAGCCTTTGATCTGAGGTTTGTCTTCTTCAAGTGAGGTGTCATGAAGACATTCACAGGAAGATTTTCCAGACACTTTTTCGGAACCCAGATCTTCTTCATAGGGGGTCCATTCCTGGAGTTAGTACCAATGTACCTGGCAAACGCTTCACCATTCTGATTCTTAAACAGTTTATAGTTTGCATCAAAGGGTTCATCAATGATAATGGGGTTAGCACAAGTGAAGCCAGATAAATTGGATGGATCTGCTGAAAGTTCCTTTGCAGCAACCCATGTGGTTTTGGGGTACTGCTCAGGTTTCTAGTAAGAGCCATCTGCATTTATTTTCCTCACGAACCCAACACCCTCTTTCCTAGGGTTTTGGTTCAGAATCTGCTTCTTGAGGACATCACATAATGTTTGATGTCCTTTAAGACTTCTGTACATCCCTGTTTCAAGCAATGTCTTCAACCTAGCATTCTCATCAGCAATAGCAGTGGTATCCTCAGCAGAGGGGTTAGTTACCACATCAACAGTTGAAGATATTGCAGCAGCAATAGCAGTGGAACATTCAGCAACAGAAGTAGCATTATCACGCTCAATGCATTTAAGACATGGTGGTTCAAATCCTTCCTGAGCGGGACTGATCTGTTCGGCGCGAAGTGACTCGTTTTCCTTTTGAAGATCTTCATGAGCCGCTCTCAATTTCTCAAGTTCTTGCTTCCTTTGAAGATAATCATAGGAAAGCTTTTCATGAGTTGTTGAGAGAGTATCAAGACGATCTTCAAGTTCCTGATACTTAACATGAAGATTTTTTATGTCTTCAATTAAGGATTCAGATCGAGTCATTTCAGCACCCAACAAATCATCGCTTCTGTCTAACAATTTTTGAATATGTTCCATAGCTTTCTGTTGTTCAGTTGCAATTTTAGCAAGTGTTTTGTAGCTGGGTTTTGAATCACAGTCAGAGTCATCGTCACTAGATGTTTGATAGCGAGTAGTGCGTGTGTTTACCTTGGCACTGCGTGCCATGAAGCAGTAGGTAGGAGTGGAGTCGTTCTTGTCATTTGCGTCGGTGTCGGTGATGCAGTCATTGTCTTCAGTGTTGAAGATGGACTTGGCGACGTATGCTGTTGCCAGACTCGCAATGCCAGAATCAGACTCCTCCTCAGACTCCACCTCTGCCTCCTCAAAAGCAGACTCCTCCTCTGAATCCATTTCCTTGCCAACAAACGCACGTGCCTTGCCAGATGAGCTCTTCTTGTGTGATGAAGACTTTGAGGAAGACTTGGAAGAAGACTTTGAGTATTTCTTCTTCTTCTTGTCGTCAGAATCATATTCCTTGCTCTTCTTCTTCCTTCTGTTCTCATTGTCCCATTGTGGACAGTCTGAGATGAAGTGTCCAGTTTTCTTGCACTTGTGACATGTTTTCTTCTTGTAGTCATGAGCAGAAGCTTCATCATTCCTTTAGCTTGATCATGAAGATTTTCTGAAGCCTTTCTTCTTGGTGAATTTTTGGAACTTCTTCACTAGCATTGCAAGTTCTCTTCCAATGTCTTCAGGATCATCAGAACAGCTGTCAGATTCTTCTTCAGATGAGGAAACAGCTTTTGCCTTCAAGGCACGAGTTCGTCCATAGATTGGACCGTAGATGTCTCTTTTCTCAGAAAGCTGAAACTCATGTGTGTTGAGCCTCTCAAGTATGTCAGACGGATCGAGTGTCTTGAAATCAGGACGTTCTTGAATCATCAGGGCTAGGATGTCAAACGAACTATCAAGTGATCTCAGCAGCGTCTTGACGATTTCATGTTTGGTGATCTCAGTGGCACCGAGGGCTTGAAGCTCATTTGTGATGTCAGTGAGCCGGTCAAATGTGTGTTGGACATTCTCATTGTCATTTCGCTTGAAGCGGTTGAAGAGGTTGCGAAGAACACTGATTCTTTGATCTCTCTGGGTTGAGACGCCTTCATTGACCTTGGAGAGCCAGTCCCAGACCAGCTTGGATGTCTTCAAGGCACTCACACGGCCATACTGTCCTTTTGTCAGATGGCCACAGATGATATTTTTGGCAGTACAGTCCAGTTGAGTGAACTTCTTGACATCAGCAGCAGTGACACCTTCTCCAGCCTTGGGAACGCCATTCTCGACGACATACCATAGGTCGACGTCAATGGCTTCAAGATGCATGCGCATCTTATTCTTCCAGTAGGGATATTCAGTTCCATTGAAGACGGGGCAAGCAGCGGAGACTTTGATTATCCCTGCAGTCGACATAGCTAAAACTCCAGGTGGTTAAACCGAATCACACAGAACAAGGGAGCACCTTGCTCTGATACCAATTGAAAGTGCATTATATCGACTAGAGGGGGGTGAATAGGTGATTTTTATGAAAGTCGTCAAAACATGAGAGTTATGAAGACAAACAGCGAAGATTATGCCTATTACTATGCAGCGGAAGTTAGATTACACTAGGTCAGCCATGGTCATGTATTCAATAGAGTGAAAGCACAATGACAAACAGCTTCAGTGTAATAAGGATCAGGTAGGAAGAAGTTATGAAGCCAAACAGATCATACATTCACGTTGGGAAGACAAAAGATAAAGCAAGCATGCCATGGCTTCACAATGAGTAACAGTAAGAAAAGGAAGTGAAGATGAAACCAGTGACTCGTTGAAGATAATGATATGTTGGACCAGTGCCAGTTGCTGTGACAACTGTACGTCTGGTTGGAGCGGCTAGGTATTTAAACCTTAGGACACACAGTCCCGGACACCCAGTCCTGAACACACGGTTTAGGACACCAAGTCCTCACCGTATTCTCCTTGAGCTAAGGTCACTTAGTCCTCGCCCAATCACTCTGGTAAGTCTTCAAGGTAGACTTCCAAACCTTTACAAACTTCGTTCATTGGCAATCCACAATGTCTCTTGGATGCTCTGAACGTGACGCCTAACCGTCTGGAGGATTCACAGTCCTCAAGTGTAATAAGTCTTCAGATCACACAGACAAGAAGACTTAAGTGATGCCCAATTTACTCTGGCTCTGGGTGGTTAGGGCTTTTCTCCTCACTAGGAATTTTCTCTCAAAGGCTTCGAGGTGGGTTGCTCTCAAACGACAAAAGCCGTGCACTGAAATCTGAGCAGCCAACCGTTTATGGTTGTGGGGGTGGGCTATTTATAGCCAGTTGGCAACCCGACCTGATTTGTCCGAAATGACCTTGGGTCACTAAGGAACTGACACGTGTCTCAACCGTCAGATTTCAAACTCTCATGGCAACTTTACTTGGGCTACAAGCAAAGCTGACTTGTCCGGCTCTGGACAAGATTCTCTCTCATTGTCTTCACTCGAAGACATAGATTTTTGGATTAGGCATCACTTCAGTCATTCTGACTGGTTCTCCTGGACCCCACTTAACAGTACGGTGGTTCCTATGACTCAACACAAAATAAAAAGAACTACGAAAGATCTAAGTCTTTGAGCTCCATAGGCTTCATAACGTGTCTTCTTTTGTCATAGTCTTCAATGTGAATATCTTCATATGCCACCTTTGGCTTCAATGTCTTCATACATTTTTAGGGGTCATCTCTGGTAGTAAAACCGAATCAATGAGGGACTTCTACCTGTGTTATCCTGCAATTCTCACAAACACATTAGTCCCTCAACTAGGTTTGTCGTCAATACTCCAAAACCAACTAGGGGTGGCACTAGATGCACTTACAGGGGCAGCAGGGTTGCTGCGGGTGTTGACCATCCTAGGGAAAAAACAAGACAACGGTTTAGATAAGGATGGCTCAAACTTAGCAAGGAAGTGCAGAATGTAATGGATAACACGGAATGCAGAGTTGTTCATCTGTAGGTCATGGTAATATAAAACTGCCATATATATACCAACGGTCATACACATCATATATAGTTTAGTACAAGCCCAGGCTACAGTACAACTATGATGAAAGACGTTACATCTCATCGGAGGCATTCGAAGCTCCTATACATTATTTGTCTACACCTCCGGAATTGATTACACACAAAGTCATATTCCACAAGTCACGCAGGATAGTGAAGATACAACTATTACAATACTAGTGGTACTACTACTAACTCAGACAGCTCCGTAGTAGTCCTCATAGAAGTCACCTCCATAGCCTGGAAGTTCAACGTGATCATCCGGGAACAGACGGTCCTGAGGAGCTTGTGGACCATAGGAGCTAGGATGAGGTCTTGGACCAACAAACGGTGGCCTGTGGGGACCACGGGGTTGGGTGATGCCTCCCACATCACGCCAATCCACCATGTCTGGCAGAGCAGATCTCACAGGATACAGATCCCTTGTATCCATACATCCAGCTTGCACCGTAGGTGCAAACCGAGTCAATGTGGCCCAATGATCGGCACGGGTATTGAAAAGCTCCCAGCTCAAGGCCCGATTCTCTCGGTCCTTATCTTCGAGCATCTCGGCAGTGGTACGGGTTAATGAGTCCTCCTAAGTGGAGTCAGCATAGATAGCCTGAAGATACCCTTGCGCTCCTGGAAGTGAAGCTGGCATGTAATGGAAGTCGGTGTTCCGAAGCAGGCCAGTCCGGACTCGCATGATGGTCATCATGGAATAGGCAGCATACTGCACAGCCATCTCAACAGTAACCCCGAGTCCATAGGAACAGTGGAGGGGCTCGGTAGATCCACGATAAGAAGGAAATATCCTGACGGTGCAGAAATATTGGCTTTGATTAAAGTCTCGGAACTGCTCTTCGACAGTGTATTCGGGATACCAACGGTAACCCGTCTCGATCATTACCCGGACTAACATAGCGGTATGACCGGGCACGTCGAGGCACCGGGTCAGGCGAACCACTTGGTTTTGAGCACGGTTGGCCATCTGAAAGCACAACCACAATGCAAAGACATTAGAATATCTAGGGAAAATTGGACAGCATAACAGCTGTAAATGCTCAGAAAAGATTTGAGACATCCACAACAATTTGCAATACCACTCAACATCACATCAAGGTTCTGATTCAACTAGCAACATACTAGAAATAGTAGAAACTGAACTGGGGCTGGTAACAACAATCCTATAAGCTACTACGGATTAGTAACACGTGAACCTGATAGAAGAAGAGAGCCTAGTCCTTAACCCACGTTGAATGAGAAGAGAATGACTCAGATCAGAGGGCATAGGGTAAAGTAGTAAACGAGCCTTACGTTCCCTCCCACAATCAATTCCCCTAAATATAACTAAAGCATTTCTAGACTAGACATCGACCAGTTTGGCTCAACGAACCTACAGGCAGTCCGGCTCTGATACCAACGCTGTCAGGACCCCGATTCCAAGCCACATTGATCTAGCCGGTAACACCTCATATCACTTTGCGGCCTCACGCACGGTATCCCACGGGTGTCGCCTTACCATGGCCTGGGACCGTTTGCGCCTTTTGGCTCACGTATATGATTGTGTCGCTAGCATCCATATGACAGAGAACCCGGGCCGACATGGCTAGTCGTGAACCCAAAGCGGCACAGACCTATGGAGACAGGCATACATGAATCACATCGAGCATGTCGGTCATCAGCGAGTGATTTCGGGCTGTAGCACTGGGCTAACAGGACTCCGGGGAACCCGGGCTGTAGCAGGCTAGGAAGGACTATGGATATCACCGCGTGACATTTCCCCGAAGGGATAGACATAGGAACGACGTGAAACACATGCCAGCCAGTCAAGTGTCCTGAACAGTAGTGCTGGGCTAGCAGGACTCTGGTGAACCGGGCTGTAGCGGACTACTATGGCTTGAGGAACACTAGACTACATTTCGCCATAAGAAAAGCTGCCAAGGATAAACAACTAGATTGTCGGATCTCACTCATACCAAGCATTTAAATCATACACACAATATGCCCGATATGAGTACATACAACATGGCATCACAACAAAACTCTACAACTCAAGTACTTTATTTAAAGGCTCTAGAGAGCCATACATAACATGTTCATACAGGTAGGGGTCACATGCCCCGACACTCAAGTCATACAATCATACAAGCACAAGCGGAAGTAAATAGTCTGAGTACAGACACTAGAAAGCAAGAAGGCTTCTCGAAGCCTGTCTATCTACATAGGGCCCTCCATGGCCAGGATCACCACCTGGGTGGCTAGTCACTCGTCGACATCAAGGTCTACATAAAACCCATCGGAGGGGGCGGTGTTGTCGTCTGAAAACAATAAATAAGCAAACATGAGTACAAGGTACTCAGCAAGTCTTACATCAGAACCTAATATACATGCTCATTCTCAAGAAGGTGGTGGGGTTAATGCAGCAAGCCAGCTTTGACTCTTGGCTAAGCTATCCTACGGAACTCCACTAGTAAAATAGTTTTCGCACACGAGTCCACTACTCACCAACTCAATACTCCACCGGGGATCCTCTCTCGTCATCCTACGAGAGGGCCATCCTCGGTACTCACACTTATCTTGAGTCTTTTAGTAGTAACCATTAACTTGTCTATGAACTATAGAGGCAACCAAGTAGTCCTTTACCGCAGACGCGGCTATTCGAATAGTTTTATACCCTGCAGGGGTGTACTTCGTCACACATGTTTCCACCACTTAGCGTCTGCACACGACATGTGCTCGGCAGACTTCAAGCGAAAACCGACGTGGGTGTAGACCACGACCTGACTAACCTCACAAGTCTCTAGTCCAGGTTTGTCGCCTATTCAGGTTCCATCCGCAAGGAAATCCGGCCGGGGTGTCCTCAACGGCCCCAAACGATGTGTGCAGGGTTCCCGAGACACCAAACGGGCGACTTGGTACACCGTGCCACGGTGTATCTACCGCATCATAGCCCACCTCTAGGGTCAGCGCTACGCACGGCCGCCAACACATAACCTACAAACACCAGAAACTAGTTGCAACTCCTGGACAGAGGACGAGATGGGTCAGTAAGTCGAGCGGGGTCGTATTTCAGGGCCCAACGTGTGGTAGTAACTGAATCTTAAATCGCGCATACAGATCTCAGTTCTTATGGACGGTCTCAATGAAACAACCCACCATGTACTCCTACATGGCCTCTCATCGATACCTTTACCAAAACATGTTCAACACATCCCTCACATTACCGACATAATCATATCACTCTAGCCCATCACCCAGATGAACCAGACCTGACACAACTTTAAGCATAGCAGGCATAGCGAGGTAGGAATCACATACATGGCTCAATCAACTCCTACACATGGGTTTCATCTAGTTACTGTGGCAATGACAGGTCATGCAGAGGATAAGGGTTCAACTACCGTAGCACACAGTAGTTTGAATCGCGTTGTCTTAATGCAGTAAACAAGAGCAAAAGCAAGAACATGGGTTTGTATCGGAATGATCAATGGGTTGCTTGCCTGTTGTAGAGGTAGTAGGGTACTGCCCTTCAGACGGATACTCGGGGTTATCCTCGGAGGCAGATCCTACCACGAAAGACACACCGAACATAATCAACACATGGCAATATGCAACAATATGATGCATGCTATGACATGGCAAGATGAAAGTGTCTTGGCCTAATGCAAGCTGAAATAGAAGGGGATGAACTCATTTGAATCAAAGATTCAAATATTAGCTCATTAAACATGGCCTTATTAGTGAATTACCTTATTCTTCTTAAAAAGCAAGGTTAACTTGTTTTTTCATGCATGAAACCATTACAGATGGATAGATTGAATTTTTCTGATCATTTTTCATATATAAATCTTTGCATTTGGAGCTATGGTTGGTTTTCTATGATTTTTAGAAGTTTTGGATATTTTCTGGAATTTCCTATATAAGAATAATTCTAGTAATTGAATTAATGCGTCAGCATGACATAGGTGTGATGTCAGCGGTCAATTTGGTCGGCCAGGTCAAACCTGACTGGTGGGCCCTCTCTGTCAGTGTCACAACTAGTTAGCAGAATTAGATTAACACTAATTAGCTGTCAGTGGGGCCTGGGCCCACATGTCAGTGTCTAAACTAATTAGAATTAGTTAAAACTAATCTTAAACTGATTAGCAGACTGGACCCACCTGTCATAGACCCAGGGGGGTCTACCTGGGCCCGCACAAGGGTCAAACTGAGTCAAACTCGCCAGCAGCTTGACGCCGGCGACGACAGACGCGGCGGAGGGGCTCGGGGAGGCCGGGATCGACGCCGGAGTTCGGGCGTGGATGAACCCGACGCTACGGGGCACCGTGAGGCGCGGGGAGTGGTGCGTTAGGCTCCTGGGAGCGCGTGGAAGACGGAGGTGTTCTCGGATTCAAGCTTACGCGCCTGTGGCCACGGCGGCGGCATGGCCGGCGGAGCCGAGCTCTCGACCTTGATGGAAGAGAGGGTTGGAGGACGCGGACGAGCGCGTGGAGAGGGGCAGAGGAAAGATGGGCTCACAGGGAACTCGCGGAGCAGGCTAGTGAGCTCGGGGAAGACTTGAGGTCGGCGAATCGAACGACGGCATCCGGCGGCCGTAGACGGGGAAGAAGGTCACCACGTCGTCTTGGGGTCGTCCGAGCTTGCGAGGGTCGACGGAGAGGTCGAGGACGGCAGCGCGGAGCTAATGGGCTTGTCGGAGAGGCGATGCAGTGGCGGTGGGCGCGGCAACGGCATACGGCGGTGACAATGGCTCTCGGTGCGTGCGAGAGGAGAGCCAGAGGAGGGAGAGGAGCACGGGGAGAGTGAGGGAGGGAGAGAGGGGGACATGGGGTCGGCGTGGCACCCCTAGACGCCTCCAGGGCGTCGGCAGAAGTAGGAGGTGGGCGGCGTGTGGCCGCGGCCGCCGGCCACGCGCTCCTCGTCCTCCTGGCGGGAGGAGGAGGAGGACTAGCAAGGCCAGTCAACTGGGCCGAGCCAGGTGGGCTGGGCCAGCACAGGTGAGGCCCAGGTGGGTTTCCCTCTCTCTCTTTTTCTTATTTGTTTACTTTTCTATTTTTTCTGCAACTGTTGGGCTTTATTAAAAAATACCTAGACATCTTTAAAAATCCTGAAAATAATCAGGGGCTCTATTTAGATTATTTCCAACAGCCCACACTTATTTCCAGAATTATTTGAGCATTTAAATTATTTTATAGCATTTAAATGCCCAAATTCAAATACTTATGATTTAATTCAGAGAATCCAGAATGTCCTAGAAAAGAGTGCACCATTTCTGCCAGGGGTTTTAACCCAATCCAGAAATGGTGAACATTTTGTGAAGGGCATTTTGGGTTCATTGAAAATAATTTTAGTAAACCCTAGTTGTTTCCAGGGGGTGCTGGGGGTTCTGTCTTCCTCATTTCAAATTTAAGGGAATTTAAATATGATGCACACTCTAATGCTTGAACTAGCTAGGGTGTGACAGTATGTGGGATTTTCTAATCAAAGCTCTTACATAGACCCTTCCTGAAAATAAGATGAATTGCAATTGTTTGATGATTGAGAATATAGTTTGTTAGTTTTCAAGAAAGTTTATGATCTATGCTTTAACATGTGAATAGCTTGGTACTTAATCATGAGAAGCTTTATGATATGAGCTACTGTTATGATATATAATGATGCTATAAAAAGTGATTGAAATTACCATTAATCACACTTATGCACTTGCTAGCATTCCACATCAAAAATTCTGTTTTATCATTTACCTACTCCAGGACGAGCAGGAATTAAGCTTGGGGATGCTTGATACGTCTCCAATGTATCTACAATTTTTGATTGTTCCATGCTATTATATTATCTATCTTGGATGTTTTATATGCATTTATATGCTATTTTATATGATTTTTGGGACTAACCTATTAACCTAGAGCCCAGTGCCAGTTTCTGTTTTTTCCTTGTTTTTTGAGTTTCATAGAAAAGGAATATCAAACGGAGTCCAATTGAGCTAAAAATTTACAGTGATTTTTTATGGACCAGACGAAGCCCCCGAAGCAAAAGAGTTGGGTCATAAGAGCCACAAGGCCTCCACAAGGGTGGAGGGCGTGACCTACCCCCCTGGGCACGCCCTCCGACCTTGTGGTTGACTCGTGGACCCCCTGACGTGAAACTGATGCCAAAAATACCTATAAATATAGAAACCCCCGAAAAGAAACATAGATCGGGAGTTCCGCTGCCGCAAGCCTCTGTAGCCACTAAAAACCAATCGGGACCTGATACATCTCCAACGTATCTATAATTTTTTATTGCTCCATGCTATATTATATACTGTTTTGGATGTTTATGGGCTTTATTATACACTTTTATATCATTTTTGGGACAAACCTATTAACCTAGAGCCCAGTGCTAGTTTCTGTTTTTACCTTGTTTTGGGGTTTCGAAAAAAAAGGAAAATCAAACGCAGTCCAATTGTCCTGAAACTTCACGGAACTCATTTTTGGAAGGAAAGAAGCCCAGAAGACATGAATTGCACGTAAGGGAAGCTTCCAGGAGGCCACGAGGTAGGGGGGGCGCGCCCACCCCCCTAGGGCGCGCCCTCCACCCTCTTAGGCCCCTCGTGGCCCCCTTGATGTACTTCTTCCGCCTATATATATCTCCATATACCCTAAAACTTCCGAAGAGCACAATAGATCGGGAGTTCCGCCGCCAGATGCCTCCGTAGCCACCAAAAACCAATCTAGACCCGTTCCGGCACCCTTCCGGAGGGGGCAATACCTCTTTGGTGGACATCTTCATCATCCCGGTGCTCTCCATGACGAGGAGAGGGAGTAGTTCTCCCTCGGGGCTGAGGGTATGTACCAGTAGCTATGTGTTTTATCTCTCTCTCTCTCTCTCTCGTGTTCTTGAGGTGATACGATCTTGATGTATCACGAGCTTTTCTATTATAGTTGGATCTTATGTTTCTCCTCCCCCTCTACTCTCTTGTAATGAATTGAAGTTTCCCCTTTGAAGTTATCTTATCGGATTGAGTCTTTAAAGATTTGAGAACACTTGATGTATGTCTTGCCGTGCGTATCTATGG
Source organism: Triticum urartu (assembly GCF_056163025.1). Lineage (NCBI taxonomy): Eukaryota > Viridiplantae > Streptophyta > Magnoliopsida > Poales > Poaceae > Triticum > Triticum urartu. The sequence continues at coordinate 644,203,927 of NC_141875.1, forward strand.
TGACAATGGGATACCACGTGATTCACTTGATGTATGTTTTGGTGATCAACTTGCGGGTTCCGCCCATGAACCTATGCATAGGGGTTGGCACACGTTTTCGTCGTGATTCTCCGGTAGAACTTTGGGGCACTCTTTGAGGTCCTTTGTGTTGGTTGAATAGATGAATCTGAGATTGTGTGATGCATATCGTATAATCATACCAATGGATACTTGAGGTGACATTGGAGTATCTAGGTGACGTTAGGGTTTTGATTGATTTGTGTCTTAAGGTGTTATTCTAGTACGAACTCTAGGGCTGTTTGTGACACTCATAGGAATAGCCCATCGGATTGATTGGAAAGAATAACTTTGAGGTGGTTCCATACCCTACCATAATCTCTTCGTTTGTTCTCCGCTATTAGTGACTTTGGAGTGACTCTTTGTTGCATGTTGAGGGATAGTTATGTGATCCAATTATGCTATCATTGTTGAGGGAACTTACACTAGTGAAAGTATGAACCCTAGGCCTTGTTTCCTATCATTGCAATACCGTTTACGCTCATTTTTATCATTCGTTACCTTGCTGTTTTTATATTTTCAGATTACAAATACCTTTATCTACTATCCATATACCACTTGTATCACCATCTCTTCGCCGAACTAGTGCACCTATACAATTTACCATTGTATTGGGTGTGTTGGGGACACAAGAGACTCTTTGTTATTTGGTTGCAGGGTTGCTTGAGAGAGACCATCTTCATCCTATGCCTCCTATGGATTGATAAACCTTAGGTCATCCAGTTGAGGGAAATTTGCTACTGTCCTACAAACCTCTGCACTTGGAGGCCCAACAACGTCTACAAGAAGAAGTTGCGTAGTAGACATCAAGCTCTTTTCTGGCGCCCTTGCCGGGGAGGTTAGCGCTTGAAGGTATATCTTTAGATCTTGCAATCGAGTCTTTTAGTTTCTTGTTTTATCACTAGTTTAGTTTATAAAAGAAAACTATAAAAAATGGAATTGAGTTTGTCTCATACGCTTCACCTTTTTAATATCTTTCATAAGTATGATGGAAAGGATAATTTTTTTGAATATGTACTGCAAGGAAACAGCCTCACAGCTCTTTATTGAAAGCAACAAAGTAACAATGTCCTATTACAAGTCCAAACAACAAAAGAAAAGGGGAATACAGAAATACTTACAAACATACAACCCAAGCAGGGTAAAACAAAACAATAACTAAGCGAGGTTAGAGATCCAAGATAGAAGGCTATCTTTGTATTTACATTTTATCCTATGAGAAAGAAGGGTTATGTCATGGATAAAGTTGTGCCTCCAGGCTCTGAAAGAAGGTGTCTCATTCCTGAAAACCTTGCCATTCCTCAAGATCCAAATGTTCCAAGCTGCTGTAAAGACCACTTGAGTGAAGAAACTATGCCCAAAATCCTTCCTAGCCTGTATAGCCATATTGTAGGTTGTCTCCCCAGGCTGTGGATCCCAGAGAATCTGCAAATAGTTCTAGACTCTAACATTAAAATTACAAGAGAAGAACAAATGTGCACAATCTTCATGTATGAGATATGGACATAGTACACAAGTAAGACCTTCCACATGCCAATGCCTCCTCAGTAGCATGTCTCTGGTGTTTAAACGATCCCTTAGCAGTAGCCATCGAAACATTTTGATTTTCAAGGTGCATGAAGATTTCCTAATCCATTGAAAAATTGGATCTACAACAATATGTTGATGCTCATGCACATAAAATGATTTAGGTCTGAAGCAGCCCTTATGGAAAGGCCAAATCCATGTGTCATGATTTGCAGAGCAAGAATAAGAATTTATCAACTGTTGAAGACATTCAAGCTCAGCATAAGCTTGTGTAGAGAGGGGCAGATGCAAATTTGACAAGAACTCCAGGGAAAGCACATCAGACACTAAAAGCTGCTCATCAATAACAAAGGAGAAGAGCCGCGAAATTTTTCACTGAGGCAGGAACCCTTAAGCTCAACCACCCATATGTCAGACCAAAAGAGAATAGATATGCCATCTCCCAACATTGGATTAGCCAGGTGACAATATTTATTAGCCAATTTAAATACATCACGCCACCAAAAGGATCCACAAAGTGTGGTAGTATGAGGGACAGAGTTGGCATAGTAGGCATTCCAGATTAGACCAACCCAGGGGATGTCATGATGATTATAAAACTTGTGCAAGAACTTCATAAGCAAGGCCTCATTCTGTACCCTGAGGTTGAGCACACCAAGACCCCCTTTGTTTTTTGGTAAGCATACCAAGTCCCAAGCAGCAAGGGATTGTCTTGGAGTATCAGAGTTCCCTCTCCATAGGCATTGTCTCTGGATCCTTTCAATTTGTTTCAGAATACCAGGTGGAATGACTAATGTGCACAGGAAATATATGGGCATTGATGTTAAAACAGACTGAAGCAACTGCAACCTACTACCTTGGTTCAGAAAGCATGAAGTGGCAGGCAATCTTCTTTCAATCCTATGCACAAGAGGCATGAAGTCTTGGATTGAGGGCCTTGTAGTCCCCATGGGCACACCCAGGTAGGTAAAAGGCATGGCTCCTATACTGCATCCAAGAACTGAGGCCAACCTGTTAGCTTCATCATATGACATGTTCATAGGCACCATAAGCGATTTTGCAAAATTCACAGATAATCCTGTTGTGGCAGCAAAAACATCAAGCATGTCTTTAAGAGCAAGCAGTTGGTGATCAATAGCAGGCAGCACAATTAGAGTATCATCAGCATACTGAACTATGGGAAAATCTTGGCTGTTAGAAGGGATTGGCAGAGTCAAAATTCCTTTACTGCACATGTCATTGACAACAGACTGAAGCAGGTCAGCAGCAAGGACAAAAAGAAGAGGTGACATTGGGTCTCCTTGCCTAACTCCCCTCTTACATTTGAAATGGTTGACAGGAACACCATTAAGAAGCACAGAAGAAGAGCCAGAAGACAAAATAGATTGCATCTAGGAAATCCATTTGTCATTAAAACCCTTGTATCTTAAGATTGTAAGAATGGCATCATGCTCAATAGTGTCAAAGGCCTTAGTAAAATCCAATTCCAGCAAGACTATTGGTCTCTTTGAGGCTTTGCACTGGTGGATGTACTCAAAACACCAAGCTAAATAATCCTGAATAGACCTGGACTTAATAAATCCATATTGATTTTTATGAATACAGGAAAGAATAACTTTCTGCAACCTGTTTGCTAGAAGTTTAGTGAGGAATTTCAAACAGGTATTTGTCAAAGAGATTGGCCTGTAGTCATTCAAACCCTCAGGTGAAAGCTTTTTTGGAATCAAGGTTATGAGAGAATTGTTGATACACTCCAAATCAAGGTGTCCCTCAGAAAACTCTTTGACCAGTTTATGAAAGTCATCTTTAATTATGTGCCAACACTTCTTAAGAAAAAGGCCAGTGAAGCCATCTGGCCCAGGAGCTCTGTCAGGAGGCATCTCCTTAATAACACAATCAATTTCCTGCTCAGAAAAGGGCTTGGTCAATTCATCAAGTCCCTGAACCTTCTTGATAATATTTGGCAGATCAAAACCCATTTGTGTATTATTGGTGCATCCCATCCTCTGCTTGAACTCCTGCAAAAATAGTCCAACAATTGATGCATTATCGGAGGTCACTTGCCCATCATCAGAAGTTATACTAGAAATGGAGTTATTCCTGTATCTCTAAGTGGCCATGGCATGGAAAATTTTGGTATTTTCCTCTCCCACTTTAATGTTTCTAATAGTACATCTCTCCTTCCAGTATATATATTGCAATCTTAGAGTTTCCTCCAAATGTAACTTTACAAGCTTCCTGAAATTTTCCTCAGGCCCAGACAAAGGCCTCAACTCCTCTAGGCCATCCAGACAAAGTATTACTTTGTTGCAGTTGGAGATTAGAGCCTTAACTGTAGAAAGACTAATGTGCCAATGTTTGAGAGCCTGCCCGAGAGCTTTAAATTTGGCAGATATTACAGCAGCAGAGGATCTCTTATGAACTGGCCTACTCTAAGTTTCATTGACACAATCAAGAGAACCAGGCAAATTAGTCCAGTAATTTTCAAATCTAAAAACTTTTGCCTTTGGAATAGAGGTTTTGATTTGCACCACACAGGGCACATGATCTGAAGCAGTTCTTGCTAAAGGTAAGACCATAGTGTTAGGATAAGAACATGTCCATGAGGGAGTTGTAAAGAACCAATCAATCTGTTCAAGCAAAGGAGTAGTTTGCATATTTGTCCATGTATACTTTCTGCCCTTGAGAGGTAATTCAATTAAGCCCAAGTGCCCAATAACCTCATTAAAAATAAACATGTCATTGATATCACCACCTGGTTTGTTCCTATTGTCCATTGTGCGCATGAAATTGAAATCACCCAGTAACAGCCAGTTAGCATCATCAGGGATAATTATATCATGCAACCAATTAATAAAATTATACCTAGCTGGGTTTTGACAGGGTCCATAGACTGTGACTAGAGTCCAGGTTTGGGAGTTATGAACAGAAGTGAACTCCACCACAATACCAAAGCTATTGGACTCAATCAGTTTACCAGCAAACAAAGCAGTATTCCATACTACCAACAACCCACCCGAAGCTCCAGACGATGGCACATGGATAAACTTATCAAAACGTCGTGGAAAACACTGTCGAATGAAACGCTGATCTATGATCTCACATTTTGTTTCTTGGAGGCAAGCAATGGAACGGGCACTTTCATCGATTTTCTGACGAACTGCACGCTTTCTGTCATATGAATTCAGACCTCGCACATTCCAGCAAAGTACTTTCCAATCTCTAACATCATACTGATTCATTACAGACCATAATAAAGTAACAGCAAAAGACTGCCACATAATGACAGTACCAGTTCAGCCAAGAGATAGCATAAAAGTTCAGATAAAGCCTAAAAAATAAGAGCAGATAGATGGTTTTCACAAGGGTTAACCATAAACCCCACCATTTGAAAAGATCAGGTATCATTAGAACTAGAAGAAGCAGGAGGAGTCTTGCAAGAAGAAGCCTCATGCTTCTCCTTAGTGAGCTTCTCAGATCCATTGCCGAGGTGAAGGCCGATCCGCTGCAGCACATTGATTAGCGTGGGCGGCGAGACAACAACTTGATCTACATCTTGAGGAGGAGCCCGCGGCAGCTGATCATTCACTGCAACCTTTCGCTTCTTCTGAGGCTTTGCTGCAGGTTTCTTCAGAGGGGAAGACTTGGCCAGAGAGGAATGTCTGTAGCCATCACGTAAGGCAGAGAGCCTGGCACTGCGCCTGACCTCAGACTCAACTATGACAGGCTTTGGTTTACGAGCGCGATCAGCGCTCCCTCGGAGCAGCAGAGAAGTTGAAGGCAGACATCTCAACAGTAGACAAAGCTGGATCATCCATGGCGCAGTCCTCATCAACAGTGTCAAAACAAAGAGCACGAGCAACAGGAGACTTCCTTGGAACAGTGACAGTCCGACGATCAGGTGAAGGATGAAAAACCAGCTTGTTCCTCATAGCAGAGTAAGAGAAAGATACTTCCCAAGAGCGTTTAGACAGTAAAACTGGGTTAAAAGGACTGAAGAACTACAACCCTCTAGGAATATGCATTATATCAAAGACTGGCATCTTACGCTGAAACGATCTAGTCCATTGCATCACCGGAGGAAGCTCGGGTCTAAAAACTGTCAACACTTGACCAATAACAACAGGAGTCTGGATGAGAGGAGGCACATAAGCTGCCACAATCCCTCGCTGATCATTGACGGATCCCTCAGAAGAATCAACAGGCACTGAATTCTCCATGACCACTGACTCATGGGAAACATGTTGTTCTTCATCCTCATGAATCTCCTCAATAATGACATTGTCTTGCTGGTTATGATGCTGCGGATTATCATCATGAGCTTGAGGGTCCTCATTCCAACCCAGCTCTGGAAACTCAGCCATGACGAAATTGACATCATCAAAAGGCATGTCTCCAGGCAGCGGATGAGGGTTTCCATTGAAAGGCATCGGATCTTCATCAGCTGGCATAATTTCAGCAAATTCTGTAGAGAGAACATAGATAGGTGCAGTCCAAGAAATACGTGTAGCTCCAAAGTCTGCATACTCACGATAGACTTCATCTCTAGGCACTTGCTGAGGGCTTGGGAAAGAAACATAAACCAAGGTCCTGACCATCCGCGGATCATCTTGATGCTAGATATGAAAATGACCAAAAGTGCTGACTATATCAGAAATATGCTGTGTGGTGCGGTAATCCAAAGGAACACCTAACATCATAATCCAGCCCCTACGAAAACCCTAAATAGCTCTGTGATTGATGCCTTGATCATGAGGAACGAACCGAACGAAGTGACCATTGCCAAGATCATAGGGAGGATGATTTATAATGGCATGCCTAGATGCAGGGGATCGAAACTCAAACAAACCAACTCCCTCAATCCATTGCTGATCACTAAGAACATCACGGTGAAGCTGAGTCATCACAAAATCACTAACCAATTGCCGGAAGTGATGAATCTGTCTAGGTGGCGGCGGAGGCTCGACAAGGCCAATGGCGGACTGCTCATGGCGACGCTCCGGTGCAATGGCCGGAGAGTGGAAGGTCCGAGGCACGCGGGTTGGTCCTCCATCAATGATCTCAAACCCCGGCGGAAGGAACTCGAGAGGATCCAGGGGAAAGTTTGCCATGTCTTGCTCTGGTGGAGGTGGAGCAGGCTGGTGGTGCACGGGAAGAGGTGAAGACGTGATGGGACTCGTCTACACCGGCACGTGGGTCGTCTCTATAACCGAGGAGTCCCTAGGCGAGGTAGTAGGAGGCTGACTCGTGGCGGGCATGGGAATCAACAGTGGAGATTTTTCTGGATTTTGTTTTGGTTGTTTAACTCCCCAAACGTGTCGGTGTACTAAAGTAGGGGTACCCTTAGTACCCCGAACTTGTGCACGGGCAGTCGCAGCGTCCCGCGGCAAGGCCCGCCAGGTCACCGCCAAGATCCTCCGTGGTCCCTTTGAAGACCATTCAAGAACAAAGTACTCAAGACAAGACCCCGGCAAGAGGAGCTTGCCGGGAAGAAGGCAAGACCTCGGCAAGAGGAGCTTGCCGGGAAGGCCATTAGAAGCGTCCCAAGGCCCCGGCAAGAGGCGCTTGCCGGGAAGGCCATCCAAGGCATTCCATGGAACTTGCCGCGGCGCGCTATGCGCCCCGACAAGGCCCGGTGAGCGACAAGCTCCCGGAAGCGACAAGTCGACGGCCGCGGCAAGGCACTTGCCGCGGCAAGCCCCCACTCCATGCCCGCGCTCCAGCACATCCACCCACGTGTCGCTCCGGGGCCCCTCCCAAGCGCACGTGGCAGGAAGCTGTGCAGCTAGGGGCGTGCGGTGGCACGCAGGCGCTGACAAGACAACCATCGTGGCAAGACGGTGGCGTCCCTAGCGGTCCCTTTCGGTGCTGTCTAGGCGACACAGACGGGCATTTAATGCCCTTGTCCCCTGCCGTCAGGGTTAGGTATGATAACACTATAGCAGCTAGCTGTGCCTACTACAGCACCTAGCTGTGCCTACCCACGGCACCCTTTCCACTTTTGCCCTCCGTTGCCCTATGTCGGTATCCCCTTGAGCATATAAAAGGAGGCCCGGGGCAACGTAGAAGGGGGTTCAGCAATTCCACACTCTCACGCTCGGTCTCGCTCCCGAGCTAGAACTCAATACAAATCCACAAAACAGGAGTAGGGTTTTACGCATCCGTGCGGCCCGAACCTGGGTAAATCGCTTGCGTGCTTCGCCTCGATTTAGTCCTCGCACGACCAACCGCCCGCGTGCTTCGCTTCGATCTGCTCTTTGCGCAACCTCCGCCCCCCGCCGAACCAAAAGGGACCCGGTCCGCCGGTCCCATAGGTGCCCGTGGATCAGAAACCCCGGCATCTCTGTCGTGCCAGGTAGGGGGCGTCGAAGTTGTGTGAATCAGATCCGGCGTTCTCGCGAGCCAGATCTTCATCTTCTTCATCGATCTTCGCCATCTTCATCAACATGCCACCGAAGAAGAAGGTTTCAGAGGCAGCTGCTCCGTCCGCGCCGAGCCAGCCACCGCCGGAGCAAACGGCCGGTGGGGCAGGCGCCGGCGGAGGAACACGCGTCGACGAGGGAACTCGCGGTGCTGCCAGGTCCCAGGGCAAGGCTGCGCTGCCCATCGGCGGCGTAGTCGGCTCCCACAACGACCGGGCGCACTCCAAGACCTCGGCGTCCGTGCATGCACCGCGCCCATCTCAGGAGGCGCGGGACCGGCAGCGTCATGGTACTCACGGTACCATGCGCTCACTGGATCAAGATCGAGCTGGTAGATCCTGGAGCGCCCAGGACCACCATGCGCGTCAACAAGCCGGCGCGAGCGAGACGCGGTCGCCTGGACGGGATACTGCTCCTTCTAACGTGGTTAGGAGTCCGAGCGTATCCCGCTCCTCGCACCGTTCGCTACCGCCGCCCGCCACCGCAGCAGAAGCTCTGGCTCGGGCTCAGCTGCTCCTAGACTACCCTCCAGCGGCGGACAAGATCGATACCTGGAGGGCCACTATCCAGAGTCTCATCGGCTTCGCCAACGGCGACACTCCTCGGCAGCCGAGCACGTTGCAGCCGCAGCGAGTCAGCCAGGTGCGAACCGGTGGAGATAAGACTGGTGGGGGTGCAACTACTGTGCACTCCCCACCCCGAAGGCCAAGATCGCCGACCCTCCGGATCCGCCACGACAGCGACTCCACCGCGTCGTCGGATCTGCGAGCTCGTCGCGATCAACGCCAGGTTCTTCAAGAACGACAGCAGGAAGACGCTCGTACTCGCATCGAGCGCCGGAGAGAAGCGCGACGTCAGTCAGACCAGCGCGCTGGGCCCTATGTTGACATGCATGCGCCAGGGGAACCAAGCGACTTGCCGTACCCGGTAGGTTGCCCTGCGTTCACTCGTGAGCTGCGGCAAGTCCAGTGGCCCAGTACGAAGAACTTCAAGCCCGACGTACCTGAGAAGTACGACGACAAGTTGCATCCGTTGGAGTTCCTCAGCATCTACACCATCGCGGTGCAGGCTGCTAGGGGACGAGACGACAAGATCCTTGCCAACTACTTCCCACTGGTGCTTAAGCCCAACGTCAGGTCCTGGCTCATGCACTTGCCGGACAACTCCGTATCCTCCTGGGCTGACCTGTGCCATCAGTTTGTTGGCGCCTTGACAGGAGGCCACAAACCTCATGGCCAAGAGAGCGATCTTCATCTGCTCGTCCAGAAGGAAGGAGAGCCCCTGCGCCAGTACATCCAGAGGTTCAGCCGTGTACACCACAACATCCCAAATATCCACCCTGCCGCGGTAATCAGCGCGTTCCATCAGAACGTGCGTAACCGCAGGATGCGGGAGGAGTTGGCGATGTGCAAGATTCGGGACGTCAGCGAGCTTTATGCCCTGGCCGACAGGTGTGCACGCGCTGAGGAGGGGAGGAAATTCCCCAGAGAAAGCACTGGAGCAGGAGGATCAGACAGTGAGGATGCCGCCCCGGCAAAGAGAAGCCGGCGGCGCAACAACAGGAAGAAGCGGAACAGCGAGGTGCTGGTCGTTGAGCAGTCCGGCAATGAAGGTGATGCCACGAAGGCTACAGTTGGTAGCTCCGGCAAGGAAGTTGCCGCGTGCACCAACTGTCAGGCTGTGGCGGTCGCCGACAAGCGGGACGGCTCCGGCAAGCAATACTGTAAGATTCACCGCACCAAGGGCCATGACCTCCAGAGCTGCAAGAAGGTCGAGCAGCTCGTCCAGCAACAGAGGGCTGAGTACGAGCAGCGCGACAGGGAGAGAGCCCAAGGGGGTGCCGAGAAACCTGGCCAGAAGCGCACCGGCCAGGATGGACGCCGCGGCAAGGCCAAGCAGCGGCAAGGAGACAGACCTCCCCGCGGTCGCGACAACGACGAAGCCGACGGTGAGGATGAAGACATGGATGACGTTGAGACCAGTGAGCAGGAGTTCCAGAAAGCCACAGAGGTCTTGTGCGTTGATGGGGGTGCTTCCCTGCATACCTCGCACCGCCAACTCAAGCAGTGGGTGCAGGAAGTCAATGCAGCGGAACCTCCCATCGAATCGCGCAAGCTTCTGAAGTGGTCCAGCACGCCTATCATCTTTGACATTGAGGACCACCCTGATCGCACAACCGCGGTCGGGTGTCTGCCGATGTTGGTTTCACCAACTATCCGCAACCTCAAGGTCACCAAGATGCTAGTTGACGGCGGGGCCGGCTTAAACCTGATCTCCTCCGCTGTGCTCCGAAAACTCCAGATCCCTGATGGCGAGCTCAAAGAGACCGGCACATTCCAAGGAATCAATCCGGGAAGGAGCAAGCCGAAGGGGAAGGTCACGCTGCCGGTAACATTCGGCAGCGAGTTAAACTTCAGGACTGAGAAGGTCACGTTCGACGTTGCCGATATCCCGTTGCCTTACAATGGGATACTTGGCCGTCCAGCACTCGCCAAGTTCATGGCGGCCTCTCACTACGCGTATAACGTGCTGAAGATGCCAGGCCCGATAAGCGTCATTTCTGTCCCTGGCGACAAGAAGGACGCTCTTATCTATGCCGACAAGATCTACCGGGAAGCGGCAGCCATGGCAGACCGCGATCCACTTGCCGCTGAAGCTCCCGGGACCAAGAAGACCATGTCCGGCAAGAGTTCTGGTGCCTACTCCGGCACGCGCACCTCTTCGGAGTGCTGCGCTGCCGTCGAGGATGCACCATCGAGCTCCACCGACAAGAAGACCAAGTCCGGCAAGAGCTCTGGTGCCCACTCCGGCAAGCACACCTCTTCGGAGTGCTGCGCTGCCGTCGAGGACGCACCATCGAGCTCCACCGGCAAGAAGACCCAGTCCGGCAGAAGCTCTGATGCCCACTCCGGCAAGCGTGCCTCTTCGGAGTGCTGCGCTACTGTCGAGGACGCACCATCGAGCTCCACTGGCAAGCACAAGAAGATGATGGCGGCTCCGCCAAAGACGAAGAAGGTGTCCGCCAAGGAGGATGGCACTGGTGGTACCTTCACCATCAGTGCCGCGCTTGATCCTAAATAGGAAGGCGTGCTCGTTGCTTTCCTGCGGGCGAATGTCGACGTGTTTGCATGGCAACCGTCTGACATCCCCGGTGTTCCCAGGAAAGTGATTGAGCACCACCTTGCCATTTGTCCTCATGCGCGGCCCGTCAAGCAGAAAGTCCGGAAGCAGGCGGTGGAGCGCCAAGAATTCATTGCGGAGGAAATCAAGAAACTGGAAGCAGCAGGCCTCGTCAGACGAGTGCTCCATCCCAAAGACCCATTTCTGTGTAGTCGTGCGCAAGGCAAACGGGAAATGGAGGCTTTGCATCGATTTCACCGATGTTAACAAAGCTTGTCCCAAAGACCCATTTCCTTTGCCGCGCATTGACCAGATTGTTGACTCCACAGCTGGGTGTGATTTGCTTTCATTTCTTGATGCATACTCCGGGTATCATCAGATCTTCATGGCAGAGGAGGATGAAGAGAAGACCGCATTTATTACTCCATGTGGCACGTACTGTTTCGTACGGATGCCTTTCGGATTAAAGAATGCTGGTTCAACATTTGCAAGAGTAGTCCATATTGCTCTTGAGCCACAAATACACAGAAATGTGGAAGCCTACATGGATGATATAGTGGTCAAGAGCATGGACGGAGCAACCCTGATCCAAGACTTGGACGAGACTTTTGCAAATCTGCGCAAGATCATCCTCAAGCTCAACCCAGAGAAGTGTGTGTTTGGAGTTCCCTCCGGCAAGCTTCTCGGGTTCTTCGTGTCTCAGCGGAGGATTGAAGCCAATCCCGACAAGATCAAGGCCATTGAGCAGATTGAAGCACCGAAGCGCGTCAAGGATGTACAGAAACTTGCCGGTTGCGTGGCTGCTCTCAGCAGGTTCATCTCTCGGTCTGCCGAGCGCGCCCTGCGATTTTTCAAACTATTGAAAAAAGCAGGTCCAATGAAATGGACTCCGGAAGCGGAGGCTGCGCTGCAAGACCTGAAGAGATACCTGTCCTCCCCTCCAATACTTGTCGCGCCTAAACCACAAGAGAAGTTGCTGCTGTACATAGCGGCAACCAATCAAGTGGTTAGTGCTGCGTTAGTGGCAGAGAGGGAGGCGGATGACGAGCCAGCAACCGCGGCAAGCGCATCCAGCGACAAGTAGGGGGCTTCCCCGACAAGCTCTGGCCCCGACAAAGATGAAACCGCGTTGATACACGAGGAGATACGGAAGAAAATGGTGCAGCGCCCAGTTTACTTTGTCAGTTCCTTCTTGCAGGGGGCTAGGTCAAGGTACTCTGGTGTGCAGAAACTGCTTTTCGGCCTTCTCATGGCCTCGAGAAAGCTGCGCCATTACTTCCAAGCACATGAGATCACAGTGGTCACTCGCTTTCCGCTGAAGAGGATACTGCAGAATCCAGAAGCGACCGGCAGGATTGTTGAGTGGGCACTGGAACTGTCAAGCTTTGGTCTCAAGTTTGAAAGCACTTCAACTATCCAGAGCAGAGCATTGGCATAATTCATAGCAGAATGGACGCCAACTCCGGATGAAGAAATTCCGGAGACGAGCATCCCCGACAAAGAAGCGAGCAAAGAGTGGCTGATGTACTTTGATGGTGCCTTCTCGCTGCAAGGCGCCGGCGCTGGTGTGCTGCTTATCGCGCCCACCGGAGAGCACCTCAAGTACATAGTCCAGATGCACTTTCCCAAGGAGCAAGCAACAAACAATACTGCCGAGTATGAGGGATTGCTTGCCGGTCTCCGGATCGCGGCAGACCTTGGGATCAAGAAGCTCATTGTCAGGGGTGACTCACAGCTTGTCGTCCGCCAAGTAAACAAGAATTATCAGAGTCCGTTGGTGGAAGCTTACGTCGACGAAGTGAGAAAGCTAGAAGAGCGCTTTGACGGCCTACAAATGGAGCACGTTCCGAGAACTCAGAACGCCATTGCAGATGGCCTGTCGAAGTGCGCCGCACTTAAGTTACCTGTGGAACCAGGGACCTTTGTGCTCAAGCTGACTCAACCGTCCATGACACCATCAACTGGACAAAGCAAGAAGAGGAAGTTGATTCCTGGTGACTACCTGCCGGCAGAGCTTCCCGAAGCCGCCGCCAAGAAGGTCCCCAAGATCAACGCCAATAGCGCCGGGGAGCCAGATGCTCCGGCGAGCCCTAGGGCTTGTTCTATTGAAGCAGAAGCTCCCGACAAGCTTGTCGCGGAATGTCACGCTCTGGCAGAGATACAGCTTCTCGCCGTAGAAGCGGATATTCCCGCAGCAACCTCCAAGATCAACGCCAAGAGCGCCGGGGAGCCAGATGCTCCGGCAAGCCCTAGGGTTTGTTCCGTTGAAGCTGAAGCTCCCGGCAAGCTTGTCGCGGAACGTCAAGCTCCGGCAGAGACACAGCTTCTCGCCGTAGAAGCGGACGTTCCCGCAGCAGCAGAGTTGCCTTTAGTCCTTGTTGTCGAGCCACAGGCTCCAACATGGGCGCAGCAGATTGTCCGTTTCCTTCAGACAGGAGAACTTCCCGAAGAGCAAGAAGAAGCCGAAAGAGTAGCCCGGCAGTCAAGTATGTACCAGTTCGTCGACAAGACACTGTACAGAAGAAGACTCAACGGTGTGAAATTGAGGTGTATTCCCCGGGAAGACGGACAAAAGCTGTTGGCAGAGATACACGGAGGCATATGTGGTCACCACATTGGCGCGAGAGCACTTGTCGGCAAAGCATTCCGGCAAGGATTCTTCTAGCCAACAGCCCTCCAGGATGCAACTGCACAAGTAACCAAGTGTGAAGCATGCCAGTTCCATTCCAAGCAGATACACCAGCCAGCTCAAGCTCTCCAGACGATCCCTTTATCCTGGCCATTTTCGGTCTGGGGGCTCGACATCCTTGGTCCCTTTCCCCGAGCATTCGGGGGCTTTGAGTACTTGTACGTTGCAATCGACAAGTTCACAAAGTGACCGGAAGTGGAACCAGTGAGGAAGGTGACAGCACAGTTAGCAGTCAAGTTCTTCAGGTCGATTGTTTGCCGCTTCAGGATCCCTAACAGGATAATCACCGACAATGGCACACAGTTCACGAGCCACGCCTTCATGCAGTATGTCCAAGATCTCGGCACCAAGGTCTGCTTCGCTTCTTTTGCTCACCCAAAAAGCAACGGTCAAGCGGAAAGGGCAAACGCCGAGGTGCTGCGCGGGCTCAAGACCAGAACTTTCGACAGGCTGCACAAGTGTGGAAGAAACTGGATCGAGGAGCTACTGGTGGTTCTTTGGTCGATCAAAACGACGCCAAATCGAGCCACTGGACAAACACCCTTTGCTCTAGTCTATGGAGCAGAGGCAGTTACCCCCACGGAACTCGTATACGGGTCACCTCGAGTGCTCCCTTACGATGAGCTTGAGCAAGAGCGGCTGCGGCAAGATGACGCGCTGCTCCTTGAGGAAGATCGTCTCCAGGCTGCTGTGCGAGATGCTCGCTACAAGCAAGCTCTGCGCCGCTACCACAGCCGCAGAGTCAATGCCAGGAGTCTCGAGGAAGGCGACCTTGTTCTTCGGCGCGTTCAGTCGGCCAAGAATTCCAACAAGTTGACGCCGAAGTGGGAAGGCCCTTACCGGGTGAAACGAGTCACAAGGCCTGGCGCTGTCCGCCTTGAGACCAAAGATGGCATTCCAGTGAGCAAATCCTGGAACATCGAGCATCTTCGTAAGTTTTACCGGTAAGGCACGGTTGTCGGACCCCGTCCGGCAACCACCTTTCTGTACGAGTCTTGCCGCTGTTGCATGTAATCCTCTGTACAGAGCCAGGCGCAGACCCTGAGCACCAGAAAATGAAGCGCTGCATACCCCGGGGGCTATAGCATGCATGCTAGGTTGAGTCTGAGTCTCGTCCTTGGTTAGGGTCGATAGTCCCTAACAGCGGCTAACCCCTAGCTTAGAGGTCGAGTGTCCGTCCCTTTGCTTTTCCTTCGTTCGCAGGGCTCGCACGTCCTGGCCAGACCACCTGGAGACGAAAAGGAGAAGAAGGGCGCGCCGGCACCTGGGCCCCGGCAAGAATGCCGGGGCCTGCGGATGCCAAGATGTCACCCCCGGCAAGCCAGAGTTGCCGGGGGCTGCAATATCAGATAAGTCTCTCATCCCTCTTCGTGCATCCTCTTATGGTCTTGGGAATGCGAAACCGCGTTTCTTCCCGGAAACTGCCGTGCTCCCCCGACTCTAGGCCCTGGAGCGCGTTCCCGGGGCCAAGTTTGGTCGTAGTCGCGGCAGCAGAGGGATGAAACGAGGAGGCCGCGCCCACCTCGTTCCCGCCTCCGTCAAAGGCGTGAGAAAGGTCGAGCGGTGTGGGAGGGCGGCAGGGCCTGTTGCTGGGAGATGGAATGCCTGTCCGAGAGATACCAAGGATTCGTTCCTTGGCGTGGGTTCAACCCGCGAGGCAAATAACCCGGCAAACATCCCCTTTTCATTAAAAAACATCCCGTACAGGTACAGTCCATAGAGGATGAAAAACATGAAAGAGAGGATTACAAGTTTTAGATACAGCTAAGGCCCGAAGGCTTACAATTAAAAAGATAAGGTGCCCGTAATCCCTTTCCTGTCCCTCTCTTCAGGAGGTAGGTCAAGGAGGCAAAAAGGGGAAAGGGGCTCCAAGGCGAGCTACAGGTGCCAGAAGACACCAAGAGAACATCCCGGGGGCCGGACGGTGATGGCGACGCTGGGAGAAGGGTGCGAAGGAGGGGCGGCAGGACGTCAGCACGCTGTCGAGGGCACCACGCCCTCGTACTCCGACCTGACGGCCTTGTCGCCAACCCTCTTCCCCTTCCGCGGCCTCCCTATGCCAGCCGCCCAAGGAGACGCCCCCGGGGAGTTCAAGAAGCCGGCGCCGCGGATGATAGGGTCGCCGGTGCCGCGCGAGACAGCGCCCGACACCTAGTCGGAGCCGCCGTCCTGCCGCCCGCCACCCTCACCATCACTGCCACTCTCCTCCTCGTCACTCTCGCTCGAGGAGGAGCCTTCGCTATCGGAGGAGCTGTCCACGCAGCACTTCGCCCGGGTGCCGAAGCACCCGAAGACCTTGACGGAGAGGAGATCGCCCTCCATCAGCTTAAAATGGAGGGTGAACACCTCCATCAGGCTGTGGATGCGGGTGAACGTCTTCCACCCTCGATCAAGATACATCACACTGGGGGCTAGGAACACCACGCGGACTCGCGTGCCGCTGATCCCACAGCCCCTCATGTGTAATCTCAGAGTTTCGGCGCTGATCCCACGAGCCCCTCGCGTACCCCTCGCGTGCCGCTGATCCCACAGCCCCTCGCGTGCCGCTGATCCCACGAGCGAGGAAAAGGGGAGGGTGCGCTGTCTGGCGGCGACCCTCGCCGCCACCGATGAAGGCCCAGGATTCCCTTTGTCCATGGCGAATGGGAGAAAGGGGAGCAGAAGCTGAAGAAAGGAGGAGACGAGAGAGTGTAGGCTTCGGTGCTCCCTTCCCGCTCCTTATAAAGGAGCGAAGTGGGAGCCCAGCCGCCCCGCTCAGCGAATCAAGGTACGGGAAGAGCAGGGAGGCAGGCCAACCCGCCCCCTCTGCTCGCAACGGCCCAGGTTCCCGCTCCCGCCGTCTGCGATCCCAAGTGCATGGGAGCCGCGTGGCGGTGATGCAGAACTGAGGCAATGGATGGGGCGGCCTCGCCCTACCCCGTAATCTCGGGGAGTGGGCGCTTCGAAAACCGCACACCGGCCCCGTCCAGTAAATGTGCCACGCCCCCACGCCTACCTCCGTTTGGAGAAGAGGGCGTGGGCCGTTCCCCTTCATCATGGCTTGACGCACGCTCGCGGGGCTCAGCCCCACGCGCGCGTGCCGCCCGCGTCACCCACGACGCCGCGTTTGACGCGCGCCGTTCCGGGCGTGCGCGATGGAAGTGGAGAGATATGCGGCGTGACCTAGGCCGCGCGTGCCCGTGCACTGTTTTGGGCCTGGCCCAACAGCGCTCGGCACCGTGTCTGGCCCAGGCCCGGGGGCTCCTGTCGGTGTACTAAAGTAGGGTTACCCTTAGTACCCCGAACTTGTGCACGGGCAGTCGCAGCGTCCCGCGGCAAGGCCCGCCAGGTCACCGCCAAGATCCTCCGTGGTCCCTTTGAAGACCATTCAAGAACAAAGTACTCAAGACAAGACCCCGGCAAGAGGAGCTTGCCGGGAAGAAGGCAAGACCTCGGCAAGAGGAGCATGCCGGGAAGGCCATTAGAAGCGTCCCAAGTCCCCGGCAAGAGGCGCTTGCCGGGAAGGCCATCCAAGGCATTCCAAGGAACTTGCCACGGCACGCTACGCGCCCCGACAAGGCCCGGTGAGCGACAAGCTCCCGGAAGCGACAAGTCGACGGCCGCGGCAAGGCGCTTGCCGCGGCAAGCCCCCACTCCACGCCCGCGCTCCAGCACATCCACCCACGTGTCGCTCCGGGGCCCCTCCCAAGCGCACGTGGCAGGAAGCTGTGCAGCTAGGGGCGTGTGGTGGCACGCAGGCGCTGACAAGACAACCATCGTGGCAAGACGGTAGCGTCCCTAGCGGTCCCTTCCGGTGCTGTCTAGGCGACACAGACGGGCATTTAATGCCCTTGTCCCCTGCCGTCAGGGTTAGGTATGATAACACTGTAGCAGCTAGCTGTGCCTACTACAGCACCTAGCTGTGCCTACCCACGGCACCCTTTCCACTTTTGCCCTCCGTTGCCCTGTGTCGGTATCCCCTTGAGCATATAAAAGGAGGCCCGGGGCAACGTAGAAGGGGGTTCAGCAATTCCACACTCTCACGCTCGGTCTCGCTCCCAAGCTAGAACTCAATACAAATCCACAAAGCAGGAGTAGGGTTTTACGCATCCGTGCGGCCCGAACCTGGGTAAATCGCTTGCGTGCTTCGCCTCGATTTACTCCTCGCACGACCAACCGCCCGCGTGCTTCGCCTCGATCTGCTCTTTGCGCAACCTCCGCCCCCCGCTGAACCAAAAGGGACCCGGTCCGCCGGTCCCATAGGTGCCCGTGGATCAGAAACCCCGGAAAAACGTAACCATTATCCTTTGCCCAGTTAATGCAATCCCGTCGACAGTGACCATAACATGAGCAAGCCAGGCAGACAGAGCAAGAGACCGATAGGTGGCCCCGCTGGTGACAATTAGAGCAAGTTAGAAGACGGTCCACCATGTCATTAACCATATCCTCAAACATATCAGTAGCTTCCTAGGTAGATGGGATATCCATTGGCTGGGTGGTGGGCTGCGGCCCGTTATGAAGAACTGGCCCAACATGGGAAGCAGGATAATTGGGGGCGGACGTAACCAAACTAACAGCCTGAGGTTGATCGCAAGGCAAGTGAGAAATCTCAGCCGGAGAATTAGACCGTTGGATCCGCGGCGAGCCAACAGAACCAAAAACAATCGGCGGAGAAGCAACAGTCCACTGGAGATTCGCCGGCGGCGAGGGTCGAATGATCAGACGCTCATTTGCAGAGACTACATATCCAGCAACAGACACTGTATCAATACAAGCTTGCGTGGCGGGATATCTATAACCCTTGCATGCATCATAATTGTGAAAAGTTGCAAATGAAAGCTTCTTTTGCACAGAACCAGAAGATCTAAAGGAGGACTTGGACGGTGGTTTATGCATAGCAATCATCCCAAGCGCCGCCCTTCTCTTAGATGGACTAACTAAGATCCATTCCGCATCACTTTGTAACTTCCAAAGATTAAACTCACGAACCCAATTTGGTCCTCCATGGCCCCAAAGATTAAAATAACATTTGAATTGTGGGCAAGCAAAAGATCGAAGATCAACAATATAGAAACCAACTTGCTTGGAGGAAACGTTAAAGGAATAAACCTTGTCACATATGCATGAGACACCCAACTCGATCACAGATCCACCAATAGCGGCCTCCAGCGCCGCTGCCACAGAATGATCATCAAGCCTGAAAACATGACGACTAAAAGACACCACCAACGTGAAGTGACCCGTGTCCTCCATAGGGTGGACCGAAAAACCAGTAGATCTAAAAACTATATCCGCAAACTCTAAACCCTTGGAGAAGTCCTAGCAAAGGGTTGATCCCGATGAGAAAACCATGACCCCTGGGAGAGGGGGATACACCAGAGAGTTTGGTAGGGAAGGATTAGGATTTTAGTGGTGGTGGGAAGAGATCACCGGAGGTGGGGTGGGAGGTGGGAGGTGGGAGGTGGGAGACGCCATCTGCATCATACTTAATTGTGCTCAAGTGCTAGAAGAAGAAATCTATAAAATGTTTGGCACTAAATCTTTGAATGATGAGCATGATTGCAATGTTATTAGTATGAATTCTTCGGATATCCATGATACTAATGATGATTGCACTAGTTATGATGTCTCCTATAAACATGACAATTTTTGTGGAGTACATTGGGTTTGTACAAACACACCAAATAGGGAAGATAGATATTGCAATAGGCATAAGTACTTAGAAACTAAATTGTTGCAAGAAATGCTAGATGAATGTGCTGAAAAATTAAATTATATTGGCCATACTTGTGAGCTTTGTAATGAACATGATCATTTCAATACCCAAAGCAAATTGTTTCATGATCGTATCGTGTCCAAAAATTGTGATGACTTGATTTCCCGTGCACATCATAATGAACTTAGTTTGCTTATGAGTTACGAAGAAATGAAACGTATAACTAATTATCTTCCAGAATTTGCCCGTTATAAACTTCTTGGATTTGATCTAGAGGAAATTTATATGTATTGTGCTGTGAATTGTATTGAAAACCCTTATATTGCCAATTACATAAAGAAAACAAAACAAATAGAAGATGAAGAGAATACTAATGAAAGGGAAGAGGCTTCCCAATACCCTCCTATTATTTCTTATGATGAATCAGGTAACGAGGAGGAGCCTCCTATTCAACCAATCTCATTAATAAGGAGCTCCAAAAATAGGATTGAACCCACACATGATGTGGTGAAGAAGAAGAAAAGAAAAGGAAGAGAGGTAAAAAGATATTTCCCCCAAATAGTGCTGCTCCTATTAATATTGTGCCTCATGAAAATATAATTGTGGAAGATAATGATTCTTCTTATGATCTTGAAAATCTTTTTGGCACTTGCTTGGAAGAATATGATAATTGCTATACTATTGGTGCTATCCATACTATTAATTATGAGAGTGATTATGCTTATGATATGAAAAGGCCCAAGCTTGGGGATGCTATGTTTGATGAAGATGATGTTTTTGAGAATATATTTGCTGAAATTAATGTTTGTCCTAAGGTTGGGGATGCTACGTTTAATGAAGATGATATTTTTAGTTTCCCAAGTTTTGATATGCAAATTTATAATGATGATAGCACGCCTCCTACTTATGATGATTATTGTGATGATACTTATGCTATAAAAAGTAGCGATTATATTTATAAAATTTGTCATGATTATGATTACCCCTTCTCTGAACATTATTCTTTTAATGTGGAAACAATTTATAGTATTCGAGTCTCTTATGACACTCCCACTATTCCGATTGAGAAGAATTTTGGTTATGTGGAGAGTAATAAAATTTCTATGCTTGAAGATCATGAAAAGAATGCTTTAGGTGCTGGTTATATTGTTGAATTCATTCATGATGCTACTGAAAATTTTTATGAGGGAGGAATATATGCTTGTAGGAATTGCAATAATATCAAGTTTCCTCTCTATGTGCTTAAAATTTTGAAAATATGCTTGTTTTACCTTCCTATGCAAGTTGATTCTTGTTCCCAAAAGTTGTTTATCATAAAATCCCTATGCATAGGAAGTATGTTAGACTTAAATGTGCTATTCATATTCTTCATGATGCTCTCTTTATATTTCAATTCTTATCTTTTATGTGAGCATCATTGAAATCATCATGCCTAGCTAGGGGCGTTAAACGATAGCGCTTGTTGGGAGGCAACCCAATTTTATTTTTATTCCTTGATTTTTGATCCAGTTTAGTAATAAATAATTCATCTAGACTCTGTTTAGATGAGGTTTTTTGTGTTTAAGTAGTGTTTGTGCCATGTAGAACCTTTGGGAAGACTTGGGTGAACTCTTTATGATCATGCTGTAAAAACAGAAACTTTAGCGCTCACGAGAACTGCTGCCATTTTTATTTGGAAAGTGCTGTTTAGTTAATTATTTTTTCAGATGATTAATAGATAAATTACTCAGGTCCAGAAATTTATTTGAGAATTTTATGAGTTCCATAAGTTTACGTTTGATCCCGATTCCTACAGGCTGTTCTGTTTTTGACAGATTCTGTTTTTCGTGTGTTGTTTGCTTATTTTGATGAATCTATGGCTAGTAAAATAGTTTATAAACCATAGAGAAGTTGGAATACAGTAGGTTTAAAACCAATATAAATATAGAATGAGTTCATTACAGTACATTGAAGTGGTGATTTATTTTCTTATACTAACGGAGCTCACGAGTTTTCTACTTTAAGTTTTGTGTTGTGAATTTTTCAAGTTTTGGGTAAAGATTCGATGGATTATGGAATAAGGAGTGGAAAGATCCTAAGCTTGGGGATTCCCAAGGCACCCCAAGGTAATATTCAAGGATACCCAAGAGCCTAAGCTTGGGGATGCCCCGGAAGGCATCCCCTCTTTCGTCTTCGTTCATCGGTAACTTTACTTGGAGATATATTTTTATTCGCCACATGATATGTGTTTTGCTTGGAGCGTCAATTTATTTTGTTAGGATTTGCTTTCTGTTATTTATAGCAATGTTTTGCATCTTTTATTTCAATAAAAGTGGCATTGATAGCCTTTACTATGCCTATTTTAGAAGTCCACATGTTGCTGTTTGAAAACAGAAAGTTTACCTCTGTTGCAATAATTCCCTAGAAAATTCAGAATGTGATAAAATGTTGAAACCTTTTGCATCTTAAGCTCTGATAAATTTACTACAGTGGGAATTTTTTTTCATAATTTTTGGATCTAGGGAAGTATGGATGTTGCTGCATTCTTTATAGACTGTCCTGTTTAGGCAGATTGCTTTTATGTTTGCATTGTTTGCATATGTTTGCTTCTTTAATGATTCTATTTGAGGATAGGACTATTAAATATGCATAGACCTTTAGTATACAATGTTGAGTAATAATTTTAGTGATTTTCTACAGTAGAGTATGATAAGGTTTTTGCAATGGTTTATACTAACTTATCTCACGAGTCCTTGTTGAGTTTTGTGTGGATGAAGCTTTTGAGATTTAGGGAGACTGTGATATGAGAGGAATTAAGGAGACACAAAAGCTCAATCTTGGGGATTCCCAAGGCATCCTGAGATAATATTTCAAGAAGTCTCAAGCATCTAAGCATGGGGATGCCCCGGTTGGCATCCCACCTTTCTTCTTCAACAACTATCGGTTAGTTTTGGTTGATCCTAAGTTTTTGCTTCTTCACATAATGTTTGCCATTCTTAGAATGTCATTTTATTTTTCTTTGCTTGCTGTTTGAATAAAATACCAAGATCTGAAATTATTAAATGTTAGAGAGTCTTCACACAGTTGCATAATTATTCGACTACTCATTGATCTTCACTTATATCTTTCGGAGTAGTTTGCCATTTGCTCTAGTGCTTCATTTATATCTTTTAGAGCACGGTGTTAGTTTTATTTTGAAGAAATAGATGAACTCTCATGCTTCACTTAGATTATTTTGAGTGTCTTAAACAGCATGGTATTTTGCTTAAATAATCCTAATATGCTTGGTATTCAAAGAATAGTTAAAAAATTTCTTATGAATGTTCTGAATACTAAGAGAAGTTTGATGCTTGATGATTGTTTTGAGATATGGAGGTAATAATATCAAAGTCGTGCTAGTTGAGTAGTTGTGGACTTGAGAAATGCTTGTGTTGAACTTTGCAAGTCCCGTAGCATGCACGTATGGTAAACGTTATGTGACAAATTTGAAACATGAGGTGTTATTTGATTGTCTTCCTTATGAGTGGCGGTCGGGGACGAGCAATGGTCTTTTCCTACCAATCTATCCCCCTTGGAGCATGCGCGTAGTGCCGAGGTTTTTGATGACTTGTAGATTTTTGCAATAAGCATGTGTGTTCTTTATGACTAATGTTGAGTCCATGGATTATACGCACTCTCACCCTTCCATCCTTGCTAGCCTCTTCGGTACCGTGCATTGCCCTTTCTCACATTGAGAGTTGGTGCAAACTTCGCCGGTGCATCCAAACCCCGTGATATGATACGCTCTATCACACATAAACCTCCTTATATCTTCCTCAAAACAACCACCATACCTACCTATTATGGCATTTCCATAGCCATTCCGAGATATATTGCCATGCAACTCTCCACCATTCCGTTTATCATGACACATTCATCATTGTCATATTGCTTAGCATGATCATGTAGTTGACATAGTATTTGTGGCAAAGCCACCATTCATAATTCTTTCATACATGTCACTCTTGGTACATTGCATATCCCGGTACACCGCTGGAGGCATTCATATAGAGTCATACTTTGTTCTAGTATAGAGTTGTAATCATTGAGTTGTAAATAAATAGAAGTGTGATGATCATCATTTTATAGAGCATTGTCCCAAGTGAGGAATAAAAAAAGAAGAAGAGAAAGGCCATAAAAAAAGAGAAGGCACAAAAAAAAGAAAAAAAAGAAAAGAGAAAGGCCATAAAAAAGAAAGGCCAAATAAAAAAATGAGAGAAAAAGAGAGAAGGGACAATGCTACTATCCTTTACCACACTTGTGCTTCAAAGTAGCACCATAATCCTTATGATAGAGAGTCTCTTATTTTGTCACTTTCATATACTAGTGGGAATTTTTCATTATAGAACTTGGCTTGTATATTCCAACAATGGGCCTCCTCAAGTGCCCTAGGTCTTCGTGAGCAAGCAAGTTGGATGCACATCCACTTAGTTTCTTTTGTTGAGCTTTCATACATTTATAGCTCTAGTGCATCCGTTGCATGGCAATCCCTACTCCTTGCATTGACATAAATTGATGGGCATCTCCCTAGCCCATTGATTAGCCGCGTCGATGTGAGACTTTCTCCTTTTTGTCTTCTCCACGTAACCCCCATCATCATATTCTATTCCACCCATAGTGCTATGTCCATGGCTCGCGCTCATGTATTGCGTGAAAATTTATAGGTTTGAGATTACTAAAGTATGAAACAATTGCTTGGCTTGTCATCGGGGTTGTGCATGATGAGAGCATTCTTTTGTGACGTAAATGGAGCATGACTAAACTATAGGATTTTGTAGGGATGAACTTTCTTTGGCCATGTTATTTTGAGACGACATAATTGCTTAGTTAGTATGCTTGAAGTATTATTGTTTCTATGTCAATATGAACTTTTGTCTTGAATCCTATGGATCTGAATATTCATGCCACAATTAAGAAGAAATACATTAAAATTATGCCAAGTAGCACTCCGCATCAAAAATTCTGTTTTTATCATTTACCTACTCGAGGACGAGCAGGAATTAAGCTTGCGGATGCTGATACGTCTCCAACGTATCTATAATTTTTGATTGCTCCATGCTATATTATCTTCTGTTTTGGATGTTTATGGGCTTTATTATACACTTTTATATCATTTTTGGGACTAACCTATTAACCCAGAGCCCAGTGCCAGTTTCGTTTTTTACCTTGTTTTAGGGTTTCGAAGAAAAGGAAAATCAAACGGAGTCTAATTAACCCGAAACTTCACGAAACTCATTTTTGGAAGGAAAGAAGCCCAGAAGACTTGAAGTGCACATAAGGGAAGTTTCGAGGAGGCCCCGAGGTAGGGGGGCGCGCCCAGCCCCCTAGGGCGTGCCCTCCACCCTCGTGGCCCCCCTGATATACTTCTTCTGCCTATATATCTCCACATACCCTAAAACTTCCGAAGAGTACAATAGATCGGGAGTTCCGCTGCCAGAAGCCTCCATAGCCACCGAAAACCAATCTAGACCCGTTCCGACACCCTGCTGGAGGGGGCAATCCCTCTCCGGTGGACATCTTCATCATCCCGGTGCTCTCCATGACGAGGAGGGAGTAGTTCTCCCTCGGGGCTGAGGGTATGTACCAGTAGCTATGTGTTTGATCTCTCTCTCTCTCGTGTTCTTGAGGTGATACGATCTTGATGTATCGCGAGCTTTGCTATTATAGTTGGATCTTATGTTTCTCCTCCCCCTCTACTCTCTTGTAATGAATTGAAGTTTCCCCTTTGAATTTATCTTATTGGATTGAGTCTTTAAAGATTTGAGAACACTTGATGTATGTCTTGTCGTGCGTATCTGTGGTGCCAATGGGATTCCACGTGATTCACTTGATCTATGTTTTGGTGATCAACTTGCGGGTTCCGCCCATGAACCTATGCATAGGGGTTGGCACACGTTTTCGTCGTGATTCTTCGGTAGAACTTTGGGGCACTCTTTGAGGTCCTTTGTGTTGGTTGAATAGATGAATCTGAGATTGTGTGATGCATATCGTATAATCATACCCACGGATACTTGAGGTGACATTGGAGTATCTAGGTGACATTAGGGTTTTGATTGATTTGTGTCTTAAGGTGTTATTCTAGTACGAACTCTAGGGCTGTTTGTGACACTCATAGGAATAGCCCATCAGATTGATTGGAAAGAATAACTTTGAGGTGGTTTCGTACCCTGCCATAATCTCTTCGTTTGTTCTCCGCTATTAGTGACTTTGGAGTGACTCTTTGTTGCATGTTGAGGGATAGTTATGTGATCTAATTATGCTATCATTCTTGAGGGAACTTACACTAGTGAAAGTATGAACCCTAGGCCTTGTTTCCTATCATTGCAATACCGTTTACGCTCACTTTTATCATTCGTTACCTTGCTGTTTTTATATTTTCAGATTATAAATACCTTTATCTACCATCCATATACCACTTGTATCACCATCTCTTCGCCGAACTAGTGCACCTATACAATTTACCATTGTATTGGGTGTGTTGGGGACACTAGAGACTCTTTGTTATTTGGTTGCAGGGTTGCTTGAGAGAGACCATCTTCATCCTGTGCCTCCTACGGATTGATAAACCTTAGGTCATCCACTTGAGGGAAATTTGCTACTGTCCTACAAACCTCTGCACTTGGAGGCCCAACAACGTCTACAAGAAGAAGGTTGTGTAGTAGACATCAGGACCCTGTTCCGGCACCCTGCCGGAGGGGGAAATCATCAATAGTGGCCATCTTCATCATCCCGGCGATCTCCATGACGAGGAGGGAATAGTTCACCCTCGGGGCTGAGGGTATGTACTAGTAGCTATGTGTTTGATCTCTCTCTCTCTCTTGTGTTCTTGATTTGGCACGATCTTGATGTACCGCGAGCTTTGCTATTATAGTTCGATCTTTTGATGCTTCTCCCCCTCTACCTTCTTGTAATGGATTGAGTTTTCCCTTTGAAGTTGTCTTATCGGATTGAGTCTTTAAGGATTTGAGAACACTTGATGTATGTCTTGCATGTGTTTATCTGTGGTGACAATGGGATATTCACGTGATCCACTTGATGAATGTTTTGGTGATCAACTTGCGGGTTCTATGACCTTTTGAACTTATGCACAGGGGTTTGCACACGTTTTCATCTCGACTCTCCGGTAGAAACTTTGGGGCACTCTTTGAAGTTCTTTGTGTTGATTTGAATAGATGAATCTGAGATTGTGCGATGCATATCGTATAATCAAACTTGCGGATACTTGTGGTGACATTGGAGTATCTAGGTGACATTAGGGTTTCGGTTGATGTGTGTCTTAAGGTGTTATTTTAGTATGAACTCTAGGGCTTTTTGTGACACTTATAGGAATAGCCCAATAGATCGATCAGAAAGAATAACTTTGAGGTGGTTTCGCACCCTACAATAATCTCTTCGTTTGTTTCCGCTAGTAGTTACTTTGGAGTGACTCTTTGTTGCACATTGAGGGATTGTTATATGATCTAATTATGTTATCATTGTTGAGAGAACTTGCACTAGTGAAAGTATGAAGCCTAGGCCTTGTTTCTAAGCATTGCAATACCGTTTTCGCTCACTTTTACCACTTGCTACCTTGCTGTTTTTATATTTTCATATTAGAAAAACCTATATCTACTATCCATATTGCACTTGTATCACCATCTCTTCGCTAAACTAGTGCACCTATACAATTAACCATTGTATTGGGTACACAAGAGACTCTTTGTTATTCGGTTGTAGGGTTGCTTGAGAGAGGCCATCTTCAACCTACGCCTCCCACGGATTGATAAACCTTAGGTCATCCACTTGAGGGAAATTTGCTGCTGTCCTATAAAATTATGCACTTGGAGGCCCAACAACGTCTACAAGGATAAAGTTGCGTAGTAGACATGAGGGTTGTCTGCCGTAGACGTGATCGCGATCGTTCCTCTATCGGTGTTCCCGGCGACACCGCAATCTAGGGGGGGTCTCATCATCAAAAGTGGAGACCCGACCTCAAGGTAAGGATGCCACTTTGGCTTTGTGCATGCTATCTGTGAGATGTTGTTTTACATAGGTCTTATCTTGTTTGTTTTGGGACGGAGCCCCTGCCGTTGGAGCCCTGGCTGGTGAGGGAGTCCTGGATTATGGGGTCCTCAGACATCTGGCCTATGTGACGTGGGCCGGACTGATGGGCCACGAATATACAAGATAGAAGACTTCCTCCTGTGTCCGGATGGGACTCTTCTTTGTGTGGACGGCAAGCTTAGCGTTCGGATTTGAAGATTCCTTCCTCTATAAACCGGCTTTGTACAACCCTAGGCCCCTTCGGTGTTTATATAAACCGGAGGGTTTAGTCCGTAGAGACAATCATAATCATACATGCTAGCACTACAAAAAAGACACATCCGTGACATTTTGGGCCGAACGAATTTTTTTTTCTGTCATACATATGACACTTCTATGACGATAATTGTGACAAAACCCGGTATCATCATAGATGTGGTGGGCTCCTACTTCTATGACAAAAAATCATGACAGAAAATGGGCTTTTCATCTTGGGAGAGCCGAAGACGCAGCTGCATGACATTCTTTGGGTCGTCCATGACGGAAAAACCCGTGGTAGAAGCGAGCGGGAGGAAAATTTCGACGAGTTCCCGGTTACGGTGGGAGGTCGGGGGGCCGAGCGATGTGCGTTTCTCTCGTACACGTACGTGCATGTGTGCGAGGCATTGGCTCTAACTGAACCCGAGCGAGGCGTTTTGCTCTAACTGAACCCAAGCGATTGGACTGCAGGCTACGCGTTACTGAACACGAGCGATCGATCAATGGCTATTAACTGAACCCGATCGAGCGATTCCTTCGCTACTGTTGCTAACTGAAGCCGATCGATGGGATGAACAGTGAGCGTTGCCGGGGGGGTTGGATGAATAGTGAGCGGCGGTGTTGCCTCTGGATGAACAGGACCTCGTGGTGTGGTGGAGGGCTGGATGAACAGTAGACGGTGGTTGGTGCCCGTGGAGGGGTGGATGAACAGGACCCCGTGGTGTGGAGGGCTGGATGAACAGTAGACAACGGAGGGGTGGTTGAACAGGACCCCGTGATGTGGAGGGATGGATGAACAGTAGATGGTGGAGGGGTGGTTGAACAGTAGCCGGTGGAGTAACGCGCGGCGGAGGCTGGATGAACAGGAGCCCATGGAAGCTGGATGAACAGGAACCCGTGGAGGCTGGAGGAGGTCGACGGTGGAGATGAACAGTATCCCGTGGAGTCCCGTTTTGCGGTACGCCACACCCCTCCCGACGAACATGACCCCTGTTTCGACCGTAACGCTCCAACACAAGTCTGTTTCCTCCGTTTTGCGGTACGCCACACCCCTCCAGATCAACAAGACCCCCATTTTAACCGTAGGAGGTCCGTTTCCTCCGTTTCCTCCGTTTTGCGGTACGCCACACCCCTCCCGATCAACAGGAACCCCGTTTCGACCGTAGGAGGTCCGTTTTCTCCGTTTTGCGGTATGCCACACCCCTCCCGATGAACAGTATCCTGTTTTGAACGTGGCCGGTCGAACACAAGGTCGTTTCCTCCGTTCTGCGGTACACCAGGCGTCGTTTCCATCGCCTGTTCCGTCCAAGCCCTCCCGATGAACACGACGCATTCCGTTGCCTCCCCATGAACACGATGTATTCCGTTGCCTCCCCATGAACACGACGACGACGCTGTTTCTCCGTTCCGACCCAGCCATGTACACGAGCCCTCGCCGTACGTATGCACGAGTAGGCGTTCGAGACCCCACCCGTATGTACACATACGTGGCCATATTTTCTTTCTTGCACCCTGACCGCCGTACGTACGTGTACATGCTACGTGCGCACCTCTACTACGACACGTGCGCGCCTCTACATCGACCAGTATATATGTACGTATACGTTCGCGACCATAATGACAACGCTACGTATGCTTCGACCAGGTGGGTCCTGACTGTCAGGCACTTCCTTGCGTGCGAAGATGTAGCTGGTGGGTCCCAGCAGTCAGGGGGGCGAATCGTTTTGTTTTTTTGCCCGGACGCACTTCCTTGCATGCGAAGGTGTAGCTAGTGGGTCCCAGCAGTCAGGGGGAAACGTTTTTTTTGCGAAATACGGTGGCCCATCCGGTGGGTCCCCGCTGTCAGGTGGAGGAATAATTATTTTGCACGTAATAAGGAGGCACTTCCTTGCTGCGGCCGTGGACCCAGCTGTCAGCCTGTCCAATACAAATCATCATCGAACGCTAAGCGTGCGGACCCTACAGGTTCGAGAACTATGTAGACATGACCGAGACACATCTCCGGTCAATAACCAATAGCGGAACCTGGATGCTCATATTGGCTCCTACATATTCTATGAAGATCTTTATCGGTCAAACCGCATAACAACATACGTTGTTCCCTTTACCATCGGTATGTTACTTGCCCGAGATTCGATCGTCGGTATCATCATACCTAGTTCAATCTCGTTACCGGCAAGTCTCTTTACTCGTTCCATAATGAATCGTCCCACAACTAACTCATTAGTCACATTGCTTGCAAAGCTTATAGTGATGTGCATTACCGAGAGGGCCCAGAGATACCTCTCCGACAATCGGAGTGACAAATCCTAATCTCGGTCTATGATAACTCAACAACACCATTGGAGACACCTGTAGAGCATCTTTATAATCACCTAGTTACGTTGTGACCTTTGATAGCACACTAAGTGTTCCTCTGGTATTCGGGAGTTGCATAATCCCATAGTCATAGGAACATGTATAAGTCATGAAGAAAGCAATAGCAGTAAACTAAACGATCATAGTGCTAGCTAACGGATGGGTCTTGTCCATCACATCATTCGCTAATGATGTGATCCCATTCATCAAATGATAACACATGTCTATGGCTAGAAATCTTAACCATCTTTGATTAACGAGCTAGTCAAGTAGAGGCATACTAGGGACACTCTGTTTTGTATATGTATTCACACATGTACTAAGTTTTCGGTTAATACAATTCTAGCATGAATAATAAACATTTATCATGATATAAGGCAATATAAATAACAACTTTATTATTGCCTCTAGGGCATATTTCGTTCAAGCCGTATATTTTGAGCTCACAAATTCATCACAAAGTGTAGAGATTATTTTGAGTTCATATAGATTATATATGGGTACATGGGTATGTGGGTATGGGTTATATGATCCCATACCCGTACCCGCTCTACCCGATGGGTTTAACATTTCCCTATTTATATAACCATGGATATGTTTTATCCCATACATTTACCCTAACAGGGTTTTTACCCGCAGGGTACGTGGGTAATGGGCACCCATTGCCATCCCTACATGCATCTAGTGTATTAAGTTCATGGAAAAATGGAGTCATGCATTAAGAAAGATGACATGATGTAGACAAGATAAAGTCACATCTAAATAAACCCCATCTTGTTACCCTTAATAGCAACGATACATGCATGTCGTGTCTCTTTTTGTCACTGAGATTGAGCACCCCAAGATCAAACCCATCACAAAGCACCTCCTCCCATGGCACGATAAATCAATCTAGTTGGCCAAACCAAACCAATAAATCGGAGAAGAAATACCATGCTATAACAATCATACACAGAGAAAACACAAATAATATTCGTGGATAGATCTGTTCATAAACTCACAATTCATCGGATCCCAACAAACACACCGCATAAAAGAGTTACATCAAATAGATCAATAAGAACATCGAGGATAACATTATATTGAAGATCAAAAAGAGAGAAGAAGCCATCTAGATACTATCTATGGACCCGTAAATCTGTGGTAAACTACTCACACATAATCGGAGGGGCAGCAAGGATGATGAAGAACCCTTCATGATCGTTGCCCCCTCCGACAGAGTGCTGGAAAAGGGCTCTAGATTGGATCTCGTGGTTCTAGAACTTGTGGCGGCCAATTTTTTTGTCGACTCCCCTAGGGTTTTGGGGATTTTAGAGTATTTATAGAGTTAGAGGTAGGTCAAGGCATTGCTCATGGGCCCCACTACCCACTAGGGCACGCTAGAGGCACCTGGCGCGCCCTGATGCCTAGTGGGCCCCATGAGACTCTTCTCATGGCCTCCAGAAGCTTCTAGGGTCTCTTCTTGCCAGAAAAAATCTTGAAAAAGTTTCATGGCATTTGGAATTCATTTGGTATTGATATTTTGCAAAGTATAAAACAAGCAAAAACAACAACTGGCACTGGGCACTAAGTTAATAGGTTAGTCCCTAACAATGATATAAAGTTGCTAGTAAATGTATATAAAACATCCAAGATTGATAATATAACAACATGGAACAATAAAAAATTATAGATACATTGGAGACATATCAAGGTAGAATGATCAAAACGTCCATGCGGAGAGTTGGCCCCTCAAGGGGCCCCTTGCAGGAGATGCGAGGAGCTCGGGCGCCAGTGGAGGTCATCGGGTCAAGCTGGTCCTTCAATCCCCAGGTAACCTCCATATTATAGTATTCTGCTACTTGT
Source organism: Triticum urartu (assembly GCF_056163025.1). NCBI lineage: Eukaryota > Viridiplantae > Streptophyta > Magnoliopsida > Poales > Poaceae > Triticum > Triticum urartu. The sequence goes on from NC_141875.1 coordinate 644,235,938, forward strand.
GAGTTGCATTGGGATTTCTTCGAAGAGGAGAGGATGATGCAGTATAGTGGAGATAAGTATTTCCCTTAGTTAAGAACCAAGGCTATCAATCTAGTAGGAGAACCACAAAACACCTCGTTAGCAGTACCTACACTAAAAATAAAAAATAATTGCCCCAACGCAAACAAGGGGTTGTCAATCCCTTGGCGGTTAATTGGAAAGATCAAATCTCGTAGTGATAGATAGATAAACAAAGCACAAAATAAAATAAAGTAAATAAAATTGCAACAAGGTATTTTTAGATTTTAATATATGACAAAAATAGACTCCGGGGCTATACTAGAGGCTTCTCTCTTGAACGTAGCATACGACGGCTAAACAAACTACTGTTCGGGCTATTGATAGAAAAGTGAATAATCATGGTGATATCCAAGGCAATGATCATGCATATAGGAATCACGTTCAATACAAGTAGACCGATTACTACCTGCATCTACTACTATTACTCCACACATCGACCGTTGTCCAACATGCATCTAGAGTATTAAGTTCATAAAGAACGGAGTAACCCTTAACCAAGATGACATGATGTAGACAAAGTAAACTCAAGCAATATGAATAAACCACATCATTTTATCCTTAAGGGCAACAATACAAATACGTGTCTTCTTGTCCCCTTCTGTCACAAGGATATAGATCACCACAACATTGAATCCATCACAAAGCACCTCTCCCATTGCAAGATAAAACAATCTAGTTGGCCAAACCAAATCAAAAGATAGGAGAGAAATACAAAGCTATAATAATCATGCATAAAAGAGTTTAGAGAAGAATCAAATAACATTCATGGATAATCTGATCATAACTCACAATTCATCAGATCCCAACAAACACACCGCAAAAAAGGATTGCATCGACTATGCTCACCCACCATGGGAGCCACGCGCCAATCGTCTTTCTTCAGGATCCTTCGCATAAGAAGGCTAGGCACAGCGACTATGCTCGGCCCCGTCCCTGCAGCGTCGATAAATCCAACGGCTGAGCTCTGTCTGGCGGGCCGGCCCCGTTCATGTCACCTCCTGGGGTCGTTGGTACTTGGCCTTCTCGTGCGATAACCTTAGGAAATTCATTTGGCACAGGTTGTCTAACCATCTCGCAGGAGCGCCACAACCATCAAGAACCAAGACCAGATGCAACCCGCCTTGAGGTAGGGCCTCGTGAGTCCCGCGCTCGCTCACGAGTGCCTAGACACACCTCGTCTAGCCCTGCCGTGCAAGCCACGTGTCAGGGCGGGGTTGTACACGCCACGAGGGCTCTCCGCAGTAGGGAGTGCCCTCCCATGTGCCAGTGGAAGCACCATGCTCCATGGTGGTAGTCGACACTACCGAGGAGCGGCTATGCCCGTGCAAGTGCGGAAGCACTATGGTCCGCGCTGGTGATAAACAACTGAGGGCGGCCCCATAGACGTATCAACCTCAGGGAGCCTCCGAGCTCGGTGTCTGGCCTCATCGCAACACCTCCCCTCAGGAGAGTCACGTGAGAGGGCTGGGCACGGGTCACGCCCAAGCATACGCCACCCTACCAGGTCCCTCGGACCTGGTCGTCGCACGCCCTCTCAAGCGAAGCCAAGGTACGCATGTCGTTTGCGCGTCAAGGGGGACTCCTGAGCATCGCGACTCAGGAGCCTAACTAACCACGTAGCCCCTCACTCCTTGGTCCGTCCTAGTGATCCGGACAGCCCAATGGCGGCTGAGGTATGCGCGGGGTCGGGCCCTGCCAACGCAGAATGTAAAGCAAATGGAAAGGAAATCGCAGAATTTCAAAGAAAATATTACAAGACATATTGTTCTCCTGAAACCAAATGCGAGTTCAAAGCCTCCATGAGGCATGGTGCATATTGCAGAAACTAAACAGGAAAGGAGCTGCCATCCCGACACCCCTAGACACGGTCATCGCTAGCAAGGGATGCTTCTTCCCCAACGGCACCTCCTTCACCTATACCACTAGACGGAGTTGCACGATCGGTAGCACCGCTGGTCGGGGGCGCGGGAGCGAAGGCGCGGCACTTCTCCAGTAGGGCCTCCACCTGACCCTTCACGGCCATGGTGGCGGCCGCACAATGCTCGTCATCCACAGGCTCCAGCAGCTCGTCAAGGCGGGCGGCGGGATCGCGAAGATGGAGGTGGCTGAAGACACGCATTAGCGCGGCTGAGGAAAGAACGCAGGCTTCTTCCTCTGCCATGGGGCCGATACCGCTCACAACTTCCTCAAGCGCATCAACTAGGAAAGGAAGAAGCTAGGTGGGGCCCTCGTTGCTGGCGGCCAATGGCCCATCCAAGCCTTTCTCGTAGAGCGACCGCAGCGCTGTCCGAGACCTCTCCTGGAGGAGCTTGAAGGCCGCGCAGTCCTCAGCCAAGACATTCGCCTTGACGTCAAGCTTGGCCTTCTCCATCTTCAGCTTCTGCTCCAGCTCCTCCAGTAGGCTGCGCTCCGTGGCCTGTGCCTTCGCAAACTGCTCCAGCTCGCCGTCGCGACCCCTGATGGCGTCCTCTCGGGCCTTCATCTTCTCCTCCTCCGCCTTGTGGCCTCGAGCTTCTTTTGTATGCTCCCTATGCACGGTTGTCGGCGTTTGGGGAATAGGGGTCCCCAGACTTGCCTACCTACGGCCCACAGCATGGCTCCACCAGTGGTCTGTACGGCCCATCTTTACCAACAAACACTCAAGACCCTTGCGAGGGGCCAAGCCTCGCGAGGCGGATGGCGCAAGATCTCCTCAGGGGTGGCCTCAAGCTGGCTCGAGGAGCGGAGAGATCAAGGCAAGGGACACCTCGCGAGGTTTCAGTGACGCAAGCCATGACGACTGGAGCCAGGTGGGCGCTAGCGTGCGCAGTGTCCTTGTTTCCTCTTTGATGCTAAAGAGGCAAGTGCGGGTGAGGAGTCCGAAGGCATCAGGAAAAGGTTTCCATATCGGTGCAACAAGACCAAGACCAGCAGGATGGAGGTCACCCTGGAGCCCAAGACGGCATCACCACTAGAGCCTTTAGCAGGCGAAGACCACCTTTTGTCAGGATAGCTTGTACTAGTTGTCCCCCTTCAAACAGGCTATTGTGGGATCCCTTCCCGCTCAATATTTGGGAAGAAGACCAGGGCCTATATAAATAGGACTAGCTACCACCATAGTGAGGGGGCGACGAGAGAGAAAAAGATCTCTTCTGGAATCAGAGCCACTCCATCCTTAGCCCCAGACAAGTTCGCCAAGCAAAAGAACACCTCTCCTCAGGAGGCTGTTCTTCCCTTGTAACTATTCATCATCAGCCCAAGAGGCAATCCACCACACCACACTAGAGTAGGGTATTGCACCATAACGGTGGCCTGAACCAGTATAAATCTTGTGTCTCTCGTTATTTGGGTTCGTCGAACTAGGCCGTGAGATCTTGTGGAGTGTGCGAGCTAGAGAGGGGGAGAGATCTTTGTGCGCAGCCCAGTGTTCGAACCTCAATGGTTTGCCGGAACCCGAAATCCGACATCTGGCGCGCCAGGTAGGGGTGCGCTGAAGCCTTGCCTCGACGGCCTAACCTCTCCAACCTATTCTCATGGACGCCGCCACTTCTCTGACTGGATCGGCGGGCGCCCTCCGCAGCGCCGGGGGGCTCTGGGCCTTCACACCCGCCTTGCGGCGGGTGCAGTGGCCGGACAAGTTCAAGCCGGAGATGTCGCCCCATTACGATGGTGCGGCGGACCCGATGGTGGTCTTTCTGCTGTCCTACGAGGAGGCCGTTCTGGAGGCCGGGGCAACGATAAAGCCATGGACAACTGGCTCCCGATGGCCCTCGCTGGTGTGCCACGCGCCTGACTCCTCCATCTGCCATAATCTTCTATTGCCTCCTGGGAGGAGCTGGACGACCTCTTCATCATGCGCTTCAGAGAACCAGCACCCCCCATCGTCACGGCCCTCCTCAGTGGCTCACATGCAGCACCCTCGGACCGTCACGCCAAGCCGTTCTCTCGCCAGATCAGCGCTGCCTCCACGCGGCAGGGGGCTCCCCAGGGTTGGGCGGTGCACAAGGCCAACCTGATCTTCGACTCAAGAGATCACCCAGTCAACACCGTTGGTTCGTGTGTGATTCTGATGCTTTGCACGCCGACCATCTATAGTGTAGCCGTCACCAAGACCCTCATCGACAGCGGCACCGGCCTCAACGTGCTCTCCGCGGAGGCTTTCAGCCTCCTCCATGTACCACTTGAGCGGCTCCGCCCTAGCAAGCCTTTCTTCGGGGTCGGCGGCAACCACTCCAACCCCCTGGGCAGTTCCGTCTCCCCGTGACCTTCAGCACACGCGACAACTACTGCATTGAGCTAATCGACTTCGCCATCGCCCACATAGGTTTGCCGTACAACGCCATCCTTGGGTACCCGGTGCTCGCCCAGTTCATGACAACAGTCCATCCTGCCTACAACCTCACGAAGATGCCAGGAAGCAAGGGCGTCCTCACCATGGCCGGAGACACCAAGGAAGCTGTGGCGGCCCTCAAGCTAGCCTACAGGGCCACGGCGGCAGCTTGCCCAGCCGACAAGGCCGTGCCCAGAGCCAAGGTGGCTGCGCCGAACAAGAAGAAGCAGTTGTTCACTCAAGGTCAAGCCAAGACGAAGCAGATACCGGTTGACGCGGACGGGGCCTATGGCGCTACCTTTACCATAGGCGCCGACCTCGCCCAGACCAAGAAAAGAAGTTGGTGGGCTTCTTGCGAGCGAACAAGTGGGTATTTGCCTGGTAACCCAAGCAGCTAGTTGGGATCTCGAGAGGAGTGATTGAGCATCATCTGAGGGTGTGCCACAATGTGCGCCCTGTGAAGCAGAAGGCGAGGCGATAATCCACAGAGAAGCAGTCTTTCATCGTTCAAGAAACCCGCAAGCTGGAGGCAGCAGGTGTCATCCGCGAGGTCCGGTACCCAGAGTGGCTGGCAAACCCAGTCGTCGTGCCAAAGAAAGGAGGGAAGGAACGCATGTGTGTCGACCTCACTGATATGTCTCCAACGTATCTATAATTTATGAAGTATTCATGCTATTATATTATCAACCTTGGATGTTTTATATGCATTTATATGCTATTTTATACAATTTTTGGGACTAACCTATTAACCTAGTGCCCAGTGCCAGTTTCTGTTTTTCCTTGTTTTTGAGTTTTACAGAAAAGGAATATCAAACGGAGTCCAATTGACGTGCCAATTTTTGACGATTTTTTATGGACCAAGAGAAGACCCCGAAGTAAAAGAGTTGGGCCAGGAGAGTCCCGGGGCGTCCACGAGGGTGGGGGTGCGCTCACCCCCGAGGCATGTGGTCCTGCCTCGTGGACGCCTCGGGCACCTCCTTGACGTGAGACTGCTACCTCTTGAGCAATGCGTTGGTTTTCCCTGAAGAGGAAGGGATTGTTGGAAATATGCCCTAGAGGCAATAATAAAATGATTATTTTTATATTTCCTTGTTCATGATAATTGTCTATTATTCATGCTATAATTGTGTTATCCGGAAATCATAATACATGTGTGAATACATAGACCATAACATGTCCCTAGTGAGCCTCTAGTTAACTAGCTCGTTGATCAACATATATTCATGGTTTCCTAACTATGGACATTGGATTTCATTGATAACGGGATCACATCATTAGGAGAATGATGTGATGGACAAGACCCAATCCTAAGCATAGCACAAGATCGTGTAGTTCGTTTGCTAGAGCTTTTCCAATGTCAAGTATCATTTCCTTAGACCATGAGATCGTGTAACTCCCGGATGCCGTAGGAGTGCTTTGGGTGTACCAAACGTCACAATGTAACTGGGTGACTATAAAGGTATACTACAGGTATCCCCGAAAGTATCTGTTGGGTTGACACGGATCAAGACTGGGATTTGTCACTCCGTATGACGGAGAGGTATCTCTGGGCCCACTCGGTAATGCATCATCATAATGAGCTCAATGTGACCAAGTGTTTGGTCACGAGATCATGCATTACGGTACGAGTAAAGTGACTTGCCGGTAACAAGATTGAACGAGGTATTGGGATACCGACGATCGAATCTCGGGCAAGTAACGTACCGATTGACGAAGGGAATTGTATACGGGATTACTTGAATCCTCGACATCGTGGTTCATCCGATGAGATCATCGAGGAGCATGTGGGAGCCAACAAGGGCATCCAGATCCCGTTGTTGGTTATTGACCGGAGAGTCATCTCGGTCATGTCTGCGTGTCTCCCGAACCCGTAGGGTCTACACACTTAAGGTTCGGTGACGCTAGGGTTGTAGAGATATTAGTATGCGGTAACCCGAAAAGTTGTTCGGAGTCCCGAATGAGATCCCAGATGTCACGAGGAGTTCCGGAATGGTCCAGAGGTGAATAATTGTATATAGGAATTCCAGTTTCGGCCACCGGGAAAGTTTCGGGGGTCACCGGTATTGTAGCGGGACCACCGAAAGGGTCCCGGGGGTCTACCGGTTGGGGCCACCTATCCCGGAGGGCCCCATGGGCTGAAGTGGGAGGGGAACCAGCCCCTGGTGGGCTGGTGCGCCCCCCCATGGGCCTCCCCCTGCACCTAGGGTTGGAAACCCTAGGGGTGGGGGGCTCCCCACCTGACTTGGGGGGCAAGTCCCCCCTTGGCCGCCGCCCCCCTAGGGGCCCTATATATAGTGGAGGGGAGGGAGGGCAGCCGCACCCAAGTCTCTGGCACCTCCCTCTCCCTCTTGTTGGAGCTTGGCGAAGCCCTGCCGAGATCACCGCTGCTTCCACCATCACGCCGTCGTGCTGCTGGATCTCCATCAACCTCTCCTTCCCCTTGCTAGATCAAGAAGGAGGAGACGTCTTCCCCAATCGTACGTGTGTTGAACACGGAGGTGCCGTCTGTTCGGTGCTCGGTCATCGGTGATTTGGATCACGACGAGTGCGACTCCATCAACCCCGTTCTCTTGAACGCTTCCGCTCGCGATCTACAAGAGTATGTGGATGCACTCCCCTCTCCCTCGTTGCTAGATGACTCCATAGATTGATCTTGGTGATGCGTAGAAAATTTTAAAATTCTTCTACCTTCCCCAACAGTGCAATCATGAGCTAGGTCTATGCGTAGTTTCTATGCACGAGTAGAACACAAGATGTTGTGGGCATTGATTTTGTCAATTTACTTGCCGTTACTAGTCTTATCTTGATTCGGCGGCATCGTAGGATGAAGCGGCCCGGACCGACCTTAGACGTACGCTTTTGTGAGACCGGTTCCACCGACTGATATGCACTAGTTGCATAAGGTGGCTAGCGGGTGTCTGTCTCTCCCACTTTAGTCGGATCGGATTCGATGAAAAGGGTCCTTATGAAGGGTAAATAGAAATTGGCATATCACATTGTGGTTTTGGCGTAGGTAAGAAACGTTCTTGCTAGAAACCTATAGCAGCCACGTAAAAACTTGCAACAACAATTAGAGGACGTCTAACTTATTTTTGCAGCATGTGCCATGTGATGTGATATGGCCAAAAGGATGTGATGAATGATATATGTGATGTATGAGATTAATCATGTTCTTGTAATAGGAATCACGACTTGCATGTCGATGAGTATGAAAACCGACAGGAGCCATAGGAGTTGTCTTAATTTATTTATGACCTGCGTGTCAACATAAATGTCATGTAATTACTTTACTTTATCGCTAACCGTTAGCCATAGTAGTAGAAGTAATAGTTGACGAGACAACTTCATGAAGACACGATGATGGAGATCATGATGATGGAGATCATGGTGTCATGCCGGTGACGATGATGATCATGGCGCCCCGAAGATGGAGATCAAAAGGAGCAAAATGATATTGGCCATATCATGTCACTATTTGATTGCATGTGATGTTTATCATGTTTTACATCTTATTTGCTTAGAACGACGGTAGCTTAAATAAGATGATCCCTCACAATAATTTCAAGAAAGTGTTCCCCCTAACTGTGAACCGTTGCGAAGGTTCGTTGTTTCGAAGCACCATGTGATGATCGGGTGTGATAGATTCTAACGTTCGAATACAACGGGTGTAAGCCAGATTTACACACGCAATACACTTAGGTTGACTTGACGAGCCTAGCATGTACAGACATGGCCTCGGAACATGGAAGACCGAAAGGTCGAACATGAGTCATATAGAAGATACGATCAACATGAAGATGTTCACCGATGATGACTAGTACGTCTCACGTGATGATCAGACACGACCTAGTTGACTTGGATCATGTATCACTTAGATGACTAGAGGGATGTCTGTCTGAGTGGGAGTTCATTAAATAATTTGATTAGATGAACTTAATTATCATGAACTTAGTCTAAAAACCTTTGCAAAATTTCTTGTAGATCAAATGGCCAATGCTCATGTCAACCTCAACTTCAACGCGTTCCTAGAGAAAACCAAGCTGAAAGATGATGGCAGCAACTATACGGACTGGGTCCGGAACCTGAGGATCATCCTCATAGCTGCAAAGAAAGCATATGTCCTAGAAGCACCGCTAGGTGAAGCACCCATCCCAGAGAACCAATACATTATGAACGCTTGGCAGTCGCGTGCTGATGATTACTCCCTCGTTCAGTGCGGCATGCTTTACAGCTTAGAACCGGGGCTCCAAAAGCGTTTTGAGCAACACGGAGCATATGAGATGTTCGAAGAGCTGAAAATGGTTTTCCAAGCTCATGCCCGGGTCAAGAGATATGAAGTCTCCAACAAGTTCTACAGTTGTAAGATGGAGGAAAATAGTTCTGTCAGTGAGCACATACTCAAAATGTCTGGGTTGCACAACCGCTTGTCCCAGCTGGACATTAACCTCCCGGATGAGGCGGTCATTGACAGAATCCTTTAGTCGCTCCCACCTAGCTACAAGAGCTTTGTGATGAACTACAATATGTAGGGGATGGTGAAAACTATTCCTGAAGTATTTTCAGTGCTGAAATCAGCGGAGGTGGAAATCAAAAAGGAACATCAAGTGTTGATGGTCAATAAAACCACTAGTTTCAAGAAAGGAAAGGGTAAGAAGAACTTCAAGAAGGACGGCAAGGGAGTTGCCGCGGCCGGTAAATCAGTTGTCGGGAAGAAGCCAAAGAATGGACCCAAACCTGAGACTGAGTGCTTTTATTGCAAGGGAAAGGGACACTGGAAGCGGAACTGCCCCAAATACTTAGCGGACAAGAAGGCCGGCAACACTAAAGGTATATGTGATATACATGTAATTGATGTGTACCTTACCAGTACTCGTAGTAGCTCCTGGGTATTTGATACCGGTGCGGTTGCTCATATTTGTAACTCAAAACAGGAGCTGTGGAATAAGCGGAGACTGGCGAAGGACGAGGTGATGATGCGCCTCGGGAATGGTTCCAAGGTCGATGTGATCGCCGTCGGCACGCTACCTCTACATTTACCTATGGGATTAGTTTTAAACCTCAATAATTGTTATTTAGTGCTAGCTTTGAGCATGAACATTGTATCTGGATCTCGTTTAATACGAGATGGCTACTCATTTAAATCCGAGAATAATGGTTGTTCTATTTATATGAGAGATATGTTTTATGGTCATGCCCCGATGGTCAATGGTTTATTCTTAATGAATCTCGAACGTGATGTTACACATATTCATAGTGTGAATACTAAAAGATGTAAGATTGATAATGATAGTCCCACATATCTGTGGCACTGCCGCCTTGGTCACATCGGTGTCAAACGCATGAAGAAGCTCCATACATATGGACTTTTGGAGTCTCTTGATTTCGAATCATTTGACACGTGCAAACCATGCCTCATGGGTAAAATGACCAAGACTCCGTTCTCCGGAACAATGTATCGAGCAACCAACTTATTGTAAATTATACATACTGATGTGTGCGGTCCAATGAGCGTTGAGGCTCGCGGTGGCTATCGTTATGTTCTCACTCTCACTGATGACTTAAGTAGATATGGGTATGTCTATTTGATGAAACACAAGTCTGAGACCTTTGAAAAGTTCAAGGAATTTCAGAATGAGGTAGAGAATCAACGTGACCGAAAGATAAAATTCTTACGATCAGATCGTGGGGGAGAATATTTAAGTCACGAATTTGGTACACACTTAAGGAAATGTGGAATCGTTTCACAACTCACGCCGCCTGGAACACCTCAGCGTAACAGTGTGTCTGAACGTCGTAATCGCACTCTATTGGATATGGTGTGATCTATGATGTCACTCACTGATTTACCGCTATCATTTTGGGGATACGCTCTAGAGACAGCTACATTCACTTTAAATAGGGCACCGTCTAAATCCGTTGAGACGACACTGTATGAATTATGGTTTGGGAAGAAACCTAAGCTGTCGTTTCTAAAAGTTTGGGGATGAGATTCTTATGTCAAGAAACTTCAACCTGAAAAGCTCAAACCCAAGTCGGAAAAATGCGTCTTCATAGGATACCCTAAGGAAACCATTGGGTATACCTTCTACCTCAGATCCGGAGGCAAGATCTTTGTTGCCAAGAACGGGTCCTTTCTGGAGAAGGAGTTTCTCTCGAGAGAAGTAAGTGGGAGGAAGTAGAACTCGATGAAGTACTTCCTCTTGAACCGGAAAGTAGCGCAGCTCAGGAAGATGTTCCTGTGGTTCCTACACCGACTAGAGAGGAAGTTAATGATAATGATCAAGGTACTTCGGATAAAGTTGCTACTGAACTTCGAAGGTCTACAAGGACACGTTCCACACCAGAATGGTATGGCAACCCTGTCCTGGAAATCATGTTGTTAGACAACGGTGAACCTTCGAACTATGAAGAAGCAATGGCGGGCCCAGATTCCAACAAATGGCTTGAAGCCATGCAATCCGATATAGGATTCATGTATGAAAACAAAGTATGGACTTTGACAGACTTGCCTGATGATCGGCGAGCGATAGAGAATAAATGGATCTTTAAGAAGAAGACAGACGTGGATGGTAATGTTACCATCTATAAGGCTCGACTTGTCGCTAAGGGTTATCGACGAGTTCAAGGGGTTGACTATGATGAGACCTTCTCACCCGTAGCGAAGCTGAAGTCTGTCCGAATCATGTTAGCAATTTCCGCATACTATGATTATGAGATATGGCAAATGGACGTCAAAACGGCATTCCTTAACAGCTTTCTTAAGGAAGAATTGTATATGATGCAGCCGGAAGGTTTTGTCGATCCTAAGAATGCTAACAAGGCATGCAAGCTCCAGCGCTCCATCTATGGGCTGGTGCAAGCATCTCGGAGTTGGAACATTCGCTTTAATGAAATGATCAAAGCGTTTGGGTTTATGTAGACTTATGGAGAAGCCTGCATTTAGAAGAAAGTGAGTGCGAGCTCTGTAGCATTTCTCATATTATATGTGGATGACATACTTTTGATGGGAAATGATATAGAACTTTTGGACAGTATTAAGGCCTACTTGAATAAGTGTTTTTCAATGAAGGACCTTGGAGAAGCTGCTTACATATTAACCATCAAGATCTATAGAGATAGATCGAGACGCCTCATAGGTCTTTCACAAAGAACATACCTTGATAAGATATTGAAGAATTCAATATGGATCAGTCCAGGAAGGGGTTCTTGCCTGTGTTGCAAGGTGTGAAATTGAGCTCAACTCAATGTCCGACCACGACAGAAGATAGAGAAAAGATGAGTGTCATCCCCTATGCCTCAGCCATAGGGTCTATCATGTATGCCATGCTGTGTACCAGACCTGATGTAAACCTTGCCGTAAGTTTGGTAGGAAGGTACAAAAGTAATCCCGGCATGGAACACTGGATAGCGGTCAAGAACATCCTGAAGTACCTAAAAAGGACTAAGGATATGTGTCGGTGTCAAAACCGACGGATCTCGGGTAGGGGGTCCCGAACTGTGCGTCTAGGCCGGATGGTAACAGGAGGCAGGGAACACGATGTTTTACCCTGGTTCGGGCCCTCTCGATGGAGGTAAAACCCTACGTCCTGCTTGATTAATATTGATGATATGGGTAGTACAAGAGTAGATCTACCACGAGATCAAGGAGGCTAAACCCTAGAAGCTAGCCTATGGTATGATTGTTGTGTATGGAGTTGATTGCCTATGGACTACAACCCTCCGGTTTATATAGACACCGGATAGGGTTAGGGTTACATGGAGTCGGTTACAATGGTAGGAGATCTTGAATATCCGCATCGCCAAGCTTGCCTTCCATGCCAAGGAAAGTCCCATCCGGACACGGGACGAAGTCTTCAATCTTGTATCTTCATAGTCCAGGAGTCCGGCTGAAGGCATAGTCCGGCTACCCGAACACCCCCTAATCCAGGACTCCCTCAGTAGCCCCTGAACCAGGCTTCAATGACGATGAGTCCGGCGCGCAAATTGTTTTCGGCATTGCAAGGCGGGTTCCTCCTCCAAGTCCTTCATAGAAGATTGTAAACACCAAGAGTAGTGTCCGGCTCTGCAAAATAAGCTTCCACATATTGCCATAGAGAGAATAATATTAACACAAATCAAATCTGCTGACGTATTCCGCAGTGCGTCATCACACTATAGCCAAGTCCTTCGCTCGAATCGTTTTCACTTTTCCACCTCAGCATGTTTTGCGAGGCGGTTTCCTTGGCACGTCTTATCGAAGCAGAGATCGTGTACCCCCCTTTTACGGGATTCTCATCAATACGGACGTGGGTAACCCAACCGTGCCACTTATCACGGCGCTTGGGAGGCAAGCGAGTTTTACTAGGCAGGTGGGGACGCACAACCGCATCCGCCCATATAAGGGGACAAGGATCCACCTTTTTACCTACGCCTTCTTCCTCCTTTGCCTATCCATCTCCTGCGCACCCGAGCTCCAGCACCCAAGCCCGCGCTTCCTACCTCAACCTCCTCCAGCAATGTCCGGAGCGGGAGGCAAGTGGATGTCTCCTCCGTCACGGAGGGCCATGTCAAAAAGCTAAGGAAGGCCGGATACTTGTGCAAGGACATCGCGCACCGGCTTCCCGAGGAGGGGCAGCTTCTCCCCACCCCAAGGCCGCATGAGAGGGTAGTATTCCTTCCCCACTTCCTCCGCGGACTGGGTTTTCCACTCCACCCATTTGTCCGGGGGCTGATGTTCTACTACGGCCTAGATTTCCACGATCTGGCCCCGAACTTCATCCTCAACATCTCGGCATTTATCGTCGTGTGCAAGGCTTTCCTCCGCGTCCGTCCTCATTTCGGCCTCTGGCTCAAGACCTTCAACGTCAAGCCCAAGGTGGTGCGCGGCAGCCAGGCGGAGTGCGGAGGCGCCATGGCGGGCAAGATGGCCAACGTCCTATGGTTCGAGGGATCTTTTGTGGAGACCCTAAAGGGGTGGCAATCCGGGTGGTTTTACATCACCGAGCCACGCGATCCGAACTGGATCACAGCCCCCGAGTTCCGATCCGGACCCCCCATGCGGCTTATGTCCTGGAAAGAGACGGGCCTGTCATGGGGTGAAGAAAAAGAGGTGACCGGATTGCAAAGATGCATCCAGTCCCTGGTGAACAAGCCAATCCGGCTTGTTAATGTAATCCAGGTTATGCTCGTCCGCTGGATCCTCCCGTGCCAACAACGGGATTTTAATCTGTGGGAGTTCGACCCGGCGCAGCACCAAACCCTTAGCAGGCTCTTCGACACGACGTACGAAGATGCCTGGAAGGTGCTATTCAAGGGCGCCGAGGCTCCCGCATCCGCTTCCGAGGACCGCGGATACAGCTCGCAGCGTCACGCTAGCGAGGTAAGCTATCTTCACCTTTTACAGGATGTTAAGATTTTTTTTCATAGTTTGACTCTATGCGGGATCCAAACTCCCTTACCTTTGACAGGCTTGGCGAGCGATATCCGGACCGATTAACTGTCCGGCTCCGCTGCCCGAAGACCCAGTCCCAGCTCTACTAGTGAAGCTGCTGGTTCCGGCGCCTTATGTGGTGCCGGAGAAGAAGGCCAAGAAGAAGAAGACCACGGGGACTCGAAAGAGTGCCCGCAACATGGTGGTGTCGGACTCGTCATTTGACGAGTCCGAGTCGCCCTCCTCCCGCGAAAACGAGGAGGAGGAAGAAGAAAACTCTCCCCCCCAGCGGAGGGAGGAAAGAAGAGGAAGGCCGCCCGAACGGGGGAGGCCGAGGTGTCTAGGAAGATGAAGACCCCTCCGCCGGACTACTCCCCCGACGCCGAAGAGGATGAAGAGGAGTGGTAAGACAGGGCCAAGCATCCGATGAAATCGTAAGTTCGGATATCAGAGTAACACATGATGTTCCTTTGTCGCGCAGCTTTCCCTAATGTCAATCATAATTATGCAGCCCGCCCCGGGCCGAACTCAACGAGTCGTCGAGCGGCTCCCTGGATTCATCGGACGTGAACTCCATTCCGCCCGCTGTCTCCCCCCGCACTGCGGATGAAGCCGAAGTGGCGTCGCGACAAGCTCCGAGGCAGGAGGAGGTGGTCCTGGAGGAGCCGCAAGGCAACCCCCCGGACTCCAGGAGTAAAGGGGACAAGACCCCCCAGGGCTCTAAGTCCGGCTTTGAGCCGGACACTGTGCCGGAATCTTCAACAATTCTGGACCGCGGCAGGCGAACTCCTTCCAAGAGGAGCAAGCCTTCTAAGCTGGTAGCCTCCGTCCAACCGGAGGCGCCGGACAATCTGCTGGAGGTACTTGAAGGCGCCTCCATCGACGAGGAGCACCGTACTATTATGAGTACGGTGATCCAGAAGGTTTAGTCCGCCAAGAGCGGACTGATTGAAGCTTGCGCTAGCCTTCTAACAGGCTTCGAGGTATGTAAAAATATGTAAAAATATTACCGCATAGACAGTAGCCCCTGATGCTCTGTTTAACGTTCGGAAAGAGAAGCCGAATAGAGGATCTATTAAATTTCGCAGGAGCCTAACAATAAAGAGTCAATATGCGTATGTAGGCTTCGCTGCTATCCACCGCCGCACTGACGGCGGAGGTGGGTGTCCTGAAACAGGACCTCGAGCGGACCGAGCAAGAGCTCGGCCTGGCCAAGCGACAACTCGAGGAAAAAGAAGGTAAGAAATACCTTACAGAAAAAGTGCCTATAGAGAGGCGTGATTGCAAAAAATAACAGGATTGTACTACTTATTGTAGGGGCCACGACTGAGGTGGCGAC
Source organism: Triticum urartu (assembly GCF_056163025.1). Classification (NCBI taxonomy): domain Eukaryota; kingdom Viridiplantae; phylum Streptophyta; class Magnoliopsida; order Poales; family Poaceae; genus Triticum; species Triticum urartu. Next base: position 644,251,055 of record NC_141875.1, read on the forward strand.
CCTCAAGCAGGCGCTATCCGAGGCCGAAAGGAAAACGGCCACGGAGCGCACCGAGGGAGAGAAACTTGGGGCTCAGGTCGGCGAGGTGCAGCAAGAGCTTCAGGCTCTCATGAAAAAACATGAGAGTTTGGAGCTTGAGTCAAAGACCCAAGCGTCCGAGCTCGCGGCTCCAAGTCTTCCAAGGCCGAAGCCCAAAAGGCCCTCCAAGAGTTGGAGGAGATGAAGAAGATAGCAGCGGGTAAGGCATTTTTTATGCAAAGCAGAAATATAAAAGTAAACTACTTGTTACTTACTCGAATCCGGAGCTCTCCAGGGGCATTCGCAGATCTTCCCCGCAGCGTATTCGACGCCGCCGCATTTTACTGAGCCGAAGAGGGCAGCTCGACGGAGAAGGTGTTCTGGTCTTAGTATGCTGAGGCCGGACACCCTGTGCCCCTGAGCGACTAGCTGAAACAGCTGGTCGAGCTCCACAAGGCGGCCGAACAGGCCATGAAGGGCTTCATAGTTCGGTTGTGGCCCGGAGAGGCCATGCCTGGGAGCTACTTCGGGCTGGTGTGGCGGCTGGTGGAGGCCTGTCCAAGGCTCGAGGTCATCAATCGGTCTGTCTGCATCGAAGGAGCCCGTAGGGCCCTTGCCCGTGCAAAGGTGCACTGGGGTAAGCTGGACGGTGAGAAGCTTGTGAGGGACGGGCCGCCGCCGGGGAAGGAGCATCGCAAGCCCGAGAACTACTATAAGGATGTTCTTGCGGGTGCCCGCCTTGTGGCAGATGAATGTACCAAGGATGTAATTTTTGAATGACCTCGCTCGTGTTTATCCTGTGCGCTGAAAACTTGTTCATAGGCGCTAAGCAATGCTTGTTGAATTTAAAATATTATTTTCTGTGCGGCCGTTTATCAAAAATTGAGAGATGGCCAGTCGTCGGCTTCTGCCCCCATGCCATTAGTGTTGGGGTGTTCGGGATAAACCTGAGCGCTCTTTTTCCCATAGTTGGGTCCTTCAAGGGAGGTGCTCAGCACAACGAACCAGGCAATCGGACTATAATGCTTGAACACTCTCACTTAGCGATAGAACTTTATAATTTTAAATTTCGGCGAAGCCCCTAGTTCGGAAGACCGAGTTCGAGGCGCTATCCACGCCTTGGCCGGACAAATCCGGCTGCTCGCTCGAAGCGGCATAAGTCTTTAGGGACTCGAAAAACCTCTCGAACAGCGACCGGTCTCTCACCTCATCATGACAGTCAGTTTTAGCTTTCTCCACTGAGGTGCTTAACCCAGCTCAACCGGGGCACAATCGCAGTGGTTCTCCTAGTGCTACCTTAGCCGATATAGCGGAACGTAAGGCACCAAAACATAGGAGCCGGGCAAACCCAACTATTGACCCAAATCATGATTCGGAGCCGATGCATATAGTGCTATAAGTTCGGGGTGCCGCACTTGTGAAAGTGTACGGATTTCTCACACCATACTGAAGGGTACTGAAGCCCCTGGCGTATTTGCCGTACCACCGTGTACGGGTGCAACATGTCATTAATGAACATATATAAAAGAGAGTAATGCAGAAAATATACAAAGGCTATGCATTGTTTATAGAGAGGGTATTTATCAAAGCCGAACGATACAAATAGTGTGGTAAGCAAAAGATATTGGACTAGTTAGTATGTCTTGACCAGGGGCAGGCCGCGGAATTGTATTTAAAACAGGTATACTGCTCGTAACAGAGACCACCTGGGAGTTCCATAATGCGGCATGGCTTGTCTGCCTCCCTGGAGCTTGCATCGTTTGTGCGGTAGTCGATTTGCCGAACAGGTCGTCCGAAGTATGGAGTCCTGAAAGTAAGAAAAAATTAAAAAAAGAATCCGGCAGCCCCTAGTACGTTTTAAGCTGTGTTTTGGGCATGCCGTTATTGTGCCCCTTCCCCTGTGCCCATGGTATTTCAAGGGCGTAGTTATGTACGCGAGGTACTAGTTTCATTACGTCGCGAGAGCTGGGGTTGGGGCCGCATTGCTACGCTTGCTTGGAGTGTGCCAGGCGGTCCTGCTGTGGGTTACTCCGGGCGCGCTTGGCAGTGTCTGGCTTTTTGATGGCCGGACTGGAGAATTGCCTGAGAAGGCTACTTTGTACCTCCGCTGCGAGAGCCGCCGTGTGCTCCTCCGTACGTAGGGAGCGTTCGGTGTTTCCGTTGACCATAATTACTCCTCGAGGGCCTGGCATCTTGAGCTTGAGATATGCGTAGTGCGGCACCACATTGAACTTTGCGAATGTGGTTCGTCCGAGCAAGGCGTGATAGCCACTGCGAAACGGGACTATATCGAAGATTACCTCTTCACTTCGGAAATTGTCCGGGCATCCAAAGACCACGTCAAGTGTTACTGAGCCTGTACAGTTGGCTTCTACACCTAGTATAATGCATTTAAAGGTCGTTTTTGTGGGCTTAATCCTTGAGGGATCTATGCCCATTTTCCGCGCTGTATCCTGATAAAGCAGGTTCAGGCTACTGCCGCCGTCCATGAGGACTCTTGTGAGATGAAATCCGTCGATGATTGGGTCGAGAACCAATGCGGCGAAGCCGCCATGACGGATGCTAGTCGGATGGTCCCTTCGATCAAAAGTGATCGGGCAGGAGGACCATGGGTTGAACTTTGGGGCGACTGGCTCCGTCGCGTATACGTCCCATAGCGCACGCTTCTGCTCCCGCTTGGGAATGTGGGTTGCGTATATCATGTTCACCATCCGCACTTGTGGGGGAAAGCCCTTCTGTCCATTGTTGTTCGGCAGCTTGGGCTCCTCGTTGTCGCTGTGCAGCCCCTTGTCTCTGTTTTCGGCCCTTAACTTGCCTGCCTGCTTGAACACCCAACAATCCCTGTTGGTGTGATTGGCTGGCCTTTCGGGGGTGCCATGTATCTAGCACAAGCGATTGAGTATTCGGTCCAAACTGGACGGGCCCTGAGTATTCTTTTTGAATGGCTTTTTCCGCTGACCGGATTTATAGCCTTTGAATCCGGCATTGACTGCCGTGTCTTCATTGCTGTCGCTATTAACGCGGCGTTTTTGCTTATTCCGACGTGTCCTGCCACTTTTGTCCTTGGTATCCGAATTACCAGGGTTCTTTGATAAGTTGTTACTACGAGCTAGCCAGCTGTCTTCTCCCGCGCAAAAGCGGGTCATGAGTGTCGTGAGGGCTGCCATGGATTTCGGCTTTTCCTGTCCCAGGTGCCGGGTAAGCCACTCGTCGCGGATGTTATGCTTGAAGGCTGCTAGGGCCTCTGCATCTGGACAGTCGACTATCTGGTTTTTCTTTGTTAGGAACCGTGTCCAGAATTGTCTGGCCGATTCCTCTGGCTGCTGAATTATGTGGCTTAAGTCGTCGGCATCCGGTGATCGCACGTAAGTGCCCTGGAAGTTGTCGAGGAATGCGGCTTCCAGGTCCTCCCAAGAACCGATTGAGTCTGCTGGCAAGCTGTTAAGCCAATGCCGGGCTAGTCCTTTAAGTTTGAGCGGGAGGTATTTGATGGCGTGTAGATCATCGCCGCGTGCCATGTGGATGTGAAGGAGATAATCCTCAATCCATACCGCCGGATCTGTTGTGCCATCGTATGATTCGGTGTTTACGGGTTTGAAACCCTCTGTGATTTTATGATCCATTACTTTGTTCGTGAAGCATAGCGGGTGTGCGGCGCCTCTGTACTGGGCTATATCACGACGTAGCTCGGAAGAGCTATGTCTGTTGTGTTCGGCCCGGCCGGATTTGTTGTATCCGGAGTGAAGATCATTGTCACATGCCGTAGGGCACCTGCGCGATCCGTAGATCGATCTTGTTTGTCTTGCCTTATCCTCCAGTATGTCTCGAAGGTCGGGCGTATTTTCCCGTGCCTTAGTTGAGCGGCGTCGGGGCATGGCTTGGGTGGAGGGCCAAGAGGCCTCTCTATCGCGGCCGCGAGGTGGTCGGTCTGCCATGTCATGCGCTGGTGATGTAGGTGCTTCCTCCTCTGATCGGGGTAGCAGCCTGCGCTTCGGGTAACTCTTGGAGGGGCGTTCGAGTTCATACTCTTCGGCCGCAAGGACTTCAGTCCATCTGTCAGCTAGCAAATCTTGGGCAGCTCTGAGCTGTTGCTGCTTTTTCTTGAGGCTGCTTGCCGTGGCTAAAAGCCTGCGTTTAAAACGCTCTTGTTCAGCAGGGTCTGATGGTATGACGAATTCGTCATCATCGAGGCTTGCCTCGTCTTCGGAGGGAGGTGTATAGTTATCATCCTCGACCTCTCGGTCTGCCGCTCTCTCATGAGGGCTGGCTTCTCCATCTTCCTGTGCCGAATCTTGCTGAGGTGGGTGTTCTTCGGCGTTATCCGGGGTAGTATTATCTCCCGTGCCGGAATCACCGCTTTTGCTTTTGCGGGATTTAGAGCGGCGCCGCTGGCGCCGGCGCTTTGGCTGTTTCTTGGGGGCATCATCCCCCACTATTCCATCGCCATCTCCATCTTTTGGAGTATCAACCATATATATGTCATATGATGAGGTGGCCTTCCAGCGCCCTACAGGTGCTGGTTCCTGTTCGTCTCCTACATCGTCGTCCAGGCCGTCGATGTCTTCGGAGCTGAAGTCAAGCATGTCGGTTAGATCGTCGACAGTGGCTACAAAGTGGGTGGTGGGTGGGGTTTGAATTTCCCCATCGTCCGTATCACACCCTCGCTGACCGTAGTCCGGCCAGGGCTCTCCTGATAAAGAGAGAGACTTAAGATAATTCAGGATGTCTCCAAAAGGCAAATGCTGAAAGATGTCTGCGGCGGTGAACTCCATTATCGGCGCCCAATCGGATTCGATTGGCAAGGGCGCGGGAGGTTCGGAGTCCGGAGAGGAATCTGGCTCTTCGGAGTCACGGGCCATGCGGAGTATGGGGTTGGAGTTTGGCTCGATCGCCTCTGAGATCGCAGCCCCTGAGGCAGCGTCCAACCGCTGATCCTCGATCGGCGCAGTAGGCTCCGAATCAATGTTCGGAACCGGTGCGTGTGCGGCCTCCACAGCGCTGTTCGGCGGCAGAGCTATATCATGCCCATCGAGACAGTGCGGCGTGCTTGGCTGTGGTTCGAATCCGTCGAAGACCAAGTCCCCGCGGATGTCAGCCGTGTAGTTTAGGCTTCCAATCCTGACCTGATGGCCAGGGGCGTAGCTTTCGATCTGCTTAAGGTGGCCAAGCGAATTGGCCCGCAGTGCGAAGCTGCCGAAGACGAAGATCTGTCCGGGGAGAAAAGTCTCACCCTGGACTGCATCGTTGTTGATGATCGAAGAAGCCATCGGGCCTAAAAGCGACAACACAGAGGAACTCTCAATGAAAGCACCAATGTCGGTGTCAAAACCGGCGGATCTTGGGTAGGGGGTCCCGAACTGTGTGTCTAGGCCGGATGGTAACAGGAGGCAGGGAACACGATGTTTTACCCAGGTTCGGGCCCTCTTGATGGAGGTAAAACCCTACGTCCTGCATGATTAATATTGATGATATGGGTAGTACAAGAGTAGATCTACCACGAGATCGAGGAGGCTAAACCCTAGAAGCTAGTCTATGGTATGATTGTTGTGTATGGAGTTGATTGCCTATGGACTACAACCCTCCGGTTTCTATAGACACCGGATAGGGTTAGGGTTACATGGAGTCGGTTACAATGGTAGGAGATCTTGAATATCCGCATCGCCAAGCTTGCCTTCCACGCCAAGGAAAGTCCCATCCGGACACGGGACGAAGTCTTCAATCTTGTATCTTCATAGTCCAGGAGTCCGGCTGAAGGCATAGTCCGGCTACCCGAACACCCCCTAATCCAGGACTCCCTCAATATGTTTCTCGTATATGGAGGTGAGAAGGAGCTCATCGTAAAGGGTTACGTCTACGCTAGCTTCCACACAGATCTGGATGACTCTAAATCACAAACTGGATACATGTATATTTTGAATGGTGGGGCAGTAAGCTGGTGTAGTAGCAAGCAAAGCGTCGTGGCGGGATCTACATGTGAAGTGGAGTACATGGCAGCCTCGGAGGTAGCGCATGAAGCAATCTGGATGAAGGAGTTCATCACCGACCTAGGAGTCATACACAATGCGTCAGGGCCAATCACTCTCTTCTGTGACAACACTGGAGCTATTGCCCTTGCCAAGTAGCCCAGGTTTCACAAGAAGACCAAGCACATCAAGCATCGCTTCAACTCCATTCATGAAAATGTTCAAGATGGAGACATAGATATTTGCAAAGTACATACGGATCTGAATGTCGCAGATCCGTTGACTAAACCTCTTCCGCGAGCAAAACATGATCAACACCAGGACTCTATGGGTGTTCGATTCATCACAATGTAACTAGATTATTGACTCTAGTGCAAGTGGGAGACTGTTGGAAATATGCCCTAGAGGCAATAATAAAATGATTATTATTATATTTCCTTATTCATGATAATTGTCTGTTATTCATGCTATAATTGTGTTATCCGGAAATCATAATACATGTGTGAATACATAGACCATAACATGTGCCTAGTGAACCTCTAGTTAACTAGCTCGTTGATCAACAGATAGTCATGGTTTCCTGACTATGGACATTGGATGTCATTGATAACGGGATCACATCATTAGGAGAATGATGTGATGGACAAGACCCAATCCTAAGCATAGCACAAGATCGTGTAGTTCGTTTGCTAGAGCTTTTCCAATGTCAAGTATCATTTCCTTAGACCATGAGATCGTGTAACTCCCAGATACCGTAGGAGTGCTTTGGGTGTACCAAACGTCACAACGTAACTGGGTGACTATAAAGGTATACTACAGGTATCCCCGAAAGCATCTGTTGGGTTGACACAGATCGAGACTGGGATTTGTCACTCCGTATGACGGAGAGGTATCTCTGGGCCCACTCGGTAATGCATCATCATAATGAGCTCAATGTGACCAAGCTTTTGGTCACGGGATCATGCATTACGGTACGAGTAAGGTGACTTGCTGGTAATGAGATTGAACGAGGTATTGGGATACCGATGACCGAATCTCGGGCAAGTAACGTACCGATTGACAAAGGGAATTATATACGGGATTACATGAATCCTCGACATCGTGGTTCATCCGATGAGATCATCGAGGAGCATGTGGGAGCCAACATGGGTATCCAGATCCCGCTACTTGTTATTGACCGGAGAGTCGTCTCGGTCATGTCTGCGTGTCTCCCGAACCCATAGGGTCTACACACTTAAGGTTCGGTGATGCTAGGGTTGTAGAGATATTAGTATGCGGTAACCCGAAAGTTGTTCGGAGTCCTGGATGAGATCCCGGACGTCACGAGGAGTTCCGGAATGGTCCGGAGGTGAAGAATTGTATATAGGAAGTCCAGTTTCGGCCACCGGGAAAGTTTCAGGGGTCACCGGTATTGTACCAGGACCACCGGAAGGGTCCCGGGGGTCCACCGGGTGGGGCCACCTATCCCGGAGGGCCCCATGGGCTGAAGTGGGAGGGGAACCAGCCCCTGGTGGGCTGGTGCGCCCCCCATGGGCCTCCCCCTGCGCCTAGGGTTGGGAACCCTAGGGGGTGGGGGGCGCCCCACCTGACTTGGGGGGCAAGTCCCCCCTTGGCCGCCGCCCCCCTTGGAGATGGGATCTCCTAGGGCCGGCGCCCCCCTAGGGGCCCTATATATAGTGGAGGGGAGGGAGGGCAGCCGCACCCAAGTCCCTGGCGCCTCCCTCTCCCCTCGTAACACCTCTCCCTCTCGTTGGAGCTTGGCGAAGCCCTGCTGAGATCACCGTTTCTCCATCAACCTCTCCTTCCCCTTGCTGGATCAAGAAGGAGGATACGTCTTCCCCAACCGTATGTGTGTTGAACGCGGAGGTGCCGTCCGTTCGGCGCTCGGTCATCGGTGATTTGGATCACGACGAGTACGACTCCATTAACCCCGTTCTCTTGAACGCTTCCGCTCGCGATCTACAAGGGTACGTAGATGCACTCCCCTCTCCCTCATTGCTAGATGACTCCATAGATTGATCTTGGTGACGCGTAGAAAATTTTAAAATTCTGCTACGTTCCCCAACAGGATAATGCAGCAAAGTAGCGTAAGTATTTCCCTCAGTTTTTGAGAACCAAGGTATCAATCCAGTAGGGGGCTACGCGTGAGTCCCTCGTACCTGCACAAAATAAATAAATCCTCCCGACCAACACAATAAGGGGTTGTCAATCCCTACAGGCCAGTTACGAGAGTGAGATCTGATAGATATGATAAGATAATATTTGTGGTATTTTTATGATAAAGATGCAAAGTAAAATAAAAGCAAAGGACACTACGGGAAACAGCTAATTTGCCGTCAGGGGGCGTCTTTGCCATGAGCTTTTCATCAGGCAAGACGGCAAAGAGAGGTGTGCCGTTATCACCAGACGGCAAAGAAAAACTGACGGCAAAATATACTTCGCCGTCTGCGAAAAAAAACACAGACGGCAAAGAGCGCACTTTGCCATCTGTGAAACAAGTGACAGACAGCAAAGAATTTTTGCCGTCGGTTTTTGCTCTCGCAGATGGCAAAGAATCTTTGCCGTATGTATTTTTATTAGCAAACGGCAAAGTGAGCTCTTTGTCGTCTACGGTTTTTTTTACAGACGACAAAGAAGAAACACAAGACGCGGATCGATCACATGGATCGATGACATGGCGAGATCTAGTCCACTCATCCCAACTCCCCACAGCGCCCCACCCCACAGCACCCCCCCACGCCCCACGCCCCACGCGCCCCCACCACTATCTCTCTCTCCCTTATCCTCCCGACACCCACCGACACCACGTCTCTCTCCCTTCTCTCTCTGCTCTCGATCCACAACAACCGGCGCCCGACACCACCTCATCCGCCGCCCCCACCTTAGCCCACCGGCCCCGGCCCCTTCCTCTTAGACCCCCGCGCCACCGGCCCCTGCCCCATCCCCCGCCACCGCCCCTGCCGGCTTCCACGCCCCATCCCCCATCGCGCGCCGTCCGCCTCTGCCGCGCCACCGGAGCCCGCCTCCACCCGTGCCACCGCCTGCGCGCCGCCTGCCCTCCTCCGCACACGCAACCGGCCGCGCCGCCCCCGCAACCGGCCACGCGCTGCCCATGTCCGCCCACCTTCGCCTGCGTCCACCCGTGCCACCGGCTGCGCGCCGCCTGCCCTCCTCCGCCCGCGCAACCGGCCGCGCGCCGCCCCAGCAACCGGCCACGCGCCGCCCGCGTCCGCCCGCCTTCGCCTGCGTCCGCCCGCTCCGTCCTGCGTCCGCCCGCTTCGTCCGCCCGCTGGGGGCCGCCACTGCCGGCGCCGGCGCCACCAGATCGAGCGTGTCCTGCAGTGGCCTACACAAGAGGAGCGGTAGATCGAGAAGCAGTGTGCGTCTCCACCAGATTGAGGCTGCGGTGGATCGAGAAGATATTCGTGTATTATTGTTTTTTTTGCAGGCTATTCATGTAATATTGTTGTGTATTGTCATGTAGACATGTAGTATTGGGTATTGTATAATGTGTATTGTGTACAATCTAGTGTGGTACATCATTTAGGGTTTTTTCAATCTGGAAATATCGATAATGTGTATTGTATAGGAAGATTGTAGTGGGGTTTGATTACCACGTCGACCATCCCATGAAATATTGGCTAGCTGATCTCAATTGTGCACTGTGGGTTCAGTTTTTATTTGATTAAAAAATATTTCTATGCCGTCTGTGATGTTTGAGGTTGATGGCAAAGATGGCGTTTGGCTGATGGCAAAGATGCTTTTCTTTGCCGTCTGTAAATTATTCGGTTGACGGCAAAGCTGATTTTTGACTGACGGCAAAATCTTTGCCGTCATCTCGACAAAAGGCTGACGGCAAAGTATATTTTGCCGGCTAATCTTTGCCGTCTGAGTTTGCCGTCTGCTTCCTGACGGCAAAATCTTTGCCGTCTGGATTTAGGTATTTGCCGTCTGTAATCCACAGACGGCAAATTAACTGTTTCCTGTAGTGGAAATAACTAAGTATTGGAAGATTAATATGATGAAGTTAGACCCGGGGGCCATAGGTTTCACAAGTGGCTTCTCTCAAGAGCATAAGTATTCTACGGTGGGTGAACGAATTACTGTTGAGCAATGGACAGAATTGAGCATAGTTATGAGAATATATAGGCATGCTCATGTATATAGGCATCACGTTCGAGACAAGTAGACCGACTCTTGCCTGCATCTACTACTATTACTCCACACCTCGACCGCTATCCAGCATGCATCTAGAGTATTAAGATAATGAAAACAGAGTAACGCCTTAAGCAAGATGACATGATGTAGAGGGATAAACTCATGCAATATGATGAAAACCCCATCTTGTTATCCTCGATGGCAACAATACAATACATGCCTTGCTGCCCCTACTGTCACTGGGAAAGGACACCGCAAGATTGAACCCAAAGCTAAGCACTTCTCCCATTGCAAGAAAGATCAATCTAGTAGGCCAAACCAAACTGATAATTCGAAGAGACTTGCAAAGATAACCAATCATACATAAAAGAATTCAGAGAAGATTAAAATATTGTTCATAGATAGACTTCATCATAAACCCACAATTCATCGGTCTCAACAAACACACCGCAAAAAGAAGATTACATCGAATAGATCTCCACAAGGAAGGGGGAGAACATTGTATTGAGATCCAAAAATAGAGAAGAAGCCATCTTGCTAATAACTATGGACCCGTAGGTCTGAGGTGAACTACTCACACTTCATTGGAAGGGCTATGGTGATGATGTAGAAGCCCTCCGTGATCGATGCCCCCTCTGGCGGAGCTCCGGAACATGCCCCAAGGTGGGATCTCGTGGATACAGAAAGTTACGGCAGTGGAATTAGGCTTTTGGCTCTGTAACTTATCGTTTGGGGGTACGTAGGTATATATAGGAGGAAGGAGTACGTCGGTGAAGCAACAGGGGGCCCAAAAGGGTGGAGGGCGCGCCTGGGGGGGGGTAGGTGCGCCCCCTACCTCGTGGCCTCCTCTTTTGTGTCTTGACATGGGGTCCAAGTCTCCTGGATCATGTTCGGTGAGAAAATCACGTTCCCGAAGGTTTCATTCCATTTGGACTCTGTTTGATATTCCTATTCTTCGAAACCCTAAAATAGGCAAAAAAAGAACAATTTTGGGTTGGGCCTCTGGTTAGTAGGTTAGTCCCAAAATAATATAAAAGTGGATAATAAAGCCCAATAATGTCCAAAACAGTAGATAATATAGCATGGAGCAATCAAAAATTATAGATACGTTGGAGACGTATCAAGCATCCCCAAGCTTAATTTCTGCTCATCCTCGAGTCTGTAAATGATAAAAACAGAATTTTTGATGCGGAGTACCACTTGGCATAATTTTAATGTAATTCTTCTTAATTGTGGTATGAATATTCAGATTCGAAAGATTCAAGATAAAAGTTCATATTGACATAAAAATAATAATAGTTCAAGCATTCTAACAAAGCAATTATGTCTTCCCAAAATAACATGGCCAAAGAAAGTTCGTCCCTACAAAATCATATAGTTTAGTCATGCTCCATTTTCGTCACACAAGAATGCTCTCATCATGCACAACCCCGATGACAAGCCAAGCAATTGTTTCATACCTTAGCAATCTCAAACCTATAAACATTCACGCAATATATGAGTGCGAGCCATGGACATAGCACTATGGGTGGAATAGAATATGATGATGGGGGTTATGTGGAGAAGACAAAAAGGGAGAAAGTCTCACATCAATGAGGCTAATCAATGGGCTATGGAGATGCCCACCGATTGATGTTAATGCAAGGAGTAGGGATTGCCATGCAACGGATGCACTAGGGCTATAAATGTATGAAAGCTCAACAAAAGAAACTGTGGGTGTGCATCCAACTTGCTTGCTCATGAAGACCTAGAGCACTTGAGGATGCCCATTGTTGGAATATACAAGCCAAGTTCTATAATGAAAATTTCCCACTAGTATATGAAAGTGACAAAACAAAAGACTCTCTATCATGAAGGTTATGGTGCTACTTTGAAGCACAAGTGTGCCAAAGGATAGTAACATTGTCCCTTCTCTCTTTTTCTCTCATTTTTTATTTAGGCCTTTTTCTTTTTTTATATGGCCTTTTTTTATTTCCTCACTTGGGACAATGCTCTAGAAAATGATGATCATCACACTTCTATTCATTTACAACTCAATGGTTACAACTCGATGCTAGAACAAAAGATGACTCTATATGAATGGCTCCGGCAGTGTACAGGGATATGCAATGAACCAAGAGTGACATGTATGAAAGAATTATGAACGGTGGCTTTGCCAAAAATACTATGTCAACTACATGACCATGCTAAGCAATATGACAATGATGAATGTGTCATGATAAACGGAATGGTGGAAAGTTGCATGGCAATATATCTCGGAATGGCTATGGAAATGCCATAATAGGTAGGTATGGTGGCTGTTTTGAGGAAGATATAAGGAGGTTTATGTGTGAAAGAGCGTATCATATCACGAGGTTTGGATGCACCGGCGAAGTTTGCACAAACTCTCAATGTGAGAAAGGGCAATGCACGGTATCGAAGAGGCTAGCAATGATGGAAGGGCGAGAGTGCGTATAATCCATGGACTCAACATTAGTCATAATGAACTCACATACTTATTGCAAAAATCTACAAGTCATCAAAAACCTCGGCACTACGCGCATGCTCCTAGGGGGATAGATTTGTAGGAAAAGACCATCGCTCGTCCCCGACCGCCACTCATAAGGAAGACAATAAAAAAACACCTCATGTTTCAAATTTGTTACACAACGTTTACCATACGTGCATGCTACGGGACTTGCAAACTTCAACACAAGCACTTCTCAAATTCACAACTACTCAACTAGCACGACTTTGATATTATTACCTCCATATCTCAAAACAATCATCAAGCATCAAATGTCTCTTAGTATTCAAAACACTCCTAGGAATTTTTTTACTAATCTTGAATACCTAGCATATTAGTATTATTTAAGAAAATTACAATGCTATTTAAGACTCTCAAAATAATCTAAGTGAAGCATGAGAGATCAATAGTTTCTATAAAACAAATCCACCACCGTGCTCTAAAAGATATAAGTGAAGTACTAGAGCAAAACTATATAACTCAAAAGATATAAGCGGAGCACATAGAGTATTCTAAGAAGTTGCAAATCATGTATGGGTCTCTCAAAAGGTGTGTACAGAGAGGATTATTGTGGTAAACTAAAAAATAAAGACTCAAATAATACAAGACGCTCCAAGCAAAACACATATCATGTGGTGAATAAAAATATAGCTCCAAGTAAAGTTACCGATAGAAGTAGACGAAAAGAGGGGATGCCTACCGGGGCATCCCCAAGCTTTTGCTTTTAGGTGTCCTTAGATTATCTTGGGGGTGCCATGGGCATCCCCAAGCTTAGGCTATTTCCACTCCTTGTTCCATAATCCATCAAATCTTTACCCAAAACTTGAAATCTTCACAACACAAAACTTAAAGTAGAAAATCTCGTGAGCTCCGTTAGCGAAAGAAAACAAAAGACCACTTCAAGGTACTCTAATGAACTCATTCTTTATTTATATTGGTGTTAAACCTACTGTATTCCAACTTCTCTATGGTTTATAAACTATTTTACTAGCCATAGATTCATCAAAATAAGCAAACAACACACGAAAAACAGAATCTGTCAAAAACAGAACAGTCTGTAGTAATCTGTAGCTACCGCAAGATCTGGAACCCCAAAAATTCTAAAATAAATTGCTGGACGCGAGGAATTTATCTATTAATCATCTGAAAAAATAATTAACTAAACAACACTTTCCAAATAAAAATGGCAGCAGTTCTCGTGAGCGCTAAAGTTTATGTTTTTTACAGCAAGATTAACAAGACTTTCCCCAAGTCTTCCCAATGGTTCTACTTGGCACAAACACTAATTAAACACAAAAACACAACCTAAACAGAGGCTAAATAAATTATTTATTACTAAAAAGGAGCAAAAATCAAGGAATAAAAATAAAATTGGGTTGCCTCCCAACAAGCGCTATCGTTTAACGCCCCTAGCTAGGCATAAAAAACAAGGATAGATCTAGGTATTGCCATCTTTGGTAGGAAATCCATAAGTGACTCTCATAATAGATTCGTAAGGTAATTTAATTTTCTTTGTTGGAAAGTGTTCCATGCCTTTCCTTAACGGATATTGGAATCTAATATTTCCTTCCTTTATATCAATAATTGCACCAATCATTCTAAGGAAAGGTCTACCAAGAATAATAGGACATGAAGGATTGCAATCTATGTCAAGAACAATAAAATCTACGGGCATTGCAACAATAAGAACATCATTAATTCTTCCCATAGGTTTCTTAATAGTGGAATGCGCGAGGTGCAAGTTTAGAGAGCAATCATCAAAATCACGGAAACCTAACAAATCACACAAAGTCTTTGTAATCGTGGAAACACTAGCACCCAAATCACACAAAGCATAGCATTCATGATCTTTAATTTTAATTTTAATAGTTGGTTCCCACTCATCATAATGTTTTATAGGGATAGAAACTTCCAATTCAAGTTTTTCTTCATAAGATTGCATCAAGGCATCAACGATATGTTTAGTGAACGCTTTATTTTGACTATAAGAATGAGGAGAATTTAGCAAGGATTGCAACAAGGAAATACAATCAATCAAAGAGCAATTTTCATAATTAAATTTCTTGAAATCCAAAATAGTGGGTTTAGCAACATATGCGGTTTTAATTTCTTCGATCCCACTTTCATCAATTTTAGAATCAAGATCTAAAAACTCCGAATTCTTGGAATGCCTTCTAGGTAAAGGTGGATCATAGTTAGTCCCATAATTATTAAGATTCATATAGCAAAACAAAGATTTAATAGGGGACACATCAATAACTTTTAGATCTTCATCTTTATTTTTGTAGGAACTAGCACTACTAGGAAAAAGGCTACTAGTAGCGCGGGTACACGCGCTACTAGTATCGCGCTACAGTTAATGGTTAGTAGTAGCGTGGGTGCACCCGCACTACTACTAAAAAGTTAGTAGTAGCACTGGTGCGCACCCGCGCTACTACTATTTGAACCCGCGCTACTACTATCAAAATAGTAGTAGCGCTTCTAGTATACTAGGCGCTACTACTATGGTAGATAGTAGTAGCGTGTAGTTTTCCCCAGCGCTACTACTAACAAATTAAAAATTAAAAAAATAAAAATTACGTGCATTATTCATAGATAGAAATCAGGGACACGTCCAGTGCAAAATAAATTAAACACACACCACCGAAGGTGGCTACCTTCCCTAGTGTTCCACCACCAGCCTAAACAGACCACTTCTCTACATGTATCTACCAAGGCTTGGAGTTCAAACGCTGGAGGACCCAAATCCTCCCTCACCCCGAAAGATGGCGTCGAGGTCCTCCACCTCAGCGACATCCGGCATCGTGATCACATGGACGATCATCCATGCGGCGCGGTCACTGGGCTTCACGTCGAAGTCCACCTCTAAGTGGTTGAAGAGCATGACGCCCACCAGGCTGTCGTAGTCAGTGTTAGTCACCCCTACGGCCACGTCGGGAAAGTGAAAACTTGTTAGTACGCATCAGAGTTCAAATCTGGTAGGGTGTTTTCTTTTTTTTGGCACATGCACATGCATCAATAGTAACAGCCGGAGGCTAGTCCTTACTTTTTGCACAAGACATGAAGAAGGCCAGGTCCCCTCTTTGTTGCACGAATGAATCAAAGGAAGACACTGCCACAAGACATGAAGAAGGCCAGGTCCCCTCCTTCTGTAAGTAGCTCAAGTGCCTGAAGTTGCAAGGAATCTTAATACAATGAACTCATAGTAATGCATAATAACAAGAAAAAAGAAAAAAATCATGAATCCTAAAGAAAAATATCATTATGTGAGTCAAGATAATGTGGGTAACAGTATTTATTAATAAAGAAAAATGGGCTGAGATTTCTCAAGTGACATTTGTTTCACCAACAATGATTAATGACAAGGCATGTAAGATTTACCTGCGCAGCATCAGATACCCTCCGGTCCTTGCAAGTAAATCTGAAAAGAGAGCAATTTAGACATAAGTACAATTATGCTACTGGCTGCCAAAAGAGCATGAAACAAGCGGTGACAATAGAACCAGAATCCATATAAAAATTTACTCACCATTTTACTACTTTTCTTGTACTCCCAAATATGTTGTATTCAGCAAAAGATTGGACAGAACCACAATCAATTATTCTTGAAAGCTACGCCCCATAATCTATGCAGAAAAATGTCCCCACCACAGGATAGTACCCACATCAGCAGCAACCTGGCATAGTTCATTTGCCACTGCCACTAGACAAGGAATGAGCAATGAATATATATATATATATATGTTCAATGCATCAGGTAGGCAGGCTCATGCTCATTGCTTTTCAAGTATATTCACAATATTTAATGCAGCATTTTAAGCTCTTCCTATTGGTGTTCAACTTGGCAATTTAGTTCTACAACCACACAAACTGTCAATCATTGGGATTTATCATATGATAAAATTAGGCCTACATATTACCGTGTAATTATCTTTTCAGTGAGAAGTCCCTATCTATCAGTGATGTATGTGTACGAGAAACGACTCTCAAAATAAAATGCGAATGACAGGACCCTCCAATTTGTCGCAGGGTTGATGGTCGGCTAGGTGATGTATACAGTATGCAACATACAATTTCAGCAGTGGAAAAAATTTAATACATGGTTGATGGTCGCAGGAACTGGCAGTCCTGGGGACTTCTTTTGTCCGGAAAAATTAATAATCTATAATTAGAAAACACTTGTTGAGTCATTTAGATCATTATTGAGATCCCAACACAAAATGAACCTGTCACTCAACACTTTCTATCCAGGGCGAATCTGGTATACCACTATTCAGTCCCAATGGAATCCGTCCATCCATTGTTCACTAGTGGAAATTACACATTACAAAATGTAGCTAACCTCAAATCCCTGATCTTCTAGCTTCGACACCGGTCCTATCTAGATGGTTCGATGGTCAATGGATCGAGGAAAGAAACGGGGGCGAGGGGGGAGATGGATCAATGGGTCAGTTGTAGCGACCCGACACGAATGGATCAAGTCTCTATGCTTAAGTGTCATCCCTGGATCGGTACGCTGACACACACAGTACTCAAGAATTTATAACAGAGGTAAATCACATGTATAAGTAACATAAGATACTATTACCTCAATCCAAAATAGCGGAAGTAACAAGGTTGTGGATTCCCATCAAGACCAACGACAAAGTTAAGTGTAGAAATCGTAACCCTAACGTATCACTTACTCGTTGTAAGATATCCTGCAACATGAGACGTTGCAGCCACAAAGGGTCAGTACATTGAATGTACTGGCAAATTCACACCATAGAGAATGATGAACAATGGCTATCACTACATGCATATATGGCTGGTGGTAAAGCTCTATGGTTATATGTTTTTGCGAAAAGTCAATTTTTCCCCACTGCAAAGGAATAAATTCTATTTAACTATCATGGTGGTTGTTGAACATTGAGAATGGTTGACAGCATTCTCAATCCCAATTAAATAACATCATTAAACCCAACAAACTTAATTTAAAGTAACATGATGAGATTCACATGATAATCCAAGCACTAGATACTCAAAACGTCCATAACCGGGGACATGGCTAATCATGATTAGTTTGTACACTCTGCAGAGGTTGCACACTTTTCCCCACAAAACTTGATCTCCTCCGTTGGATTTCTCGCACTACATGGTGTTTGAGAAACGGATGACCGATACATAGTCTTTCAGAAGCACTAGCACCTTACGATGGGTAGACCGTTACACCTACTTTCCCTACATCTGCTAGTCTACCACTTTAAGAGTTCACACGACTTAGTCAACTATGCTAGAGCCCATAGTAGCTTGTGGCTGCACACGAAAGTTTCTAGTATGAATAATCTCATGATCCCTTTGAGCCTGGGTGGCGGTCCATAAAAAAACAGGCAATCCTGGTCTACCCAGGTGCCTAGACAGGCAATCACTGGAATACCCAGGTGCCTCAATCCACCCAGATGTGTGTTAAAGTTGCCACCTTAAGTAAACCATTAATTAACAATCTCACATCTGTCATGAAATACTCTCAAACCCAATCCACGTCTACGAGCATAGCATGGCAATATAAGCATAACATAATAGTAACTCCCAAGGTTTGAATGCGGGGCAGTAGGTTCCTACCTCATCAACTACTTCCCAATACCCACATGTTATCAATCCTACTCATGCAATGTTTGAGGTTCAAACTATTGCATAAAAACTGGGTGATAAAGGGGTATGATCAAAGTGTGAACTTGCCTGCAATGTTGACGAAAATATACGAAACAGAGAAGAAAAGAGGCGGATGGGCCTAAAGGCCTTCGGCCGGCCGCGCGCACGCTGCCGTGCAGTTTTTTTTACAAAATTCGGCCTAAGAGAAAAAAAAGGCTGATTGGGTCTGGCCTATTTAAGAGGAAAAACAATGGGGCACCAGAAGCTACTATACTGCGCATGTAGGCGATAAATAAATATGGGCCGCATGTACAGTTTTTTTTTAAAATAGAAACAAAAGGAAAACCGAATAACAAAAATACAATAAAAAATTTTTATAGCCATATTATATATCAAAATTTTCAGAAAAAGATTTTCTACGACATGAACATTTTTCTAGCATTAAGTAAAATACATAC